>NC_050453.1:69594814-69940648 GCF_903995425.1 Onychomys torridus
GTTTATTTCACCTTATAATGCTCAGATGACACTCCATCACTAAGGGAAGTCAAGGCAGGAACCTGCAGGCAGGAACTGGAGCAGTGATTACAGATCAATGTTGTTTACTGATTTCCTCCTCAAGGCTTGCTTAGCTTGCTTTCTGGTAAGACACAGAATGGTTGGCCCAGAAATGACAGCACACAGTGAGCTGGGCCCTTTCACATCAATCATCAACCAAGAAAATGTCCTGCAGATTTGCCTACAGGCCAACCTGATAGGGGCATTTTCTCAGTTGAGATTCTTCATCACAGGTTACTCTAGCTTATGCCAAGTAGACAGAAAATAAAACAACCAGGACATTTATCTATGTTATATAGTTATATGCACAGGGTCAGGAAAAGGTATCTCCAGAAAAAGGGAACAAATTAAGGAGTGACCAAAGGAGAGTTTGCCCAGTGAAGAATGCTTACCTGGTAAGTAAAACTCAAGGAGGTTTCAATCAAAGACTATTAGTTCTGTCTAACAACTGACCAGCTGAAGCTTTCTTTTACATCCTTAGATAAACAATGTTTGTGACAAAAGAGGAGATGACAAGTGTAAGGTCATATGAAAAATACAGTGCTGCTAAAGGAGCTTTTAGAGAGAGAAATCTAGGAAGAATGTGTGATTCAGCAGCTAAACTAAGTCGTCTGGGACAAAATAAAATGCATGTCATGAGGAGAATGCTTTGAGGAACTTGACTGAGTCACTGGGTTGGCATTTTCAAGTACAAAGGATGCATCAGCTTGGAGAAACATTCCTGGTGCTGGATTCTGATGCTGTTGCTGTAGCCATGCCTCAATTTTCCTGTTTCTGGTCTAATACGGATTGAACAGCCTCACTCTTGGTGTATTCCTTAGTGTTTCTCTCTTACTACAAGACTTTAATCAGTGCAGAATCCTGAGCCATCATAGACTTTTCCTCTTCTTAGTTCTTTTTCTCAGGTGTTTTGGTCACAGATATGCAAAAATGAGTAATTCATGGATCTGATCATATAAAATGTGTTGCTTAATATTTGATACCTTTCTTCCATGACAAGTAACTTAAGTCATTCCAATAATCTACACCCAAATGGTTTTTATAATGTATTCCCTTAGAGATTTCCATGGCAACTGCATGTAATCCTGAAACTGAAGCAAAAAGAAACTGAAGTGAGCTGAAATTCAGAAATTAGGTCAGTTCCTTTTTATTATTATTACAGACATCATGATTTTCACTTGAATGTAATTTAAAGATTAAATGAATCTTCTGAGAGACAACCAAAAAAAGTTATGATGGAGAAGGAAAGAAATGGGAGATAAGGAGAAAGGGAGGATTAAAGGAAGTTTCTTTTAAAAAAGATTTTATTTATAATTACATGAAGGTGGGCAGGGGTGGATGGGCATGACTGTAAGTGTAGTATCTATGGAGGCCAGAAGAGGGCATCAGATCTCCTGGAGCTAGAGCTACCTGCAGTGGTCAAGGGTGCTGGGAATGGAAATCGGATCTCCTGGAAGAGCAATATGTTCTCTTCACTGCTGAGCAATCTCTGCTGACCCATTTTTTTTCCCTTTAAAACAATTTGTAACATGTAAGTATGCTATCTAGAAATGAATTTTTAGAGAGATTAATTAAAGTGGTATATACTGATTCCATATTACAAAAAGCAACACACTAACAGGTAGGTAATACACAGAATCTGCTTTAAATTATTTCTAAGACACTGCACAAAACAGATGTCTAATACACAGAGTAAGATGTTAAATAATGCAGGTATATCAAAAAATCCAGAGAATTAATAATTTGAAGCTTTTTATTAATTAATTTGAAATTTTGCAAGGTTTCAATTATTGCTGCATTACTGAGGAAAATTCCAATTTAATTTGGAGTGGATACTGCCCTAAGGCTGACTCCTTAATACATGTGGACCAAGATTCATAAAAAGGGGACACTCTGTTTCAGTCAAAATATTGGGCTTGATGAGCAAGTAGACAGCCTCCTTGCTGCTATGTATCTATGAGAAGAGAACAACCTGGGGGCTCAGGGGAGCCTCATGTGAGACACTCACACAATGTAAGAATTTGAGATGAAGAAATTGGGAGGCTTCTGAATATGACACTGCTGTGGGATATCTTTCTGTATGTTATGAATACGTGTTGCTCTCATTGGTTGATAAATAAAGCTGTATAGCCAATGGTGAGGCAGAATAAGGTTAGGCTGTACATTCAAACTGAAGATAGAAGATGGAGTCATAGCAGACCCTGCAAGCTGCCACCAGGAGAAGCAAAATGTGAGAGAACAGGTGATGCCATGAAACCATATAACAAAACTGATTAATAAGAATGGGTTGATTTAAGTTGTAAGAGCTAGTCAGTAATGAGCCTAAGCCATAGGCCATAAGTTTGCAATTAATATTAAGCCTCTGAGTGATTATTTTATAATTGGCTGCAGGACTTTGAGTGAGAAAGATTCATCTGGAGAAACTTCCAGCTACAGGACATGTCGTGAAGGACTTGGATGTTATACACAGAGGATGTTGTCCAATAGTTGGATTTTGCCAACAAGGCAAATATGATAAACATTAATTTTTAAGAATTCAGTTCTATGGACTAGGCCCTCTCCTCTGCATAAGTGTGTAGCTAGAGTTTTCCTGCCTGGCCCACAGTCAGGACAAATCTCTCTTACCCGCCAGTCCCACAGTCGCTCAGACCCAACCAAGAAAGCACACAGAGACTTATATTGCTTACAAACTGTATGGCCGTGGCAGGCTGCTTGTTATCTACCTTTTCTATCTTAAATTAACCCATTTCTATTAGTCTATACTTTGCCACATGGCTTGCGGCTTACCAGTGTCTTTACATGTTGCTTCTCATGGCGGCAGCGGCTGGCGGTGTCCCTCTCCAACCTTCTACTTCCCAGAATTCTCTTCTCTCTTGTCCCGCCTATACTTCCTGCCTGGCCACTGGCCAATCAGAACTTTATTTACACAGAGCCCTATCCACAGCATAAGTGAGACAGTTGTGTAGCTTGTTCTGCTTAAGGGGCCCTCTGGCAGTAGGATCAGGATTTATCCCTGGTGCATGAGTTGGATATTGGTGAAATTATTAAGGCTACTCCATGTAGTTAAAAGGGAGGCTTATTTATTTGTTTGTTTGTTTGTTTGTTTTTCTGTGTAGTTGCGTGCCTTTCTTGGAACTCACTTTATAGACCAGGCTGGCCTCGAACTCACAGAGATCCACCTGCCTCTGCCTCCCGTGTGCTGGGATTAAAGGCATGTGCCACTGCTGCCTGGCATAAGGGAGGTTTAGTTTGTGGGGTAACATAACTGAAGGGATAGGTAGGTTGCAGGGTCTGGGAAAGGTGTGGCGCAGTCCGGCAGTGTTCTCTGGAGAACTCTGCTTGGTCTACCTCCAGCGTCCAGGGGCCAGGAACCAAGAGAGCCAATGCATTCGGATCTCAGGTCTTCAGGGTCCTCTCTTGGCCCCACCTTGTAGGCGTGACTGTTACTGAAGCCTCAATGGGTGTTGGAACTTCCAGGTCAAAGCTGGAATGGCTACCCACTACACTTGGACCTCCCTCTACTGAATATATCAGGCTCTGCTGAGGCCTTACCTTCTTGTAGGAGGGAATGGGGGGGGATGGATTGGGGGTAGGAAGGCTGGAGGGGTAAGAGAAAGGAGGAGAGGGATCTGTGATTGGTGTGTAAAATGAATAAAAATATTTCTTAATTAAAAAAGAAAGAATTCAATTCTAGTATAATGAAGAAATGGGAATCAGATTTCACAGGGATTAGAAAGTGTGTAGATAGCAAACTATTAAGACAATGAGTAAGAAGAGCTCTTTTCAAATACAGGATGATAGGAGGATAAGGGACTTCACATTTGAACAAGCATTTGGTTAACACAAATTGCCGGCATGGGGCATCAGGGTTGATCATGCTTCTTGGACTGAAGTCAGCTCTTTATTTATTTATTTTTCCTTGGAACAAAAATATGAGGAAAACTTCCACAGCACCCAAACCAGAAAACAAAACAAACCAAACAAAAATATGCTAAGGGCATCACACCCCTGGGTTCCCTCTTGGCTATTTCTCAGACACCAAGAGCTTTCTCTTTGGATCAATAAATCCTCCTTGCATGGCAGACAACAAGAGAAAATAATAGCCATTGGACTCTTGGGTTAATTACCAAAATACTGACAGGGGTTTCTGCTGTAGGCTGCTCAGAGAACTCTTGAGAATCCCAGAGCTCCAAAGGTTAAAAGTGAGTCCTCAGCTCAGAAGAGGAACAGGGACACTGAGGAAGGAGAAAGAGGGAAGAAGAGTGGCAGGCTGAATAGGATCATAGTGCATTGTAATAAGAAAATACAGTAAGAACCTCACTTTGTACAACTAATATTAATTAATAAGAGAGATATATAGCAAAGCCAGGCTATGCCAAGTGTGTCAGAATTCTCAGAAGCAAGGGAGAAGGCAAGTTGCTTCATTCTCTTTTGAGGTAAAACAGGATGTTACAGTGTAACCTGTAGTTTGAGCAACAGCATAGAATAATTACCTATTAGTCTATGCTGGGATAAATAACTGAGTGGAGAGACAGACATAGATAAGTGAATTCTTAGCAGGCAAATAAACCAATGATAAACATTGCTTGTGCTGGTAATTTCAAACAATTCAAGTAGATATATTGCTATTAAGGGCCTTATATTCATTACTTTTCATATCCTTGAGACAGAATACATGTCAGACACAGCTCAAGAGAGGAAAGATTTATTCTTGCTCATAGTTCAGAGGAATCGGGTTTTTAATGTGGGAAAGGCATGGTGGCCTGGGATGCTGGGTGACTAGGTCTATGGTGATGGAAGTCTGTAGTATGACATTATATCTAGGTGTAATGTGGAGAGATCTGGAAGAAGAGCTAATCTAGAATTTTCAAGGCACATTCCTAGGATCCTATATCTACCTCATGTCAAAAATGTTCTACAGCTTCCCAAAACAATACCATCTGCTGGAAACCTATGTTCAAACACATTAACCTGAGATGACATTTGGCATTTAAACCCCAGTAGTGATAAAGCAGAGATGCCCATGTATTAAGCATGGACTGTGCTTAACAACTTCCTCACAAAGATTAAAGTGCAGGAAGAAAGAGAGGAGGAGAAGCCATAGGAACCAGACAAGAATTAAGGTGAACATGAATAATGTTCAGTTCTAAGGACATCACACACTAAGGCATACTATGAAGGTGCTTGAAAAACAGCTCAGGGGGTTAAGAGAATCTGTTGCTCCCACAGAGGGCCTGAGTTCAGTTGCCTCTATCTTTATCAAGAGACTCACAATTGCCTTTAACTCTGGCTCTAGGGAATCTAGACATCATCCCCTATCCTCCATGAGGACTCACATGTACATGTGCATGTGTGGACACACAGACAGATAGATACACACACACACACACACACACACACACACACACACACACACACATGTGCATGCATGGACACACAGAAATACTAAAAATAATGTTCCAAAGAGAATTATTGCATAAAATAGGTGACCATTACTTTTCACAATTGTAAACATTACAACTATATTATGTGTATATATATGTGCACATAGTCTCAGAAGGGATCACAGATGAGAGGACTCTAAGGAAACATGAGAGCTGAAGAGGGTTTTATAACAGAAAAATGGTATTTTTAGAAAACTAAAGGGATATGAATATAGATTTCACTTATTTGTTACAAATTCATCTGATGATGAGAGATGACAATAGTCCAGATAAGTGCTATATAGTGTATAAAGAGTCTGTGTTTTAGTTGTACAACTTTCTACTAAAACAATCCCCTCTCTTTAATTATTTTTAATAATTTTATTCTTTGAAATTTTCATACATTTATACAATGTATATTGACTATATCTACCCACCACTATCTCTCTCCAACTACCCTTAGTGTCCCCAACTCCAGGCTTCATGTCCTCTTTATATTTTTATTTATTTATGTTATTGAAAATATCCTGCGCCAAATTAGCCCAGTTAATGCTGTCCTTATGTGCATGTATGTGTGGCCATGCACTGGAGCATGAGCAAACTACTGGTTGTCATATCTCCAAAGCAGAGTGAATCTTCCTCCATCAGTAGGCACCAACTGCCAACAGCTCCTCTGATAGCCAGATTCTGTTCTGGGATGTTGACCAGCTCGATCCTGCTCAGATCTTGAGCAAGTATTCACAGTTCTTGTGAGTTGCTTCATAAAACAGCCATGTCATGTTTAGAAGTCAGTGTTTCCCAACTCTCCTTCTCATCCACCAGCCCTTTTATAAAACATCCCTTTGCACTATAAAACAAAGAAGCTGACAAGATGGATCAGTGGTTAAAGCACTTGCCTTACAAACCAGAGAACCGGAGCTCTAATTTCCAAACACTCCCAAATGCCAAGTGGGTATGCTCATCCATCTGTGATTCTGGTACTCAGAAGGCTGAGGTAGGGATATTAGGAGCTTGCTGGTGAACTCTGGGTTCAGTTGAGAGACCTTTCATCATTGAGTAAGATAAACCACCATTGAGGAGGACCTCAGATGCCAAACTTGGTGCTTGACACGCATACATGTACATGACATGCAGATAGGCACATATATACACATAATATGCACACATACCATGAGAGAAATCAGGAAAACATAGAACAAGATAGGAAAGGTAAAATGGCAAAAGAACAGAAAGTTCAGGAGGAAAGAGGATTGGGGGTGAAGATCTGCTTCTTCCAGTTCAGCATACAAGATGTAGGCCCATGGAACGGGGCTAAATGAATTGTGAGCAGGATATGTCAATGACCATTGAAATGCGAGCATGCAGAAAGTTGGTGTAGAGGCTGTAGAGATTTGGAATGTCCATCGAAGCAGGAACAAGAAGAAAAGCACAGAAAACAAGGGTGGAGCCAGCACCATGGGCATAGACTTGTCTAATGAGTATGAGAAGAATTATGAGTGAGTGTGTGTGTGTGTGTATGTGTGTGTGTGTGTGTGTGTGTGTGTGTGTGTGTGTGTGTGTGTGTGTGATGTGATGTGAATGTACACACAAAAGCAAAGATTCATGACTACTGACTGAAACTTCAGGAACCCCGTGAGCCACAAGAAATATTTTAAGGCAAGATGATTCAGCAGATAGAGGCACTTGCTGCAGAGTCTGATAACATTGCAACCTCCACAGTATAAGGAGACAACTGACTCCCAACAGATTGTATATTGACCTCTGGATATGTACCATATCTCCTGCACACACACACACACACACACACACACACACACACACACACATACACACTGTACATTTTTCTCTCAGTAGTTCCTGTCATATTTTGCAACAGGGATGAAAAGCCCAACCATCACAGACTACAATTCTACAGCTAACCTGAAGCTTTTGGCTTGCACTTCTAAGAAAGTAAGATTAGAGAGATAACAGGCATAGTTCCTCAACAACTTTTCGAGTTCCAACTGGCATAGCCAAAAAAAAAAAAAAATGCCTTATAGCACACATCACAGGAGGTGACCCATGTATCTTTATACAGCACAGGTCACAAGAGGTAACCCATGTATCCCTATGCTACGTAGGTCACAAGAGGTGATTCATGCATCCTTTCAAAGCACAGGTCACAGGAAGTGACCTGGACATCCTTATATAGCACAGATAACAGACCTATGCATCCTTACACAGCCCAGGTCACAGGGGGTGACTTATGGAAAACAATCCATTATTTTTCCCATTATGTCTCTCTGTCCCACTTTATCTGGCAGGGAAATTTCAAAGTCTAAAATGTTTTCATGAGTTTTGTTTGTCTCTGCTTTCTTCAGTCCTTTCTGTTTAAAACATGAACTGCTGCTGTCCAGCTCATCAGAACACAATCTATCATGACGAAAAGTTCTGTCTGATTCTAAACTTGAAAGCAATCTTAATTAAGATCTTCAAGTGAAGTTAGTGTCCTTCTGAGATAAATTATCTGAATATTGTGGATATTTTTGACAGTTTGTATGTGGAGCATGGCCTTTCTCATCCTGGATAATTCAACAAGGAAAAAGGAGGATGGAGAACACAGAATGATAAAGAGGAAAGGCCAAGAAGAGGAGGAAGAGAAGAAGAAATCTGGTAAAAACAAGTAAAAGTCTGGGACTCACAGCCCCATCTTCTTTGTTAAGCTTTATAACCAGGAGCAATAAAACTAATATCAGAGGCTAAAAATGGAGTGATCCAGATAATGCACTATAATAACAGTAGGTAATATTACATCCTTTGGAAAATTAGATGCCTCAAGCTGTATCCATGAACTTCAACTCTGGAAAAATAGATTGGCTGAAACAAGAAGTGGAAAATTCTCTGAGCAGACCACATCCAAGTTTCACGTGTGGCTTACTTTATTTCTAAATGTCTGTCTCATAGATCTTGTGCTTGGACTGATGTTAAAACTTTGTTGTTGTTTGGTTTTTTTTTTTTTGGGGGGGGCATGTTTTTTCTTTGTAACAGCTCTGGCTATCCTGGAACTCACTCTGTAGACCAGGCTAGCCTAAAACTCACAGAGATCCACCTGCTTCTGCCTTCAGAGTACTGGAATAAAAGGTAAGTGCCACAACTGCCTAGCTAAAATTTCAATTTTTAAAGATTTACTTTTTTATTTTATGTGTACTGCTCTTTTGCCTACATGTATGCAAGTGCACAATGTAGGTGCCTGGCATAGACAGAGGCCTGAAATTGGTGTTAGTTTTCCAGTAACTAGGGTTGAAAAAAAGAGACCAGAGAAAACTTATTAATTTAAAATGTTGCAATTTTATAAAAGCCCATTTTCAACAGCCCCAATGGAATACACAGAAGAGAAAGGCCCTGAGTAACAAGTGTCAATCAAAAACTTCAAAATGCTAAAACACTGCCCAAAAGAAAAAGACCAGCTGAATGATAGAACAGCTAGCTAATTCCTTTGGTCTGCAAACTGATTAGGAAAAGGTTACTAAAAATTATGGAGTTCTTTTTACCCATCACGTGTAACCAAGGGACCTACAACTAAGTAGGGGAGAAAGGATGGAAACGAAGTGTCAAAACTTTAAACTCCTCAGGAGAAATGTGTTTGCAGTAGAATCAAGGTTATGGTTATGGGTATAAGACATGGATGGAATACATAAGCTGCAGTAGTGGGCACACTGTGGACTCTCATCTAAAAGTGACTGGGGCCAAGTCTTTATGAGAAAAATTGAGCAGAGAAAGTTATATACCTAAGGAAAGAATGTCAAATCCAGTGCTTTAGTTATCTTTAACTGCCAACTTGGCATGACCTAGAGTCATCTAAGGGAGTCTTAACTGAGAGACTGTGCAGATAAGATTGGCCTGTGGGCATGCCTGTTACATGTTTTATTCATGGTTAATTGATGTGTGAGGGCCCACTCCATTGTGGGCAGCATTATTCCCTGGCAGGTGGTCTTGTGCTGAATAAGCTAGCTGAACAAGAGCCTACCAATGACTCAGGAATCAATGTTGCCACATGGCTCCTGCCTCTGGTCCTGTGAGAGATTCTGCCCTGACTTCCCTCTGTGGTGAATTGTTACCTTAAATCCCAAAGTTAGTTTGGACAGAGTGTTTTACCACAGCAACAGAAGGGAAGGAAGATGTGGACATAATACTCAGGGTGAGAAACCTAAGCCATAGTCACTAGTCTCTCTACAGAGGGAGGCAACACAATGTCTGCCTGGCAAGTTTTCAGACTCTTTATGACACCCCCCCTTCTTTATAGAGAAAAATCATTATTTTTGTTAAATTCTATTCACCAACAAACGATTTGGCTGAACAAGTATATTCTTTTCTTAGGTTAACTGATTTCAAACCACCATAAACATAATACAAGCTTGATGCGATGACTAATATTGACTGTAAACCTCATAGGATCTAGAGTCACCTTGGAGACAAAGTTCTTGGCTTATCTGTGAAAGTATTTCTAGACAGGATTAACTAAGGAGGAAATACCAACCTGAATACTACCAGTGCCATCTCATGGGTTGGCGTCTTCCACCAGAGATAGTAAGCTGAGTACCAGCATTCATCCTCACAGTTCCTGACTGCAGATGCAATGGTGACCAGCTGCTAAGCCTTCCACACCATGATTGACTGTCCTTGGGATAAGGAATCAAAATAAAACTCTCCTTAAGTTGCTTCTGTTAGGCATTTTGACACATCACTAAGACAAATAATTAATGCACTGGTATCCTAAACTTGAAGTCAGACAATCATTTCTTATGCTTTATCCTCCCTTTGAAAAGAGTTTCAAGGTTTATGGAAAAGGGGGTGAGATGGGGGGCAGAATGTCTGAAATTTTACCATTCATTCTTTTTGACATTTATCTGCTGCTTTGCAATTAGGGGAACTGTGTGGAGACTGCATACAATAGTTTGTTAGGAAAATGGATTTGAGGCATTTAACATTTGAGTTAAAAACAGGACTGTCCAGCCTACTCTCTCTAAGCATTTCTGTGATTTTGTCCTTTTGCTTGTTTTAAACAAGGTCTCTTGTAGCTCAGACAAGCCTTAAACTTGCTGTGTAGCTGAGGAGGATTTTGAACTTCTGATCCTCCTGTGTCTACCTCTTGAGTTCTGGGCTTACAGGGATGAAGCACCATGCACACAGGTGCAGCACCATGCATAGTTAAGACTATAAGCTGAAACCAGGGCCTGATTCATGTGAGGCAAGCACTGGGCCACTGTCACTTAAACTATACTCCCAATCCAACTGATGGGTAATTTTTTATAGCTGTATATGGTCAATCAACTAAGCACATGCCTTGTAAACTATTTTAGATGTAGGCAAAAATCGTTACTAACACTAACCACATACATATATGTTGTACACACACACATGCTGGGGACAAGCCTCAGCAGTTTCAGGGGTCTGAAGGATGGGATACCTGGAGGCACAACAACTCAGAGACAGTGTTAGTGTAAGCTGACAGGTCACTATGGGCTTCTGCAGTTGCTAAGTTTCTTTTGCTTCCCTAGCTTCTCTAACTTCTCTTAGCTTCTGCTTTTGCCCTGGTAAACTCAGTCTATTATTATCATAAGTAAAGGGGGAAACAAAAGAAAAGGGGAAATCACCCAATATACAACGTTCTCATGATTCCAAAGATTATTCTTAGAAAATCACCAATATTGTTTTCATCATCTTTTATTAAACACAGGAACTATCCCAGACTTTACACCAAAGAAAGCATAATCTATTTTTTATTATTAATGATTATACAATCTTCTGAGCACTTGACCCAAAGGCTAGCAACATGCAATTTTGCAAAAATGGTAAAAATAAGAACAGCAGTCAATGTACCAGACAGTCATTTTCTTCTCACACAGCTTGCTCCAACCTCAAGACCCCTGTAGCTGCCTAAGTTTCTCCTCAGCCATTTGCAAACACTAAGCCCCATGACTGGTGGGCTACAATGATCTATGACAAAAAATATCTGTCCCTGCAGGTCAGCAACTTCTGTCCTTCTATATCCAACAATTCCAAGGAAGATCTAATCTAATTTATAGAGCTTCTATGAAAGGAAGCTCACCTTTCTTGGCAGTTCTTTTCAATCTAGGAACCCAATAAAGCTTGTAACAATCCTTCCATCAATTGTCACATTATCTCCACACTCCTTCAGGAGGAATAAAAAGTATCTGAATTAAAGTTGCCATCTCCCTTTCTTGGTGAAGGCCACTATTTTCCTCCTATTCTAGGTTCCCACACTTCTAGTTTGTCATCCCATCTATATGTTACTCCATCCACAGTCTTCAGCCAATACCCCTTAGGGTCTCAAGTTTTACACAATGTCCTTGGAATATCCTCAAAAACTGAATTATTCATCATGGCCAATTTAAGTCTAGTGTGTTGATACACATCTTACCATGTACTATAGTTGACCACACATTCGGTAGTTTATCCAAACCTAAAAAGCTTCCCCAGGCTGCAGGTTCTTTTCCATGAACTATATAACTGCCTTAACCCCAGCCTGGGTGATCATCTCTGTATAATTTCCTGTGAAATTTACTTCACTCCTTTCCTACACCACAGAAATCACCATTGATCTAGGAACACAGAACATGAAGATCAGATAGAAAAAAAAAAAAAAGACTAGTGTTATAAGAAATATTTATATGGCGGACATGACATGTGCACACCATAAAGCATGACCTTGGGACACATAGGCATTTCTGTGTAGTTAGAGTTTTCCTGCCTGGCCCAGTCAGGACAAATCTCTCTTACCTGCCAGTCCCACAGTCGCTCAGACCCAACCAAGTAAGCACACAGAAACTTACATTGTTTACAAACTGTATGGCTGTGGCAGGCTTCTTGTTATCTGCTTCTTCTATCTTAAATTAACCCATTTCTGTTAGTCTATACTTTGCCACATGGCTTGTGGCTTACCAGTGTCTTTACATGTTGCTTTTCATGGCCCCGGCTGGCGGTATCTCTCCCCAGCCTTCTACTTCCCAGAATTCTCTTCTCTCTTGTCCCGCCTATACTTCCTTGCCTGGCCACTGGCCAATCAGAACTTTATTTACACAGAGCAATATCCACAGCATTTCTGTCTTGGCCCTCTAGAGGCATGCTAAGCAAAAGATCTGGAGTGGAACACATGGAGGGGAAATGGTCCACAATCTCAGGTCCTTTTTCTCCAATCTCTGCTGGCAGCACGTCAGCCATTTTATATGCCATCCCCATCACATACACACATTTATACTGATATCTCTGTATTTTAAAATCTACATTTCAGTCTATATTGTTAGTAATCAAGAAAGCAACTTGAACTTAACATATGAAGTGATGGGTTATCAGCACTAGTTTAAAAGTTACACATTGGAAGTTGTGGCCATTAAGATTACTGGAAGAAGACTTGGTAGTGGGGGCACATGATTTTAATCCCAGCACTTGGGAGGCACAGGCAGGTAAATATCTAGGAGTTCAAGGTGAGCCTGTTCTATAGAATGAGATCCAGAAAATCCAGGGTGATACAACACTGCAAACCCCTGTCTTGTAAATCGAACAAATAGAAAAAGATGATAGGAAACAGCCACATGTACCTCTTAGAGGGTACTACTGAAAGTGATCAAATGAAAGGATGACCAAAAATGTTACTTGGGTTCCAAACAGCCAGCTCATGCACTAAGGACAGGGGTTGAGCTGAATCCCCAGGGGAGTCTTTGCCCTGGAGGAGATGGGAATGGGTGGTGGTCTGGGGGAAAGGCGGGGATGGGGACGGGAGTGGGGAGGACAGGGGAACCCATGGCTGTTATGTAAAATTAAATTATAAAATAAAATTTAAAAGTTACTTTGCATTGGCAAAGCAGCTTATAATTTTTCACTGTGTAGACAAAACAATATCTTATTTTTCTAAGTGTCATCTAGAAGAGATTGGGATATCATTATTTTCTTTATAAGAAAAGATTTATTTACATGTATGTGTACCATGTGGGTGCAGTGACTGTAGAGGCCAGAAGAGGGCATTGAATCCCCTATCCTCTAGACCTGTAGTTACAGGTATTTGTGAGCTATTAGGTAAATGCTGAGAGCTGAACCCAGTTCTGCAAAAGCAGCAAATGCTTATAATAGCCAAGCCACCTTTCTATCTCAAATAATTATAGTAAGAGAAAGCTGTACATAACAAGTTTGGGGCTAGTTTTTAGACTTTCTTCGCAAGCCCATACTTCCTTCCTGTACATCTTATACTTAGAGAAAGATTGGCATCCAGGGATCAAGATGGCATCCTCTATAAACTTGAAATACATATTTTTTCTAGAACATTTTCCTGCTCAGGGTGATGAAACTGAAATAGGGAGTTCATTTTAGATGATGGTTTCTGTGTGGAAGGGATGGCCAGTTACAGTGCTCTTTAGAGGGTGTGACATTTGCTGAGGCATTAGACAACAAGTTGAGTTGATCTTGTGTTTGTCTCTAAAATTGATTCACCTCCAGTACACACTACCAGCTCTTCCTTTCTTTGCCAATGGCCATGTCAACTCCTGTCACATTTACACAGGTGATATAAAGTCATATGATCAAAACCAAGACAAGTGAAGACATGTTTAATGAAAAGTGCATGGACCTTTAGAAGAAAGTGGCTATGACAGGTAAGATTGCCATCCTAGACACAAACTGAGGAAGTCTATAAACATGCTATGAAAATGTTGCCACAGATAAGATTGCCAATCAGACATAAGCTGAGAAAGTCTGCAGAAATGGTGAGAAAATTTTGCCAGAATTTGAACTTTTTTTAACCTTTCTTTTCATATTCTTTTCTTTTACTTTCCCATTTTTTAGAAAGTATTTGTATTTTAAAAATTTAAGACATGAATACACTGTATTTTTTATCATATCTACCACTCGCCTCTACCATACAACTCATCCAGATTTCTACCCAGGTCCCTCTCTGAACTGCATGTCTTTATTCATATATACATACATATAGACATAGATATAGATATATAGATTTGGGTCTCATTGAATATAATTAGTGCTGCCCATATGTGTAAATGGCTGTCCAAGGACAGCTTTTTGGCTAATGTGGGAGAAGATCAAGACATGGCAGCAGCATATCTGTTGTTTATTTAAGTCAGGGCTTCTTATTTAGTCCAGGCTTCTCTTTGAACTGAGGATCTTCCTTTCTCTATACTTGAGTACTGGCTTGGAATTCCAGATCCTTCTGCCCTGTTCTCCCAGGTGCAGAGCAAGTGTTCTCAACCTGAGCTCCCAAGCTTGTTACTTGCTCTTTGCTTTCTACCATATTTAACTAACCATGAAACTCTGCTATTAACCTTTGATCTCAGTCATTGTATGTCAATCAACAGCAATGCAAGCTTAGTTACTAAATAAAAACCATTGAGTGTAATAAAACTTCCATTGGAAATAAAGTATCATAAAAGTAGTGCTAAGATTTCAAAATGTTATGGGCATAATTTTAGTAATGGTCATCATTTGTTTTAATTCTACATTGGTATTTCAGTATTGCTTCCATTGTTTTTAAACTCTCCACACCATGCTAGTTTTTTTTATCAATTTTGTGGGTTTGTATTATTTTTTAAGGATTCTTTACACATTACATCAGATATACTCAGTATATGATATTTATACTGTATAGGAATTCATGTGCACTAAAATCCTGTAAACATTGATATCTCAGTCAAAAAAGAAAATACAAAAGTAAAATTCGTTCATACCTGATCAATTTACATGTATTAAAGTTCATTTTTCAGGTATTTCTGTAAATTTGATATTTAGATAAATCTAAGAATACCATGAAATATGTATTTATATTGGAAAGATAAAATTTACTATTAATAAAGTAATTCAATGAGAAAAAGAAAGAATGCATGTGGATTTGGGTAGGTGGGGAAGTGGGCAGGATCTGGAATGAATTGTGGGAGGAGTAACCAAAATCAGAATATGCTACAGGAAAAAAATCTACTTTCAATAAAAGAGTATGTCACCATTCTATAATAAATGACTTAATGGGCCACATATACAAAAGACAACAATATTTGTGCTACTCAAGGCTTGTACAGAGTCCAAGTTGTGCCATTCAAATCTTAAAGAATTTTTCATGGAACAATTTTTAAAAATTTATATAGGGAATGCACAAAAAATTCCCAATGCAAAATTGACTTAAAAATTGAAAATATCATACCTACTGACCTATAATTGTGTCATAGCTATAATAATCTAAAACCTTTTATATTAGAACATAAAGAGAGCGAAAGAGTAGAACAGAACAGAGTGGCCAGAAAATAAAACCACAGTCACACACTCAACTAATGTTTGAACAAGGAACCAAAACACAAAATGGGCAAATAACAGTCATTCTGATAAATGATCCTGGGTTGGGAGAAAATCTCCCCACATATGGAAAAGAATGAAATTAGACTCTTAAAATATGCACAGAACAGGTAAAATGCCGAAATGAAAGCTGTGAAACTACAGAAACATTGAATGAAAACATATGGAACTATTCTCTCACTTTGGCTTTGACAATGAGCTCTTGGCCATCCCACCAAAGTCATGGGCTACATGAACAGAAACAAGTACACAGAGGTTATGTCAAGGTAAGAAACTCCTGCAGACCAGAGGAAATGCACAATGTACTAAACAAATCTACAGTATTTGTGAGGCTTGTGGCACATAGAGGCTAAATTCCCAAGATTTATAAAGGACTCACATAATCCAATATCAAGGAAACTGCTATGCTGGAGAGGCTGGGAGGCAGTGAGACAAGACAATCAGGATGGAACCTCATGACCCCACATGTATTCTTGCTGAGCTGATAGATTGTTGTCACTTGGTAACCACCTCTGGACAGCCACAGTTGGAGACAACCTGGTTCCTAGAAATTAACACAAAGGCAGGCTGCCCACATCACTGATTGGCAGATCCTGGATCCTCCTCATAGAGTCCCTTAAAAGACTGGACAAGGACAACTTGTCCTGGGCAGTTCTCATGGCTGTTGTTCTTAGGTCATCTTTACACAGATCATGGGAACTCTCTCACTCTTCTTCCTCTGATGTTCATGAAAAGACTTTGGCCTTTGCACTTAAGCTCTGTCTGCCAATTTCATTCATTGGACACATGAGACACAAAGCTAGTGTTGGCCTCTGGTGTTGGAAACTCTGCTGACCACTGACCAGCCCTCAGTATTTTAAATTGAACACCACACCCCACTGACTGGTGAACTGAAGGTGATCAGTCTCGTTTGTCTGAAACTGCCAATGTTTTGAGTAGATGTTTTTAAAAAATGATATGAACTGGTCAGAAGCAACCCAAGGAAGCATTTAACACCAGGAATCATGCCAGAAATGTGAATCAGCTCGTGCCTTTAGGAAAACTAGTTCCAAAACAGACTAGCAAGCAAACATACCCCAAGCCATCTAACCAACCTACAAAACAGAAACAGAACGATTTTGGTGAGGATGTGGAGAAAACAGAAACCTGTCAGCTCTCAGCTTCAACATAGATTGGCACAGCCAGTAACAAGAGCTGTTTGGATTATAATTAAACTTAAAATAGGAATACTGCTTCAGCCAGTGATCTCTCTTGTGAAGACTGTTTTAGGGTTTGATTGTGGTGAACAGACACTATGAATAGACACTGTGGGAATACTTATAAAGAAAACATTTAATTGAGGCTTACTTATAGTTCAGAGGTTTAGTTCACGATTGTCATGGCAGGAAGCATGGTAGCATGCAGGCAGACCTGGTGCTGGAGAGGTGGCCGAGAGTTCTACATCTTGATCGGTAGACAGCAGGAAGTGAATGACACACAGACGTGGCTTAAGCATTTTAGACCTCAAAACCAGGCCCCAGGACCCCCTTCCTTCAAGAAAGCCACACCTCATTCTGGCAAAGCCACACCTCCTAGTAGGGTCACTTCGCATGAGCCTATGGAGACATTTTAATTCAAACTACCACAGACACATACTCAAAAGTTAAAATACTGATGTTCCTTGGAGGCCTGCTCTTCTCCAAAGAGAAAATGGAGTGGGGAGGTGGGGGGTGGATTTGTCTGGGGTGGTGGTAGTGGATAGCTGGGTGGAGTATAGGGAGGGGAAACTGTGGTCAGAAAGTATTGTATGAGAAAAGAATCTATTTTCAATTTAAAAAAGAAAAAGGAAGGAAAGAAGGAAGGGAGGAAGGAAAGAAGGAAGGGAGAAAGGGAAGGAGGGAGGGAGGGAGGGAGGGAGGGAGTAAAAGAGGGAGTAAGTAACACTCTCACCTCACAGATATACACCTCACAGATATAACTCTTTGGCTACTTACCTTACCTAAAAACAGAAAAAAAGTCTAGTGTCCACTTGACTGAGGAAGAAAAGGGAGGAAAGGGAAAGTGGGGTAAGAAGAGAAAGAATGAGAGAGAGTGAGATTGAAATATTATTTAGCCTTAGAAAAGAAGACATCCTGACATTTGCCATGACACAAATAGACCTGGAGACACTGTGCTAAGTGAAAGAATGAGATACAGAAAGAATGATACAGTATAAGATCATGTATATGTAGATTTAAAAAAAAAGGTCAAATACATAGAGAAATCCAAATTTGTTTGTTTTTGTTTTTCTCCCACAGGTGGTGGGCAAATGGGAGATGCATACATCAACACAGACCAAGTAGCAAAGATAACAGGATGGACAAAGTCATGGATCCAACATACATTTAGAATATAGTTCCTAATAGTACATGGAATTTGGAATTATGGCTGTATGGGTAGGAGCTAGCTGCTGTTGTCTGTGGGAAGAAAGAAAAAGAACTACGTGAGATAGCCAGTATGTTAGCTTGCTCTACCTTCAAAACCATTTTATTACGTATATACATCTTATAATATCATGCTGTATTGCTTAAATACACACAATAAAATTTGCTCTTTTAAAAAGTAAATAACTATGTTCAAGTGTTATAGAGAGCCATTTAAAAACTGTATTTTATTTTTTAGTGCTAGTGAAGTTTGCATTGCAGGACACTAAAATATTATAGTGGACAATTTATCAGTGTACTTTTTAGCTTCAGTTCATTTTTCATCAAATATACACACAGTGTCATCATGTATAATATTCACTGGTTCATACAAAAGTCCATTAATAAGATAATGGGTAGAAAAAGCCATTACAAGCCCTAGAAAAATTGTTATGACAGCGGACTTGGCTCAAGAGTAGGAAAAGTAGCCACAAATATTTATAACTAAGTAGAGGATAATGAGAGTCAGCAATTCTCAATTGTGGGTGAGGGATGGTGAGGGGTATAAGCACAGCCAAAGAACTACACTGCTTTGTGCCAGAGCAGCTGAACACACACACACACACACACACATACACACACACACACACACGCACACACACGTACACACGCACACACGCACACATGCACACATGCACATACACCAGTCTGGAAGCCCCCAGGTATTTGTTGTGCTCACAGCAGCCTGCTTCTTTTGGTTGTCATGGAGTTATCAACTAGTACCAAGCAAGGCTGTGCTGCTCAGAAAGACTGGTTCTGTTATTGTGTTCTGCTCTTCCATTCCCATGCCTCCTCCATTTCCTCTCCATATTAACCCTTCGTGTTAATATAAATCTGTTGCCCTGGGTCCTGGTGTTCTCATTTCAGTCTTGGGGGTTGAGATGCCATGACCTTACCTGAACGAAAAGACTCAATGGTAAGAATATCAAGTGTCCTTCCACGAAGAGGAGCCATTTTCTTCAGAGAAGTAGAGGTGGACTTACTTATTTTATCTGCTTTCAGCTCCCCATCTCTAAAAGAATACCTAGAACACCCAGTGTTCTACAGAAGATTCTTAAACATTCACTCCAAGTAATCGAGACGTTTAATATTGTCAGCTTGACAGGGTCTAGAGTCACCTGGGCTTATCTGTGAGAATCTATCTAAATTAGTTTAAATGAGATGAAAAGGCCTACCCTAACTATAGACAGCAGCATTTCATGGACTGGAGTCCTGGACTAAATAAAAAGGAGACAGTCAGGGGCTGAACACCAGTATCTATCTCTTTCTGCTTCCTGATTGGATGACATGTCACCAGGCATTCCTTGCATCTCCACCACAGCTTTCCTGCCAGGGTAGAGTGTACCCTCACAGTGTGAGATGGAATAAGCCTCTTTGCTTAAGGCATTACTGCCAGACAGTTTGTTTTGGGAATCAGATTCAATAGACATTCCAAATCCACATACTAAATTAAAACACCTGAATATAGTTAACACAATCCAGTGTGAGCACTGGCTTGGAGGACTGACTCACTTCTTATTGTACCAAACACTCTTCCAAATTCACACCAAAGAGATGTCTAAGAACTTTGGGAAACTCCTTTGCCATCTCAGTCAATACATTTTTAGCAATCTACAGTTAATAATTTGACTCTGTGTTATTGGCATAGGAAAAGGAAATGATATTGAACTTGGTTTATCTTTTTCAGGCCAGCAAATAAAATGAGATTTTTTAAAATAAGGTGAATTGAAATAAAAATCTTTTGAGAAGATTAATATGTTTTGTATTTATGTGTATGTGTGCATGTTTGTGTGAATATATATGCCATGTGGTGCAGTGTAGATGGAGGCCAGAAGAGGGTGGTAGAACTCCTGGAGCTGGAGATAGAGGTGGTTGTGATTGGCCCAGTATGGATGCTGGGGACCAAACTCGGGTCTTTTGGAAGAGTAGTAAGTGCTTTTAACCACTGCACCATCTCTCAAGTCTTTTGTTTGTATGTTTTTTTGTTGTTGTTATTTGTTTTTGTTTTTTTTTAAACAAAAAAATCTAAAGAGATAAAACATAGAAAGCTTAATAAAGAATCCTGTTTCTCTTTAAATGAAATTTATCCCTTAAAACTAGTCTACAAGCCAGGCAATGGTGGTGCACACCTTTAATCCCAGCACACGAAAGGCAGAGACAGGCAGATCTCTGTGAGTTCAATGCCAGCCTGGGCTACAGAGTGAGTTCAGAAAAGGCACCAAAGCTACACAAAGAAACTCTATCTCAAAGCGCACACACACACACACACACACACACACACACACACACACACACACACAACCACCACCACCACCACCACCACCAAAAACAACAACAACAAAAAAATTAGTCTGCAAAATTTCTATTTGGAAACAGTAAAATATTGTCACTTTTTATACCTGAAAGTGGTACATTTGTCACTGAAGTTCTACAGAAAAAAAATTCTGTGATGGTTTCCTTTTAAGAAGTAAAAATGAAAGAGAAGAACAAAACAAAGAAACCAAAAATAAATCTACCTTCCCTCCAAATAATTTCCTATGGCAATGTGATAGATAGGGAGGGTCAAAGAGACCTTGATCATTGATTTTTTTCATTCAGTATTTTTTAAAAATTTTTTCAAGACAGGGTTTCTCTGTGTAGTTTTGCACCTTTCCTGGAACTCGCTTTGGAGACCAGGCTGTCCTTGAACTACAGAGATCTGCCTGTCTCTGCCTCCTGAGTGCTGGGATTCAAGGCATGTGCCACCACCGCCCGGCCACATTCAGTATTTTTAAGAGCTCGGCCAGTCTGATTTTTTTTAATGTGTGTGTTTGTGGTGTGTGTGTGTGTGTGTGTGTGTGTGTGTGTGTGTGTATGTGTGTCTGCCTGCCTGTCTGTCTGTCTGTTTGTATGTCTGTGTGTATCCAGGTGCATATGCCTGTTCATAGAAGCCAGAGGAGTGTCTATGGCCTGCCATGTCACTCTAACTTACTGTCTTGGTACAGGGGATCTCAATGAACCTGGAACTAGGCTGGAAGCAAGCAATTCCAAGTGATCCTCCTGTTGCCTACCATAGTGTTTGGGTCGCTGGTGTACATGGTTATGCCTGACTTTTATGTGAATGCTAGGGATTTGAACTCAGGTCCGTCTGAGATGTTTTATCTGCCATTTTTTCCTTACCTCTCTTTTGTTGTTAATTTTCCTTCTGCCTCCATATTTTCCCTCACTTATTAATATATGAGTTCCTCTTTTTAAATATTCCAATTTTACTCTTGGCTCCTTTGACAAAACCTTTCCTACATAAATGTCCTATTATTCCTGAGTCTTTCTGTTTCCCTCCCCATGTATAAGACTTTCCTCAGAGCTGAAACATTCCATCCTGGACCTGGACTGAAACTCACAGAAGGCCGAGTACTTCTCTAAGCTGGAACCTTCCCTTGGGAAGACTCAGAAGAAAACAGTGTATTTGGGAAGTCTCAAGCAGATCCTGAAACTAATAAGATAAGCTCCCTTAGCTGTAGAAGCAGCAAACAACAGCTAGGGGAGGAGTCTTCCCAATCAGTTGGGTTGCCTGAAGGAGCACCCCTGACCTGCAGAAGCACCTCAAATCTTACAGAGGTTTGGTGGCACAGCTGGTGAATCCTCAGCTTTGTGTTATGCGTTTGTGGTGATAGAGCTGTCCTTGAGTCATCCCTATTCCTCTATGTGGCCTCAACAAACTCATTTGTTTGTCAAGTTGGACTTTCATGTAATGGTTACTTGAGACTACTTCATTCCCTATATGAAGTCAGTGTATGTATGTTCCCTTTCTCTCTCTTAACCTCTCTTCTCCCTTCCTAACTCCCTGTCCCTTCCTTCCTTTTCTTCCTTCCTCCCTGTCTTGGTTACCTTTCCTTCTTCCTCCTTCCCCTCCTTCTTTCCTCTTTCCCTCTTCCTTCCTATCTTTCTTTCTCCCTCCTTTCCTTACATCCTGTCCTTTAATACTTTGTTCTTTCTTTATAGTTTAGGACATGGGAGCACACAAGACATAAATAGGGTATGGTTTCAGCTGGATGTTCCTAATGAAATCTTTCTTCCTTTTCTTGCTATTACAAATTTCAAGGAAGGATTTGTTTTTATGAAAGACTGAACTTAAAGGATTGACTTCAATAGTTCATTTGTTCGTGTAAACCCCATACTTTTACTGATCCAAGTTTCACAAGGAAGATTGCTCACATTAAGAGTCTTATTTTTCAGCCTAAATTGTCCTACCTGGAGATAAGTCAGAGAAGTACACCACTGTTACACATGCATCAGTCAGTGAACTCAACTGTATTGCTAATAAAATTTTAGAATGTGAGATGAGACTCACCTTCTATGAATTACAATTTCACTGCATTTTAAATGCTCAACTACATGTGAAATTATAAATTATATTTTCAGTATATGTATTTCAATGCACTTTTCAGTAATTCAAGTAGGACTCTTATTTCAGTAAATCAAAATATTTTTATGGGGAATCATCTAAATGCCAATCTCCACTAGCTCTCAACAGAGCAAAGAAGTATGAAGATGATGTCTTCATGCAAGGATCTCATGGAATGTGTTTGCATATGAAAGTTTATTTTGATACCAGAGTCAATAAAAATGTCCTCACAAATTAAGACAAATGATGCAATTGAATAGCACTGTTGACTTGATAATGCTATTTTCAAGGCAATCGTTCTTACTTGAATATGAAAAATCTAACCAAAATAAAAATTCAGGTAAAAATTCAATTTCATTAACATTGAAGACTATTCAATCTGTATTTAGCAAAATATTAGGTCATATATTACCTTCTTATCCTCTCCTTCAAGGTTCTTTCAGAAAAATCAACCTCAATTATAAATATAAAATAATCATTGGATCAAATTTTCCATGAATAATTTTTAAAATCTTTAATCATATTTAAGACAAATTCACAAGGAATCAGTCTTTACTTTTAACCAAGGAAGCAGGAGGCTTTTATCTGAATAAATAGAACTGGAAGTACATATCAGGATCAAGTTGTAGATCAATGTTGAGTGGACATTGGACCACCAATGCATCATCACAGAATCAAGCAGCAGTCCTGTAGTGTTTTTGGCTCTGTAGCTGGGATCTAGCTCTCTCATCCTGGGGACAGGGGGTGGGTAAACACAGAAGCAATGACACAGACTCCAGGAGGTTTATTAGACAAAGGGATGAGGTTTATATATGTGGATTTTTGGCAGGCTTTGCTCCTAGCTTCTGTGGCATTTCTTGCTTGGCTCTAGGCTGCACATCATCACCTTTAGGTTTAGAGCTTATTGATCAGGTTTCTTCTGGCCAGAGTGCTCTCTGTGCATGTCATGGCTCTTTGTTTGCTTAAGGCATGGCCCAGTTCCTTGGCCTTACCTGTCTCACTGTAGTACCGAATGCTTTTCTAATACATAGTAACTTAGGAAAGAGCATTTTGTCAAAATGGTAGAAAGCTAATTTTAGAATGTCTATCACCATTTACCTAAAAGTTAGGAATGCAGGAGAATAAAGATGTGGATAGCATGTATGAAAATTGACAAGTATGGCTCTATTCCCCAAAATACAAGTTCTGTGCCATTGGTTTGATTCTTGAGAAATAGTTATTTTATCTCTTTTCTGTCATCATGAGTGTCAATGCAGGCATTCTTGAATAAATTATAAAATGGATTCTCTATGATATTCTGTGAGATGATATGTATGATCATATTTTAGGTATATAGCAAATGTAATCAATATATTTTATGATGAAATCAATAAGCATTTAAGTACATAAATATTCTTCACTAAATAACAACATTAATGCATTTTCACATATTTAGTATTTCATATTGTATACTACTAATATTTTGTAGTGGATAGCCATCCCAGCATTGGCCTGGAAGTTCCAACCCCCATTGAGGCTTTGGTAATGGTCACGCCCACAAGGCAGGGCAGAGGAGGAAGCGGAAGACCAAGGATCGGGAAGAGGTCTCGCGCTTGGTTCCCGGACCCTGGACACTGGAGGTAGACCAAGCAGAGTTCTCCAGAGAACACCGCCGGACTACGTTATACCTTTGCCAGACCCTGCAACCTACCCCTTCATTTGTAAGTTACCCCACAAAATAAACCTCCCTTTTAACTACGTGGAGTGGCCTTAATAATTCCACCAATAAATATTTGTGGATAACCATTCAATAGAAAGAAAGCATCTAAAATTATTTTAGTTAGTACTAAAACTCAGCAAATACAAGAAAATAGAAAAACTCACATTAAGGCTACCATATGTTTCTAGGAAGTGTTAGGAAGTTAAAATTATGATAGAAAAATGAAAACTAGGACATACATTAGAATGTAATACACTTAGAAAAGCATGAGAAAGAATAAAATGATTTGAAAGAATACTAAAATGTTAAGAAAGCCTTAGAAATTAAAGATAATCAAGCCAATTAAAAATTCCAGTATGAGTAAAAGAGAGGTCCCCAAGTCCCCACACTCACTGAGAATCTATTAGCAGTTGATAGCTATTTAGGAATGACAGTTATTTTGTTATGTTGAGGTAGCCATTGATTAGCTATGGGCAGCACCAATTGAAATCTGGGGGTTACTAATAACAATAAAAAGGATATTGAAATGAAAGGGAGATAGAGTAAAGGGCACTAGAGAGAGTTGAAGATCATATAATATATATATATATATATATTATATGATCAAAATATGCTGTATAAATGTTTATAATGTTCAAAGAATAAATTTTAACTATTGTTTAGAAAGAAACTTTAGATGAAGAAGTTGATCTTGATAAAACAAACAAGTGAATAAGCAATATGAATAATTCCTTAAGATATGTACACACCCAAGGTGCCTGTTGAGTGAAATGATTAAACATTATGACATAAAGAAGAGTCAATTTATTTTTATAATAAGCAAGGAAGAAAAAACTCAATGGAAATTTATTAACTTTTATTAAATATTAATTTATGGAAATCTAACTATTAATTTATGGAAATCTTCTTTACATGTAAGAAAACACTCATAAGTTATGATCTGAACTGTGCACACAGTATCCAAGACAGCTATAGATTTTAATTAAATTATAGAACTTGTTTGTGTTTGTGTGTGTGTGTGTGTGTGTGTGTGTGTGTGTGTGTGTGACCAGTTCTCACCATGTAGCCCTGGCTAGTCTAGAATTCACAACACATATCAGATTAGCATTGAACTAGTGCAAACACCATCAGACAAATTCACACACACAAATAGAATACATAAAAATAATAAAAATTTTAAAGAAAAAATCTAAGACTACCTTTAGTCATATTGCCAGTAGCAAAGTTCATATAATTTCTCTGAGACTAAAATGTTGAATTATGGGTGAAAAAAATGAATAATTGTTTGTTTCCCTCAGACCTGAAATAAGTACAACTTTTGGTCTACATAAAGTCTTTTTCACTTGTTTAGTGTGTGTGTGTGTGTGTGTGTGTGTGTGTGTGTGTGCGCGTGTGCGTGTGTGTGTGTGTAGAAGCTAGAGAACCACTTGCCTGAGTAGGTTCTTGCAGGAATAGGTCCTGTCTTCCTAACATATAGGTCCTGGAGACTAAACTCAGATTGTCAGGCTTGGTGGCAAGTACCTTTGCCCACTGAGCCACTTATTTTATGTTTTTAAAATGTATTGTATAGTTCTGTGCACTGGAAAAATCAGATAACAACAACAACAAATGCAATAATAATAATGATAATCAAGCCAGCAGTGCTGAGGACCCCTATTGCTCTAATTATATAACATATGTATTATTACACACTATGAGAAAGCAGAGGTTCAAGTATGGGGTGAGAATAATAATGTAGGCACAGCATGTTTGTCATGTCATAAAGAAAGCAAGTTATAACAAATACTCAGATTACTGAAAAAGGACAAAATAACTTCAGCAAAATAAAAGCTGGTTGAGGTTGGAGAAATGGCTCCCTTTATCACATACTTGTTGCCTAAGCCAGAAGACCTGAGTTTGAATTCCAAAAACACACATAAAAGCTGGTTAAAGCAGGAATGGTAACAAAGGGACTTCTGGAGCTCATTAGTCAATCATTCTACCTGAATTGGTGAGCTCCAGGCTGTGATACATCAAAAACGAAGGTGAAGAGGGATGAGATACCTAATGCTGACCTCGGGTTTCCATATACCCACACACATGCATGTATGCACATACACAAACACAAATACAAATATATAGATAAATAAAATCCAAAACATACCCTATCCACATTCATTTGTTCTAGAGGCGTGTGTAAGGCAACACAAATATCAAACCGGAATTAATAAAATTCATCATCTCAACAAGCTCATGAAGTAAAGGGTCACATGTTTCTATCAGTAGCTAACAGAGAGCACAAAGAAAACAGTTCACAAAATTCAGTCGCTATTTAGGATAAAACTTCATCACAAATAGGAAGGCAACTTCCTCATCCAACAAAGAAAAGCCACAAGAGGACAAAGTGAATCAAGTGAACAGAGGAGAGAAGACGGTCCTTCTGCCACATCTTTGCATCTGGACTGCTACCAGAAAGTATCATCCACAGTGGGACTTCCATGTGAGTCAAGGTGATCAGCACAGCTCACAAGGTGAAGCTCCATACTAAGGGCATTTTAATTTTATGGCAATTAAGATAAAATACTAACCATATTTATCTAATCATTCAACCTCAACTTCTAAGAAACAACATGAAGCCAAATATTTCCCTGTTCCCTTTTTGTCTGCAAGTTATCACTGGCCTTGGCTATGACATGAATCCTGAATGTGTCCCCTTGGATTAACTCTTCCACCTATATTTTATTTCAGTCACCACTGTCTTTTAAGTTCACAGGGATACAGGTTTCAAATTGTTCTCTCATATTCTCAACTTATTTTCACAATCAATCCATTCATGTTATCAAACACAAACAAAAACACATCAGCATCTTTACAAATTTACTTTTCATTGAGCTTTTATGGTCATGAATGTTTAAAATTCCAAGTTTCAGCAGAGAGATGACTCAGAGGATAGCCTGATGGCTTTAATTTGATCTCTGAGACCCCTTGGCGGAAGGACAAAACTTGATCCTGCAAGTTGTCCTCTGACCTAAGTAAGTGCATACATATGCGTGTACACACACACACACACACACACACACACACACACACACACACACCACACGAAAAACCCTCTAATGCAGCTCTGCTTGGTAAAGCAAGCTCGGATCTTACCAGGAACCTCCACACCTGGCCCAGTTGTCATCAGAGAGGCATCATCCATCAACTGATAGATGCAGATGCAGACCCACAGCCAAACATTAGGCACAGATTGGAGAATCTTGCAGATGTGGAGGAGAAAGGATAGTAGGAGCCAGAGGGGAGGGGTCAAGAAGGCTCACACAGTCAATTAACCTGGGCTCATAGGGGCTTCCAAACACTGAACTGTCAACCAGGGAGCCTACATGAGACTGACCTAGGTGTTCCACACATATGTTACAGTTTTGTAGCTTGGTCCTCTTGTGGGACTCTTAACAGTGGGAGCAGGGGCTGTCTCTGACTCTTTTACTGGCTTTTGAGACCCTTTTCCTTATACTGGGTCACCTTGCCTAGCCTTGATACATGGGGAGGTGCTTAGTCTTACTGCAGCTTGATATGCCATGTTTTATTGGTACTTCTGGAAGACCTGCCCTTTCCTGGATTGAGAAGGAGGAGGAAGGGGGTTGGGGGATGGGAACGGGTGTATGCTGTGGGGAATGGTCTGGTAAGAGAGCAGTGGGGGAGGCTGTGAATGGAATGTAAAATAAATAGATGAATAATTTTATTTTTAAAAAATTTGAAAAAGGTTTTCTGCTTCTTGAAAATTCTAAGTTCCACCCTGCCCTGGGATCCCTGTACTAGCTCTCTCAATTCAGATGGAGCAATGGACAAGATGTATTGATGCTCAAGATTAAACATTGGAGTTGAGAAATAATAAACACACTTATTAAGCAACAGAAGAAAAATGACAATATGAAAACATGGCTCTCTGAGAATGTCATTTAAGTATACAAGGCTTTAGTCAGACTGATCAGTAATAAAGAGAGGAATCAAATTGAAAAGAGACTGGGCTGGTGAGGTGGCTCAGCAGCTAAAGGCATTTTGCCACCAAGCCTGGCACCCTGGCATATGGTGTTGCATTTATTGGTAAAGGTTTAGAAGAGTTCCCCCTGAGATCGGGAAGAGGTCATTGCTCTTATTTAACATTTATAGGCTCTGATCAGGGTAAGCAGACAAAAAGAAATGTAAATTGTCCACATGGAAAAGGGGGAGAAGTAAAATGAGATCAAATGACATAGATTCCCTGGTAGTTGAGTTTTACACACAGAAAGAAATTAACTGAGTATCACTATGTAGGCCAAGCTAGACAGGAACTCACAGAAATCTTCCTACCTCTGCCTCCCAAGGTAAACATGTGACACCACACTGATCTCCATACAAAAAAATTTTTAAATTGCTTTAAAGACTCCCCAAGCTAACACAAGTTCAGCAAAACTTTGTATATGCCAGCCAAATCTTTATAGCAAAAAATGTCAAGAAGAGGGGAGGGAGGGAGGAGCAGAAACAGACTAGGGGGGCTGGGAGGGGCGGAGGAAAGAAAAAAAGAAGGAATGGAAGGGGAAGTATAAAAGAAAAGAAATAAGAAGAAAAAGAAGGGAGATATTTTATTTAGAAAAGCATTAAAAACAGAAAAGTTTTAAAATATTAGACGTAAATTTATCCAATTATTTGCAAGTATGATATAGTGAAATTCACAATGTTATTGAAAAAAGTTGAATGAAAGTTTAAACAAATAGAAATATCCTGCATTTATGGCTTAGATATGACTATTCACCAAAATCATCTATTGATGCACTGAACTCTCATCCAAATTCCATATATCTTCTTGAATAGGTCTTGACAGCCTGATCTTAAATCTTACCTGGAGAATGAGTGAAGCACCCAGTGGCAACAGTTAAGCAATCATGAAAAGATTCAATTTGGAGGATACACACTTTTCAATTTCAAAACTTACTGGCAAACTACATTGACTGGCAAGACTAACATATGGACACATAAACTGATGGATGAAATCAATGCAAAGCCCAGAAATAGACCTGTGGAGTTTGTTTATAAGGGGACCAAGGGAATTTAAAAATGAACAAAAATTGTGAACACAACTGGATACTGGATATGAACATGCAAAAGAATGACACACTGTGTCTATATCATGTTGTACACAAAAGGTTTCTTGAAACAAATTAAATGAGGCCACATAGGTAGGAACACCTGCACATATGTTAACATGGACATGGACAAACACAGAGGAAAATAAGACTGAAGGCTTACGCGTTAAGAATTAAAAGTCACAAAACTTTCAGAAGTGAATACAGACATTTGCTTTCATGGACTTGGCAGTAAGCAATGAATCTTGAGATGTCATACCAGAAACATACATAAGATAATTTAGATACCCAGACCTCAAAAAATTAATGCCTCTGACCAATAGGAAATCAATAACATGAAAAGCTCTACATAATAGTGAAATTTATCTATTTATTTATTTATTTGATCTATCAGACAGATTTAGTATGCAGTATATAAGTATATATATATATATATATATATATATATATATATATATATATATACACACACACACACACATATATAAAAATTGGGACATCCCAACTGCAATTGGGTAGATTTTGGTTAGACATCTTCCCAAGGAAGCATAAAAATGGACAGAATGCTGAAAAGATTTAGCTCTCCCTTCAGGAGGAAAGTGAAAATTAGAAATCAATAAGGACTGTTATGTCTAATAGGAGAGTTTTAAGAAATCATTACTATAACATGTTGACCAGATAAAGAGAAAGGGATGCTGATGCTTACATAGAAGAGCCACTTTCTGAAACCTTTCTCCAGCTCCAAGAACACTAAAGATACAATTATTATATAACTAAGTAATCTCTCCTCTAAGTCCTCATAGCCAGGACATTCAAAGACATGCCCATGCAATCTTATCCAAGATTGCCCACTACAGCATTAAGGCCTCATGTGATAAAACTACAGATCGATTTTATTTCTGAAATCCATTTGGAAATCCAAAACATTTGTTTTGTTTTTCTTGCTTGCTGAGCATTGAACCAAGGGCCTTGTACTTGCCAGGCAGGCACTGAATAACATCCCCAGCCCTTCACCCAGTGATGCTGGAATAAAAGAAATAGATTCATGTAAGGAAAAGTGATTTTACCAAATAAATGAAGTCCTAATACATAGTGTTGTATTACTCTTCTTGGAGAGACATGAATAGGTACATATTCACCTTACACAGGGGACCGACCCCAGGGCAAAGTAATTGTTTCATCAAAGTCCAACTGAGTGAACCAATGAATTCATTGTGCTTACAAAGCATGGGTGAGGGAGTTCTTTTTTCTCTTTATTATTATTATTATTATTATTATTATTATTATTATTATTATTATGTGTTTTAATTTTATACATCAGCCATGGGTTCTCCTGTCCTCCCCCTCCCACCCCCACTCCCACCTTCCCCTCAGCCCCTCGGGTGAGGGAGTTCTTACAGCAGCCTGGAGACCCTAGAGCAGCTGCATCATTGCAATCTCATCCCAACCAGGATGATGACTTCCCCACACCTGCATAGATGAAATTTCTCCTTCAGTTACTCTTCCACACATTATATACATACATATATACATGTATGTGTGTGTGTGTACACATATATATGTACACACACACACACATACATGCTAGCAACTCGTGCAAGTCCAAGATCCTAGGATCAGAAGACCATGCGCAGCTGAGGTAGAATTATACACAGCTGGGAAGGAGGCATATCAGGAGTGTAGTCGAAAGATTTCCTGTGTCCCACCTGGCATGGTTGGGACAAATCTCTCTCACCTGCAGTTCCACAGCTACTTATAAAGTAATAATTCAGGGCCTTAATATTAATTACCAATTGTATGGTCTATGGCAGGCTTCTTCCTAGTTAGCTCTTATAACTTAACCCATTACTATTAATCTATAAGTTGCCATGTGGCCGTGGCATTATCGGTCTGCTGGCAACTTGCTCCTCCTTCAGTGGCAGCTGGCCACTCTTCTGCCTTTCCTTTCTTCTCTCCATATATCTTCTTGGATTTCCTCTAAGCTGCCTTGTCATAGGCCAATACAGCTTTATTTATCAACCAATCAGAGCAACACATATTCACAGCATACAGAACATCCTACAGCAAAGGAGTGGCTGGAGTCTCAAGTGAGGGTCCCATGAGACTTCCCATGCCCTCTTTGTATGAGGATTTTTCAGCAGGCCCCATACCTAGGTTCATTACTGGGAGTCATAAGTGCTTGACAATAGTCTTTTTAGAGGATAGCTTTTTACAAGATGTGCTGAAACAAATGCCAACCTTAGAAATATAATACTAAAAAAAAAGCCAATTTAATTTAATAAATGGCTCTATTTATACTAAATATCCAGAATTTCCAACTCCTCAGAAAATAATAGTGGCTAAACGATTGTCATAATCTGAGCCTAGGAGTGTATGAAATTTGCTTGAACCAAACTATAGTCACGTGGCTCAAATCTAACAGTAAGAGGAGCTGGAAGGGAAAGAGGAGGAAAGAGGGGTCTCCAGCCAGATAAAAACTGTCATGGGAGACCATGAGGACTGCCAGCCTGCCAGGATGCATGGAAGACCCTGTAACCCCCTGATCACACAGACACACACACACACACACACACACACACACACACACACACACACACACACACTTGAAAGACACTTCTGCAGCAATGACTGTTCCAACTGCAGACTCCAGGCAGCCTGGATATTGACTCTTAGAACCAAGGGGAATTGTGTCAAAATAAATTATGTAACTGGTTTCACCTTACCTTTAAATGTCCTTTTCTTCCTGGGTCCCTGGGATGCACACTTGTATGCATTCCAACTGAAGTGATTGTTCATGAAGAAATGTATTTATCTTTGGGGACCTGTGTTGGTTACTTAGGGGGACAGAGACATTGGAGGTGACTGCAGGCTTTATATACATAATGGCTTCTCAGACCAGAGTTTAAAAATGCAGTGGAGATGTTTTGGGAAGCTTTGTGAATGTATTAGAAACCACTGAAATGTGCATTTGAAAGTGTGAATCCTAAGGTTTGCTCATTATATTTCATTGAAAAGTGCATTTAAGTTCACCTTGGGGAGCAGAGGTCAAGGCCAGAGCGACAGAAAAAGGAATAAGAAAGCAATGGAACTGGAATCATGCTACCCAGAGGGAAAGGCAGGAGCTAGAGAAGTAATTCAGGAAGACAGACCCTGCTGCTGTGGGTCCCCACCACCCCAAATCTCCATCTTTGTGAAATGGACAAGTTCTGTCCTGAGCGCACCTCGCAGTGAGCCTTGTGCAGATTCTGGCTCTCATGGATGCTGCCTTAGTTAGAAAGGAGGGACTCACTATCTCAGACACTAGTCCAAAGGGCTCCTTTTAACTTTGCAATTATTCTCCGGGATCTTTAAATGTGGCTCTGGAGGAAAAGAGACTGGTAGATCCTCCCAGTTCCCAAGCCTAAGGTAGCAGATGTTCTGAACAGGTGCTCATCTGGACAAGGCAGTAATCATCCCTCCAAACAGGTACCACCTCCAGACCATATTCAGTTCTGTTGATACAATCAAATTTCTTTTTTTCAGGCAGTTATGTAAAATGCACTTGAATACTGGTTTCCTCCCCCAGTTTTAGCTATTAAGACTTTAGATTCTAAATAAATTGTAATGCATCGATTTAGGAGTTGGATTCAGTTGTACTATGGCATGAATATCAATGCAAGGACCCTGTTTTCAGCCCCAGGAGAAAATTAAGACGTTCTTAGCTTTCTGGTTGAAAACGTATTGTGAAATATATGTGTACAATTGACTTCACATGAAAAATAATAGAGAGAGGGATGTGGGGGCTAGAGCAAAGCAGTAGCCAGTACCTTATAACTCGAAGCGGCAGGAGGAGAAAGGTAAGGGAGGAGGAGAAAGTGTGAGGAGTTTGTGTTGTGGACTGCAGTGTGAAATTAGGAAGAGGCCCCACATCAATGAGGAAGCAGGGGACTTTGGTTACAGTCTGAACAGAGGGAGTTGAAGCTCTCTGTTTTGTAAAAAGGAAGAGTCCCTCCATCACCCAACCAGCCAAGGTTCAGTGAGACAAGTTTAGAGACAAAAAGAACAAGCACCATCATGAGTAAATTTTTCAAAATGAGGGCTCAGTCAATACTGAGTATTGGTGAAATTATTAAGGCCACGCCATGTAGTTAAAAGGGAGGTTTATTTTGTGAGGTAACTTACAAATGAAGGGATAGGTTGCAGGGTCTGGGAAAGGTATGGCGCAGTCTGGCGGTGTTCTCTGGAGAACTCTGCTTGGTTTACCTCCAGTGTCCAGGGTCCCAGAACCAAGAGAAGAGAAGCCTCTCCTCTCGATCCTGGGTCTTCAGCTTCCTCCCTCAGCCCTGCTTTGTGGTCGTGACCATTACCAAAGCCTCAATGGGGGTTGGAACTTCCAGGCCAAGGCTGGGATGTCTACACCCTACAACTGAGCCTGTCTTTCATGAATGAAATGAATGAAGATCAAAGTACAGTATCTAGAAATATTGAAACAGCTGGAGTGTGTGTAATTCCAGCACTGCAGAGAATGGTCTCTGGAAAAAGAAGGAGACATGTACCCTAGGAAGGATGCCCAGTGAGGGCCTCTGGCTTCCATGTACACCAGCATGTGTATACACACAGACACAACACACACACACACACACACACACACACACACACACACACAACTTGCACATACATAAGCACACATATACCAAAAAGAAAAGAAATGGGAATAAAGGGTCTTCTCAAGGCAAGAACCAGCACAAAGGAAGAGAAGGTTAGGAGCAGAGGAAAGGCTTCCCTTGAAGACATGAAAATAAAAGAAGGGTGAGGAAGGCCACCATGCATCATCCTGCTATCAGCTGGGAACAGCCATGTTTCCCACCTGAAAGATGCTATGACAGTGCTTAAGACTGGACAGGCAAAGAAAGTAAATTCCTCTTGTACTAGCAGTCCTGAGACCTTCAACAAATGACTTTTGGGAGAACAGATGTTTCTCCATAGAGCTGTGAAATTTGGATCTTTGTAATACCATATGCTAGAAAAAAGCATGAATACTAGTTAGACCTGAGATCATTTCTCCTTCTCTTATTGTTTTCTACAATTTTTTCAGTGTGGGGGTGGGGCTCAAGTGTGGAGGTAGATGATGACTATCAGGAGTTCTCTCCCTCCACTCTGTAGGTCTCAAGAATTGAACTCAGGCCTCAAGTTTTGGCCTCAGGCACCTTTGCCCTCTGTAGCATCTTACCTCCCCAAGGACAGTGTTTCACTCTCATGGGGCTTCCTGCCATCCCCAAGTTCTCCCCCAACTCCTTGAATATAAGTGGATGTGGCTGCCTTGTCTGGTTTTATCCTGTTTGCTTCCAACATGAAACTTTTCCTCTGGAGATTTCTACCTTTTACCAAAAGCACAAAGAAGACTTGGTGGATTTATTAGTTATTGATTACAGTGCTAAAATTCAAACGCCCTGCACTCAGTCCTTGTTTTTCTCTGGCTTAGGTAAGAAAGTGTGTCACACATTGAGCAATAATTGAGCTAGAAAAAAAAAAAAGGTCACTGTTTCAAAAAAAGAAAACCAAAAATTTGTATATAAAAAAGGTAAATAGTAAATTTTAGGAACAAGCCTTAAATGTCAGTGACCTTGCTAGTTCCAAGGTTCAGAAATCAAAGTGATTGATCCTAAACAGGAAGTAGTTACGTTAAATAATCTAATAACAAGTTTCTTGGGACAGGAGTTGACTAACAGATTAAAGTCACCTCCTCTTGCTGTAAGTAGTGTCAAGGTACAGCCCAGGCCCGAAAGAAACTCCTGTAGGGGAGGCAGGAACATGACGAGAAACAGGCCCAGTGGGATAGGAACCCATGGCAGTGGTCCTGAGGATGACCTTGGTGGAGGAGGGGCTTCAAAAGGATGGGTATGGCACCTGTCTCTGTGTTGTCTCCTGAAGAGAACCTCCGTCTAAAGGCCCCTGTGACTAGGTGACTGAAGGTGAAAAAATGCATCTGGACACACGGTCGGGCCAACTGGGCTGACCAGCTCATCCCCTACCCCAGTTTCAGTCACAAATCCAGTAAAATATCCCCAGACTAGCAACTGGATGGTACACTGTTTCCTGAGACCCTTCTGCTATATTAGAGTTTTGAGCTAGCTCTGTCTCTTTCTGTGTGTCTCTCCCCATCCTTCTGTCTCCCTCCTCTTCAGCTCCCACTTCTGAACATATAATAAACCTTCTGATACTCACCCTCTGTCATTCCTTCTTTGAATTCACAACACAAGGTCAGGAAAGCTTCTGGCATGGGCAGCTTGGTAGCCACAGTTTTCTGGGACCCTTGCTCCTTGAGATACACTGCACTATTCTCAAAGATACCCAATATTTCTATATCTTTTTACCCCTCAGAAATCCCTACTTATCATCAATATGTGTGATCAGAGGAATTTGATTTACTCATCATATTTGTTTAGAAGTTAAGTGAGTAAGAAACACACTAATTCTTCACATGATAAATACACAAGTGTATACTCAATAGCTTCTGTCCACTTGACTAGGATGCTTGGGTTTCTATCTACAGGGGAAAGTGGCCTGGGCTGGGCCATCCTCACAGGCAGAAAAATACTCATCTCTGTCGGAGGCATGACTGTTCATTCCCATTTTTGTATCCTTGCTTTGTTGTCCATTGGGGGACTATAGGACAGACAACACTGTTTTAAACTTTAAAAGGCTCCAAACAAAAATGAATGATTTTGAAATATTTTATTATTTCTTTGAAACAAGGTCTTATTTTGTAGCCCCAGCTCACCCAGAACTTGCTATGTAGACCAGGCTGACTTTGAATTCATAGAAATCCTCCTACTTCTTTCTACTGACTGCTGGGATTCAAGCCATGTGCTATCCATGCCCAGCCAAAGATTTTACATTTATTTTTTAATTATCTGTCAGTGTATGAGGTGTACATATGGGTTCACATATCTGGGGAAGCCAACAGGGTCCAATCCTCTGGAGCTAGAGTTCTAGGTGGTTATAGCCTGCTGTGCGCTGGCTGTTGTGGGTACTAGGAACCAAACTCAGGTTCTCTGAAGAGTAGTATGTACTTTCACAGAGTCATCGCTCCTGTCCTGCAAAAATGAATTTTTTGCGAAGGCTTCTCTAGCACATGAGGTAATCTTCAGCTATGAATTGAAGGGATTGGGGTATTTGTTGTTGAAATTGGGAATGAGTGTGCTCCATGTATGTGTGTCCTGGGGTAGGGGGCAGATTCAAAGAAGCAAGTAAAATATTTGCCATCCAGAGTAAGAGCTGTTGCAGCCAAGTATCACTAAATTCTCTATTATGGTCCTCTGAATTCTGAAAGCCATTTTCTGGCACTTAGGAACAATTTAGCTGCCCTAAATAATCAACTTCAAGTAAAGGTTATGGTGTCAATTTAGAAAGATGATGTGATGAATGAGACCTGCAGTGTATCTCTCTTTAAAATAGTCCCTTCCTGACCTTCCATCAGTCAAATCAAACAGCTCCCACATGCCACAGATAACTTCATGGATATGGGGAGTGAAGCAGTGTTTTGGGAACATACTTAAATTTGGCTCCTTTCTTTTAGTATTTTGTTACTACATACTAACATGGTTTATTAAGACTTTGATAAGTAACCTAAATTTGTTACACTCACAGTTACCCTGTGTAAAATTGTGCTAGTGATCACACTTAGGTGGTTGTATTAAATGTTAAGACTATGAATGAATAGATTCTAATGTCTAGAATACATTAAGAAGTAAATTTTTTCTTCCTGCTGTGATTTATTTACTTTAGCTAGTCATTACAAAGTAGGTAGGTAGGTAGCAATATAAATTATGCATCTTTCCAAGCACATATGCCAGGTGTGGTACCTCATACCTGTAATTCCAGCACTTAGGGGACTGAGGTAGGAGAATCCTGAGTTCAAGGCCCATCTGCCCTACACAGAGAGTATGTAAAAATTTTACAAGTTAGCATACATGTGCATGAGATACATTTAATGAAATAAAACTGAAGGGAAATTTGAAACTTAAAAGTAGTTAGAAAATAATTGATGTAGCTGTGCTAGATTTGATATAAAATTGGATAAAGGCAAATGGAGAAAATGATTGAACATTTCATAGACTTCACAGGAAGTTAAAACATTTCCAGTACACTGAAGTGAATCTGAGACTATGAAGCCTTAAGCTTTGCACAGACTTTTTAAGATTGCTTTGGGTGGTAAGAGTCTTTCGTAGCTTCTTTTAGACTTCAAGATCATTTTGTCTAATTCTGAAAAGAAGCACATTGATATTTTGGTGGTGACATCATTGATTCTGTAGGTAACCGTGGGTACTATTGGCAATTACTATAACTAGAATACAGAATTTGCAAGCCACAGTCAGGTGGATAAAGAAAACATGGTGCATATGTACAGTAGGACACACTTAATCCTTAAAATATAAAATAAAATAAAATAAAAATAAAAGCATGAATTCCTGTCAGGTGTGACATCAGGGAACTGCTACAATCAGAGAAACTTACAGAAGCCAGGCACAGAAAGACAGACATTGCATGGTATTTCTACTAAAGAGAGAACCTCAAAAATTGATTCCAGAGTAATTGGAAGTCAAATAATGGTTACCTAGGAATAAAGTGTTGAGATCAGTGGAGGTGAGGTCAGCCAATGACTACCTTTCTAGGACTATTGCTAGATGGTGTTAAAACCCAGCCAGACAGAAGGAATCAGTCCTGCTGTTCTGTTATGCCATGGGGTGAATATATTTAACAATAGATTATACATCTTAAAAATAGCTACAAAAGAAGAATCTATACTCACCATAAAAGATTAAGAAGCTACCCTTAATTAGCTTGCTAATTACCAAGTTGATCACTACCCACTGAATACATAAATCACACAACTATATTTTACCTCATAAATATGGAGTACAGGCCATTAATAGAACACCAGACAATGGAACCACTATGCCTTAAGGGAATCTTCACAAGCATGGTCAGGAGTCTTTTTTTTTTTTTTTTTTTTTTTTTTTTCTTGTTGTTTTGTTTTTCGAGACAGAGTTTCTCTGTAGCTTTGGAGCCTGTCCTGGAACTCGCTTTGTAGAACAGGCTGGCCTCGAACTCACAGAGATCCACCTGCCTCTGCCTCCCCAGTGCTGGGATTACAGGCGTGCGCCACCACCGCCAGGCGTGGTCAGGAGTCTTATAGTGCCAGCATGGGGAAACTGAACTCGACACTACCCAACTGCAGCCTCACAACCCCAGCCCTTGGTCTAGAACTGAGCTTTGATCAACCAGGACTGTCCTGAGTTACCTGAACTTGATTTGCATGGCCTCGATCTATAAGATCTCAATTTGCATGACCTTTATTTACATGCCAGATGTTGCACAACTGGAAACAAATTACATACACAGCAGCTTATACTAATCTCTCAGAACTGTACACCTGCCAGCCTGTACTAGTCTCCTTCACATGGTACAAAATGACACCGCAGGAATCTGCACATAAAGAAACTCACTCAAAATACAAAAGTACTTCACTCAAAGGAGATTCCCGACAACTCATTGCCCTGGGCTGCCATAGTATTATAGTTAGTTCCCAACCTGTTATCCTTTTACAGTGTGCTCCATAAACAGATTTTCTCTGCTGGAATAAAGGATAAATTTAATCTATTTTCCATCTGCTGATGTGTTCTGTGACTATGAAGTCTACTATAATATATATGCATATATATTATATATCAACAAAAATTGTCTTAAAAACAGAATCATAAACCAAATCTCTAACAACTTGAACAAAGTATCAACCAGGGTAAACATGTCACTATTTCAGCTTCATATGCTTGGGGAATTAAAAGAAAGAAAGAAATTGAATTAGAAACAGGAATTTGGTTCCATGTCCAAGTCTGGCAACATCTCATCTGAGATCCAGAGGTACATGATGAGCTACAAGCATCCAATAAGTCATCATCTTTTCCAGTTAATTATTATTTCAAGAGTTCTGAATTCTACTCTTGATACATTTATTTAGTTAAAGGAGAGCTAAGACATGAACAAATAACCTGAGCAAAATTATACATTCTTTTAGTATTTACCTTCTGTCATAAACAATTTGGGCTATGATGTAATTATTAAAAATATAGTTGTGTTTTATGAGAAATTTCTCTGAAGTTGAACGTAGGACAGGGAGCTGCACTTAAACAGTTTACTGTGAAAATAAAAGGAGACTGTGGAACTTTGGGACTTGCATAGGCAGGTTTAGTTTGTAAGATAAATATTCAAAGGGGACAGATTCACGGGGTAGCATACTCAAGTAACTGAACATTAATGATACAATGAAAGCCACCATCTGATCAAATATGCAGTGAATGAATGATGACTCATTTGGCTATAGCATTTGCACTAAAATAGTCATTGAAGTTTTATAGGCATTATTCATATTAAGTCATCAACATAAACAAATCGGTGGGAGGATGTCTAGGCTGGTAAAGGAGCTTGCTGTGGAGCCTGATGACCTGGCCATACTCCAAATCCACATGGTAAAAGGAGAGAACCAACTCCTGCCAATTGTCTTTTGAAAGCCACATGGACTTTGTTGCAAGCAGCACCTTCACCCACAAACAATCAAATAAATAAATGCAAAATTAAAACAAATTAACACATGGCTGTATCAAATAATATAACACATGGTACACAGTCGACACATAATACTTTGTGCTAGACAACCTTGAAGCTAAAGTGTTCTATTTATCCTGGCAAAGGAATTTCACACATTCTCCTCCCCAAGGGCTCAAAATCCAATTACACCACAAAGATCACAGTGTCCTAAAGGACAGATGTTGAGATATAATGAGAATCACACTCACTAAAATTGGGGAAGCCCTGTTACCTGTGCTTCATTGCCGGGCCTTTTCTTTCCCATCGGTATAAGCCTTCTATAACCCATCAATCAGGAGGATTAATGGCGTGCCTAGAAATTCAAGCCATATGGAGATAATCAAGGCATCATAAATCTTGTTAGAGCAAATAAAGCCTGAAGAAAGGGATCCATCAAGCAGCAATCAAATTTCAAAGCTACCTGTTTGCCCTGAATAACATGTCAGTGATGAAGAGATTGAGCCAAGGGGGAAGTGGGTACTGAGTCTCGGGAACAAAGGACTGGAAGCCATGTAAGAATCTTTTTGGGATGGGGGATAGTGAGACACCTTCAAGAAAAGGCTCATGTCTAAAAATATTCTGTGCTTACTGTCCAATAGCTTGAAGTTTGCCTCCAGACACAAGGCAGCTATACAGATCACGTGACTGAATTCCATGCCTCTCATTCTTTTACCTTCTTTTCCATCTCCTTTCTTCTCAAGTTGTGCACTTTCAGGAAAGAGACTGTACACAGTTCTGTATAGATAATTCCCCAAACCAAGGTGGAAACTTGCAACCAAACCTAAACCAATGGTTCTGAAGAGATTTCTGCTTTTGAAGAGAAATAGAGACAATTGGGAAACACCCCTATATTAAATATATTTGAATGCTGTTGTGTAAGAAGTTATTGATGTTGTTTGGAGAAGCCTCAGTTGTGTGAAGATATTCCAGGACTAACCAACAGACCAAAGCTGAAGTGGGGATGTAGAAGGCTGGCTAGCATTCACCGTGCCCTTGATCTTTTAAACCTGCCCTCGAAACATCCACCTTGAACTCTCTTGTGATGCCTTCCAATAAAGATTTATTGAAGCTGATGCTTCTCAAAATTTAGTCTGTAAACTAGAAGGGCCCTCCCTCACCTGCGTTGCAATCCAAGAGCAGACACTGTTCCCTTCTGCCCCTCTTTCTCTCTTCTCCCTTGCAGTTGATGCTGGGATCCCTGCTGCTGCAGGGAGACATAACCTCTAAATAGATGTCCCAGGTGTCTGGATTCTGGAAGAAGGAGGAATCAAGAAAGCTGACATGCCTGGGACTGCTAGACTCCTTAGGACCTCAGAGGGCTATGGTGAGGATCCATCCTCAGAGTCCTACTTTTTCCTGTGATTCCTTCAACTCCTCATGTGACCCACGAATCGGGGATAGGTTGGCTACATGCTAGTGTTGCCAAACCTAATGCTTTCTCTGGGACGTGTGAGAAAGATACCCATGCTGCTGGAGCCACATTCTCACCGGAGCCACTGCTAAGTTCTCGTCTTGCTGTTGGTTTGCCCATGGCATCGGCATTAATAATTCTTTCCATAAATGCCCGAGCAAAAAGGGCGTTCCTCATCAGTGCCCTCCTTGAATTCTCCACCTGATGCTTTTCCACTTGGTGATCTTGTAGATAGTACTAATTCTGTTTCCTACAGGGTTATGCCTGAGATTTTTTTGGAATGTGGAGCCAATTTTCAGAAGGCAGCCAAGCATCTACCTAGCCGCAGGAATTTAAGTCACTTTGAATTTTATATTTGCTTACTTGTAGTTGGGGCAATACCAGATGGCTCTTTATGAGGAACCGTTGATGCCACAGTTAAACCCAACCTAAGGACAGATGCTCTCAAATCGGAATCTAGCTGAAAACTTCGATCAGACATTCCAAAGCATCACAAACTGACTTTATTTCCCAGTCCTAACTTTAACACACTATGGGATACCACGGAGAAATTATTTGACACCTCTGAACCTTGATTCTTTTAATCAGAGGGTAGTGCTGTCCACTTCACATGTTTGAGCTTATGTAGTAAATAGCCTACATCAGTAAGGTAGGTGAACATCATCGCTTCAGGGATATAGGTGGGAAGAAATTCTGCTTTATCAGACTAAAATTATGTCAAATAGCTAAAATGGTGCTAGTCTAACCAGGCTGACAGAAAATGAAGGTATTCTAAAGAGACACTTGTATTCCTCATTCTGATCAGATTGTTAAAAAGGTGGTCCAGAGTAACTAGAATTGCCCCCAAGATCTCATGCTGGAAGAAGAAAACAGCTAAAGCCAGTAACAGCCAAAGGAGGGACCTGTAGCACAGAAGAAGGAAGGGCTATGAACTTGTCCAACCACATTTCAGGATGAGACTGAAGCCCAGACAATGATGGGTCAAAGGTGGGAGGGAATCACACCTTGACAGGGTTCAAGACCCTGAAGATGAACTAGAGAGTGTCATTGGGTCTTTTGTTTCTTATACCAGTCTGACCACATTAAGTAAATCTTTTTCTGCATTTTCTCCCTATTAATGTGGCTTCCTGAGAATGTGTGGCCAAATCTGAAACTGCAAGATAGATATAGACTGCAACCTCAAGGTCAGGAACACTGTCTGACTGAATAGGACACGATGGGTAGTCAACACAGACATCCCTAGCAACTGAACAGCTATGTCAGTGGGCTCTTATACCTCTGTCAGCCAATGGTAAGTTCACTGATATTCTAAAATAAAAATAATCAAAACTGAACTTGAATACAGTCCTTTCAAACATGTTTGTCTGGTCTTTGAGATAATTCTTTTTATTTTCCTGTGTGTGTTTTTAGCAAGCCTATGTTTGTGTGTACGGGTGAATGGAGGTAGGAAGACACTAGATGTTGGTCCTTGACTACCACTGTGTTAGAGATAGAGTATTTTGTTGTTCTCCATTGTGTTTGCCATGCTAATCATGCCAGGAACTTCTGGGTTTCTCCTGTCTCCACCTCCTTAATCACCACACAAGCTCTGTGATTAGTTATATGCTACTGTGTCCAACTTTATGTGGCTTCCAGGGAGGTCTCCATAAGTATGTGGCAAGAGCATTATCCAAGGAGCCATGAGAAGTGTTGTATCATTTTATTTAATTTTTTTCTTTTAACAATTGCTAGACTTTTGCAGAATGAATTAAATTGTTGTTAATAGATCTGATCAGTGCTAAAACTAATCTTTTTCTTTCAGTGGTTGACTGTGGGAGGCAATGCAAGTTTGTGTCTGCTCAGACTCTATACACCAAAATCTGTTTATTTTTTTTTGGGGGGGGGAGGAGAGGATATAGCATAAAGATGGTGTGAGATTTTTATGTTTACTAGCCTAGGTGTTTTGTCAACAAAAATTCTTCTTCAAGCTATGGGTGCCACTGGCATGACTATGGAATGAATAATGCCTGCACAAGGGTACTTACTAATGACCTCTCAGGAATACAGTCATGGTCCTTTGAGCCTAAGTTCACAAATAGGGATGAATCTTATATATCTCCAGTTCAAAAGTTTAAGAGTCCCCCCAACAACACCACGCTAATGTGTGTGGAGCCAGAAGTCAGTTGGTTTCAGGTCTCTTCTGTCTCTCTACAACTTCTTTCTGAGAAAGGGTCTGTGAGTTTTAGCTGTCATTCATTCATTCCCACTCAACCAGGCTGTATTGCCAGCAAGCATGCTCCTGGCTCTTTCTCCCCAGTCCTGGGACTACAAAAGTCAACCATCCAGGTCAACTCTGTACATGGGTGCTGGAGAACCTCAAGCTTTGTATCTGTGGACATACTTGTAGTTCATTGAGCCATCTCCTTATCCCTTCAGCTCTCGATAAACATGTCAATATTATAATGCATATGTTCTCTTGACACCAGGGAATTCACTCAGGAAACTCCAAGTATACCTCAGCAGCAGGCTGAGCAAGGCTTTGACTTGTGGAAGTGAAAACAATGAGTTATTCAGAAAAATACCCACGACTGTGAATTCCATTATTTAGCATTGTTACTCAGATGAGCTGAACATGACTTTACTCTTTCCTTATTACTTAGTAACAATTCAGAGCAGAGCAGCCATGAACATAGGCTTCTCAACTGACTGCAGCTGTGACTTAACGTTTTTAGTTTTTAGACACATAAGTGTGGATGAGCTGCAAACTTCATAAAAACTCAGTTTCTTTATGTATCATGTGGAAATACTGAGATCTCAGGTCATGTGTGGAATTGTTTGGCATATGGTTGGCACTTTATACAAATTTCAAATAGAAAGAATATATTCAAATCTGAAGAGAAATCATAGTTTCAAGTTGATCATGGAGGTTTATATGGGAAGCAGGCAGAGACAGGTGGGTCCCTGTGAGTTTGAGTCTAGCCTGGTCTATCTTGTTAGTTTCAAGCTCACCAGGGCTACTGTGAAAGATCCTGTCTCATAACATAGCATAACATGACATGACATGACATGACATGACATGACATGACATGACATGACATAAATGTTTTAAAAAGAAAGAAAGGAAGAAGTAAAGAAACCATAGTTTTATTTTCATCTTGTCTCCTTATTTCATAATATTCACAGAATGAGCCCTTGTGGAAAGCATACTTCCTCCGAAAAGCAGGTCCTCTGTCAACAGCTGTACATGTGCAGTTAATTTTGGAAAGCAATCCTAAAAATGAGAGTGAAGGCTGAGAAGAGTGAGAGGAGAAGGAAACACAAGAATGGGCAATGGGAACCCAGGAATCCTCCCCAGAATCTCACATCACATATGCAGAAGGGGCAATAGTTACCTGCTGCTGTCTTCAAGTAACTGGACCTCAGTGAAGAAGCTAGATCTGCATGTAGGTAGGTGGTGTGTGAGTAATGAGTATAGGTTCTCCTCGTCATCATTTCTGTTAGGGAACTCCCAAACCAGAATGTAGAGGTAAAAATTGTCACAACCAGGAAGTCAGATCACATTTATGAAATGCTGGTTGCTACAAGAGGCAAAGGTTGTCAGGTCGTATGAGGAGGGAAAGAGAACATGATTCTGAAAGAGAAGTCATGTGCCCTCTGGACCCAAGACACATGGCAGAACTCATTTATAGGTAACTTTATTTGTGTGTGTGTGTGTGTGTGTGTGTGTGTGTGTGTGTGTGTGTGTACATGTGTACTGCTTTTTCTGTGGGTTCACCATGTGCATGAAGGTTCCTGCAAAGGCCAGAAGCAGGTGTCAAAGCAGCTGGGACTGAAATTACAGACTGTTGGTACATTGTGGGTACCTGGATCCTCCACAAGAGGAATAAATGCTCTTAACCTATCATTTCTCTAGTCTTGTAACTCTCATTTTAAAGGGGTAGGGGGAGCTTAAATAATTCTCTACCTGCTGGAAATCAATGCCTAAGTTTCACCTGAAGGGCAATGGATTGGATAATTCTCCACATGGTAACCACCCAGAGCTTGAGACTCCTCATTCTTTTAACTCTATAAATGAGACCCTTAATGGGAATATGCATGCTGGGCTGAAGTATCCTCACAGGGATCTGAAATCCATGTTTTGAACAGTATCCCCATCCTTTCCCTTTTCAGAGAACAGTAGAGCAACATAACCTCCAGGTTGTGGTTTGAATGTAAAAAGTTCCCTACAGGCTCCCATGTTTGAACACGTGGTCTCAGTTTGCAGCACTGTTTAGGGGTAGGGGATGGGGATATCGAACCTCTAGGAGGCGGGACCAGGCTTGGAGAAGAATACCACTGGGGCAGAGTTGGTGGTTTATAGACTGGCCCCAGTTCTTGTTCATCCTCTGCTTTGTGACAGGCAGCCAGACCTCAATACTCCTGCAGCCAGTCATATCTTTGCTGCTGTCTGGAGAAAAGCCAAAATAAGCCTTTGTTTCCCGAAGTTGCTTTTTTCACTGTGATTTGTCACAGCAACGGAGGACACACCGATATACTTCCCCTTGGTCCCTAGTTACCGAACAAGTAGTGCTCTAAATGGAAGCGAGAAAAGCCAATTTGCTTTTCAAAGGAGTTTCAAAAGTCTATGTTCATTTCTGAGTTAATACTCCTGATGTTTCTCACAATAGAACTGTTAGTTTCTATTATAGCTATACTTTAATATGAAGGAAAAATTACCATGTGAGAAGTTTCCCATGAAAGTCTTAGGAAACTCTCAGAAATTGTAAATGTGCATAAAGTCATTGGAATGCCACTGAGGCAAAACTATAAAGGTTTTACATGATCCAGTTCCATAATTCCATGACACAAAATAGAAGAAACACTGGTGTTTCCTTTGTGTGTATGGCCCAGTCATGGAAGCCCCCCAAATCACAGAGAGGACAACTTTCCATCTTCCTATTAAACATCATGTTTTCATGTGAGATCCATAGGTACTTTGAGGTGAAAGTGGTCCCAGACAAGCAACTTTCACATTACAAACTGTATTAAATTAATCAAAAAATAGATAAACATTGATAATAACCATAAACAAGAGAAATGATGAACAGTAAAAGGTAAACACTTTTTAAATGTTACTCAAATAACATTCAATAAAACCACATCTTTCAGACAACATAATTATTCTCATCATAAAAATCTCTAGTGGTTGAAATCTAAAATATTGATTAAAAAGCTTCAGTTGGACTTCAAATCAGCCTAAAAAGAAACTCCCATCTTAATAAAATAGGCAAAACTTTCCTTGGAAACATTACAACCTATTTTGTTAAAAAAAGTGTTCACTATCCTTGAAAAAGACCTAAAATGGGTCTTTCTGGAGAGGGCATTTTTCGCATATTAAATTGGATCTAATGGAGCAGAGAAGACACAATTCCAAAGTACTGAGGAAAAAAGAGGGAGAACTGGTCTCAGAGTCCCAGGACCACATCTCAGAATCCTGGGCTGCTCCATTGCACCCAAGCAGAGGGTGATTGGACAAATTCTTGACTTCTAAAATTCTTTTCCTGGTTTTCAGAGGACATGGGAACCCAGCTTTCCCTAAGAACAGATCTGAATCTATGCAAATACATGATACTGCCTGGATTTTCAGAGCATCAGAGTTTGGTGTCCCACTCTAGAATATCTCCTGGGAGATCCCTTATGTGGACTAAGAGCACAGTGACATCCATCATCACCACTGGCTTCTTCTGACTGAAACTCCACACAGTTCAGTTCATCTTTCATTCTCACTTACTGCTGCAAGCTGACACACTGGAGAATTCGGTACCTCATGTGACTTCCATTTGAATGAAACACCACCTACTGCTGTTGGTGAGTTTCCCTTCTAATTCTTACCACAAGGGCTTCATTAAACAGCATCAGGTGAATCAAGCAGGCGCAATGCTAAGCTGACTCTGGAAACACTGAAATAATTTAAATTTTTGCTTTTATAATGAAAACGAGAATTGACTTTACTGCACTGGGAGCTGGAAGTTAAAGGTCCGAGTTCTTAAAAAAGCTTTCCCCACCAAGAGAGCAAAATGCCACTCAGTGGCATTGCATTCGTTTAACAAAACTTTTTTTTTTATCAGAAACTATAATTTAATATTTAAGTATCTAATTTACATGTGACAAGGTATCATATTCAAAAAAGTAAATTGCAACTAGAAAACTATTAACCACTAAAAACAATACCAAACACAACCCAAACATTTATAGGAAAGCAATTGCTAGAATCTGAACTGGAAAGAAAAGGGGCTCATATTTGGCTCATTAAATGAAGCATCCATATTGCAGCCTGGAAAAGAGTATCCACTGTAATTCATTAAAGTTTACCCTTTGTAGCATGAGTAACATATAGATAGACTCATTGTCTGCATATGCACACGTGTGTGTGTGTGTGTGTGTGTGTGTGTGTGTGTTATATTTTTGTGAGACATACACTCTGTGTGTGTTGATTTAAAGGTGTTCTACCTACTGACAACTGCCTGAACTTTGGAAGGTGCTGAGATCCACATTTCTACATAGCCTTGACTCATTTAATAATGCCTTTTTAAAAACAGAACTTTATGTAAAATACTCTGCTTTTTGTTTATTAACTGAATATTTTCTTAAGCATAATAATAGACAATGAGAGAATTGCACTTATTATAAAGATACATTAACATGTTAGATTGCAGCTCAGCCATCAAAGATCAGGGACTGTGGTACTGATGGTACGTTATGCACTTAATGCAAAGGTGATTGTGGTCACTGAAATCAAAGTGAGGGTAACTAGTCACAGAACAAAAGGGGATAACGGAAGGAAACATGCACTATTCCTACTTTAATGTGAAACTAATTTTTTTCCCAGGAAACCAACCCTTGCAACTTCCCATTACAATGAAACACCTTCTGCACCCTTGGCAGCACAGTAGATGAGGACATCTGTCTTCAAGTTCTAGTTCACTCTCTGAGTGTGCTGTTCCAGTTTCATCTCCTCAAGCTGCCCTTGGAATTCTGGAGTGTCTACAACATGACAGTCTCTTGGTTCGGTTTCATCGAGCCTCAATATCCCCTTCAGCTCTGTATAGCAGGGTCTGTTATTCATCTTCTTCTGGTTCTGGAGGCAGCACAGATATTTCTTCCTTTAGACAATCACTGAAGAATCTGAGGATTGTGCTGTAGAAATGATGCTTGCTCTTGTCAGAAACATGATATCCTTCATCTGGATAGACCTATGACATTGAAAAAAATGAAATTAAGTTACTGTTAGGTTGGGCTAGGGTCTACTGGAGCTATGCTACCTACAGCTGCCTCTTTCTCTCTCTGTCCTAACCTCCTATGATTGCCAGCAAGTTTTTAATACTTACTTCACCAAAGAAAGTTTTCTAAACTCTCTAAGCACTCAGAAGCTAAATGTGGTAGAAGTATACATGTTAGCTGAAAGCTGAATCTTTCCCATTTCTCCTGCAGTATAAGAATCAGAAACAACCAGATTTTAAGCAGGGATACTCATCAGCCATATAGCATGGGGTGTCTTCCTTTTCTCTGAAACCTGTAGATTTCAGAGTCTGGGCCATTGTCAGACCCCTTGTGTGGTGATTTGAATAGGAATATCTACCATAAGCTCAAATATTTGAATGCACAGTCACTAGGGAGTGACACTGTTTAAAAGGATTAGAAGGATGAGGAGGCATGGCCTTGTTGGAGGACATATGTCATTAGGGGTAGGCTTTGAGATTTCAAAGGCCCAGGTAGTCTCTATCTTTCTCCTGACTGTGGATCAGGATGTGGAACTCTCAGCTACTTCTCTAGCTTCATGTCTGTCTGCCTGACAGTATGCTTTTCACCATAATGATAATAGATTAACCTCTGAAACTATCAGCAAGCTCTCAGTTAAATGCTTTCTGTTATAAGCATTGCCTTGGTCACAGTGTCTCTTCACAGCCCTAGAAAAACAACTAAGACAAAAGTTGATACCAGCCCTTCAATCTTGCCCTGAGGTTATAACCTCATTCAGCATTATAAAACATTTAGCATCAAGCTGTTCTTTAAACTTCATCTCCTTGAGCACTGTAGCTTCTGTCTTCTACATTACATTTCCTGGTGCTCTTTTCCTCCTTAAACTTTACATTTTATGTTTTTTCCTTGCTCCAATTGCTCTTTTTCATTGTGTCTCTGAAAATCAGTGATGACTAATAACCATATGACATAGTCAGTACTAGGCTGTCTTGAAATCTGATTCAAAACTCTTCAATTTAGTCTTTTTTTTTTTTTTTTTTTTAAGGACAAGGGCAGAAAGAAGCCACAGTCTTTGCAAAAAAAATATCACAAAAATGGTCTCTAGGCCACTTATTGACATTCTTCCCCTTTGAAACTTCTTGTGCTATGCCCTAAATACCCATATCACCCTCAACACCACTGTCTTCATGCTCTTACTTGGATGGCCCAGTAAATCCTGCTTAAAACTTTCAACTCCTTTTCTAGTCTGAAGTCCCACATTCTTCCATATTGCTCGAAACATCATGGTCAGGCCTGTTATAACAATACACCACTCCCTGGAGAAATAGCTAAGAGTTTTTCACCCTGACCCATGAGTTTTGGCTGCCATGAATCTCAGAAGAGAATTTGAAATCTGGATTTATAAACAGTGTTGACAGTAGACTAGACTATTGGGACTTCTGAAGTTACACTTGAGTGAGTTGTTGCATTTTTGATATGGCTATAAGCCTGTGGCATTGAGGAAGTAGAATGCTGTGATTTGAATTAGGATGGCCTACCTAGGTTCATACATTTGAAGGCTTAGTCACCTGTGAGTTGCACTATTTGAAAGGATTAGAAGGATTAGGAGGTGTGGCCTTGTTAGAGTGGGTGTGGCTTTGTTAGAGGAAGGGTGTCACTGGTGGTGGGCATGGAGATTTCAAAAGCCTATGCCAGGCCCAGTCATTCTCTCCCTTTCTGCTACTTGTTATCCTCTACGAATGGAAGGGTTAAGCATGTGAACATTTAGTCACTGGACCTGCAGTTGAGATTCACCCATCTTGTTGTAACCTGCCTCTCTGGTGTTTCCACTAATGTGCTTTAAAATTCCTTGATTTGTAGCTTTCTTGGTACTGCTTCTATGAAACTGCCTCCACAATGAAGAACATAGAGGCAGGGCAAGTGAAATGTTCCCAGGCCAGGGTCACTCACGTCTTGGCTCCCTAACAAACTATGACTTATCCCCTTTGAGTTAAGTGTCATGCTTTTCCATTAGCAGTGAGGAAATGTCTGCCATATACCATAGATGCTACAAGATGGCATTTTTTTGACTTTCAGTTAGTGGGAGGTAGATGCTTGTCCATTCCAAAGATTTGCACAGAGCTCACAGATTCATTAGCTCACACACAGAGGAGAAAATGGCTATTCAGAGGTCTAAAGCAGCCCAAGGTAACTTGGGGATAGACTTTTACCATTTCGAACACTGCCACATCTCCACAATCACTGAGGTTCTAATCAGTCTATCAGCCTTACAGAAGGTTTAGTAGAAGATGCTGTGCCTTTCAGGAACTTTTTTCACCAAGACAAAACAAAAAATCATGTAAATTAGGACTTGTTGGCCAAAATAGAAGAATCTTCTATGTACATGTTGACTACTGTGACCTAAACACCTAAACTTTGCAATCTGCCTCTTTTTGCTGACCATGTTTACTTGAGAAAATTTGCAATTATGTATCATTGTTTTTCATGCACCTTTAAAATGTCCACAAATCTTCTGGTCAGTTTTACAACCAAAGTGATATATTTCTTTAAGACAGGTTCAAAAAGTTGAAATGCAAAGTGCAAAGGAGGTTAGTATTACTTGTCTCTGTAGGAGGTTAGGATCCTTTCACATGCCTTGAGGGCAGGTCAGAAAGCAAAAAGATTCTTGCTATATCTTGCTCAGAAATGTAAGAAGTAAACTCTTTGAGTTTTTCTTGGGAAGAAAGCTCCAGGGCCCTGTGAATTCACTCAGGGCCTTCTGCAGACTTGTTTTCCTGAGATTAACTCCCCAAACCACTCAACAGAGAAGGTGCAGCTGTGGTTAAAACAGGCCCAGCTACAGCTCACACTAGCTGGGACTTTGGGGTTGGCCATGTGATTCCGATTTTGCTCTTGTGGAAAGTTATGGAGTCCTGAAGACTTCAAAGGATAATGACAGGTCAGTTTGTGTGTGACCAGGTTCATTTCTAACTCGTTAGGTTAATGCCTAAAGCTGTGAAAATGAAACCAATGGAGAACCCTAAAGTTAGTTTAGCGATACAAGAAACACAGAATGCCTTGTGAAGAAAGGGGCAGTGAACACAGCCACCCCAAGAAATCAGTTATATGAACTTTACTCAGGAAGGACACAGGGACATGTCTTAACCAAGCCCTATGAAACCAATGTCATGTCATCATTATATCCTCTGGATGATGAACATGAAGCTATGGTAGTTGATATTTGCTCTGTTTTTGTCCTGCAACTTCTACACGTGTCCTGTGGCTGACACACACACACACACACACACACACACACACACACACACACACACGCACTCATATACACACAATACACATACATACACATACAGACACACCCCCACACAGAGACACACACACATATGCACACATTTTTAAAGAGCTATTTTACTTTCCCATAAGCTCCTATAATGTGATACTTCCTTGCTACAAAGCCAAAGCCATAGGTCCCACTAAGACCTCCAGAATCCTGATAGAAACCCAAGGATGAGCACTTTTTTCTGGAATGGTGGCTTACCTGAAGAGTATAATTCACTCCAGCTTTTATCAGATGCTTGATCAATTCTGCTGAATGTTGGAAATGAACTTTTGCTGAAAAATATTAAATTATAATATTTGAAAGAAATGAATCAATTAGCACCAGAAACTTTTTAATATATTTTCCAAAGAGCCTAAGTGTCTTATAGACATTATTCACTTGGAAGACCCATCATTAATTTTAACTAGACAGCTGTTAGGTAAAATAGTAAAGTGTCATTCACATTATAAAACAGAGCACCAACACAAGAGCCATTACTAAGGTGAATTTAAGTATGCAATAGCATTCTATGCATATATGTTTGTTTGTGTGGTTACTCCCGTGTGCAGGTGTGCATATGCATGTTTGTGAGTGTGTGTGTAAGTCAGAGGACCACTTTGGTTGTAATTCCTCAAGTGCCTTCCACTCTTGATTTGAGATGTGATCTCTCAATGGCCCGGGACTTTGACAATTAAGCTAACATAGCTGGCTGTCAACTTCCTTTTATCTACTTGTTTCTGCTCAATATATTGTCAACACTGGGATTATAAGCACATATCACCATGCCTGCATTTTACTTTTCACTTGGGTTTTGGGGAATCAAAAACTTCACTTGGGAGCCACCTGCCCAATTCTGTATGAGGTCATTTGTATATATTTTGTGGTAGATAATTTATTTTTGTAATAAATTATGTATTTTGTTCTTGATAAACATTAAAGGCAATATATGTCTTGCCTGCCATGGATACAGTGAAATATCTTCAGATACTTACTTGAGGATTTCTAGAATCTAGACTCAACCAGACACTGACACTCTGCATTATTATTATTATTATTATTATTATTATTATTATTATTATTATTATTGTTTTAATGACAAGTGGGCAACAGTGAGGTGGCTCAGCAGAAAAGGGTGCTAGGCAGGAAGTCTGACAATCTGAAATCAATTACTGGGACCCATAAATGTGGGATAGAGAGAAAAGGCTCCCAAAAGTTGTCTTCTGGACCCATAAACATGCCTTCATAAGCGTGTGCACTCATACATATACACAATATATATAGCTATATGAATAAATAATAAAATCTCATACTGAACTGAATGTCCCATGTTGAGAAGATACAGTACATTGCTCATTATTCAATGTTAAATATTTGATGCAGCACAAACTGCTTTTTCTCTTTTTTTTCCTTCTTCTTTCTGTCTGAATGTAAGATCTCAAAGCTTTGGAATACACATCTCAGGAGCTCTGTATTTAGTAATGGTTTTGTCTGAGCTAGTTATGAAAGCTTGGCCCTGTCACTCAAATCTTTCTGTGCCATAGTTTTCTTGTATTCTGCCTAGGCTATTTCTTTTACTCTATAAATAGATTTAGACTTCCATAAATAACTTTAAGCTAACATTTTGTATCTGTCTTTGTCAAACTGGGGCAGCCTTATCAGTGGTCTGAGCTTCCTTAGGCTCTCATTCTGTGGTGCAAAATAATCTTTCTATATAGCAGAAGGCAAACAATTCCAGTCATTCATTTAAAATATACTCAAGATCTTTCTGAACAATTTCCTATTATAATTAAGAAGAAAAATCACCAATTCTAAATAACTGTAACTTGCTTAGTATGTGTATGTGACTATGAATACAGATTTATATGGACAATGAATGAGGTTAAAATAATCTCTTATATTATTCATGTATATTTTTATAGGGAAGATACATGGGAAGAACTCCATCATGTCTACATTTGGATATGGCTAAAAATATAAGCATGCAAATGAATTGTGGGGGAAGTGAGAGCAAAGAAAATAGAGAGAGAGAGAGCAAGAGAGAGAGAGAGAATATTATGATGTGTGTGTGTGTGTGTGTGTGTGTGTGCGCGCGCGCACGTGTGTGTGAGTATGGGTCCAGGTACCGAGATTAGAGGACAACCTTGGGTGTCAGTCCTTGCCTTTCAACTTATTTGAGGCAGAGTCTCTTGTTTGGTGCTGGACACACTAGGTTGCCTGCTTAGCTAGCTTGCAGAACTTCTTCTGTCTCAACCTCCCATCTCTCCTTAGGAGCACTATCATTACAGATGTGCACCACTATGTCTTCCTTTACTTGGATTCTGGAGATACAAGTTTAAGTCCTCACTGATTCACCCCCCCCCAATAAGTTTTCAGTTGATTTTGCTTTCTGCTTTGTTTCCAATGCCGTTGTATGCTATTTGTCTCATTCAGAGGACTAATTGGGACAATAAAGTGTGACTGAATAAGCGGATGGATTTCTCATTTCTCAGGGCAATAATAGTAGCTAGTCTGTTTGTAAGGTTCCTAGCAGTGAGATCAGGACCTATCCCTGGCACTTAGCTGGCTTTTGGGAATCTGTTCCCTATGCTGGATTCCCTCACTCAGCCTTGATGCAGGGGGCAGAGCTTGGTTCTGCCTCAGCAATGTACCATACTTTGTTTAAGCCCATGGCAGGCCTGCTCCTTTTTAAATGGAGACAGAGGAAGAGTGGAAGAGGAAGGGGATAGACGGCAGGATAGGGAGAGGGACTGAGGGGAGAGGAGGGAGGGAAAACTGTAGTCAATATGTAAAATAAATGAAAAAAAATGTTAACTAAACAAAATAAATTTTAAAAAAATCACCCAACACCCTCAAGTCAGTTTATCTATGAACTGTGTGGTAAACATGGACATATGTGCATCTGTGCTCTGTGCACATGCATAGCAGGTATCCCTCTGAACCTCTACATAACATGACATATGTGGAATACTTGGCATGAAACTGAATCAAACAAGAAACAATATGGTTTACGGTAATATCAACAACTTAATGTGATAGCTAGAATGTAATTGGCCCCCATAATCTCATAGGAGTGCTACTATTTGCAAGTGTGGCTTTGTTGGAGTGAGTATGGCCTTGATGGAGAAACTCTGTCACTGTGGAGGCAGGCTTTGAGATTTCCTATGCTCAGTATACAGCCCAGTGTCTTGGTCAACTTCCTGTTGCCTGCAAGATGTAGTACTCTCAGCTACTACTCCAGCACCATGTCTGCCAGCATCCTGCCATGATCCTTGTCATGACGACAATGGACTAAACCTCTGAAATGAGCCATCCCAATTAAATGTTTTCTTGGTAACAGTTGCAGTGGTCATGGTGTCTCTTAACAGCAATAAAACCCTAACTAAGACAATTAGTAAAGGGGTTTCAAAGACTACTAAAAAATTCTAGGGTGGTGTCTAGAGGTAAAATCATTTAACTTTAATTATAATTGGTTCAGCTGGTGCAATCTGCATAGTGAAGGAGATAAGAACCATAGTATCCAGAACAATCCCCACATAAAGTTCTGTTTTTTCCATGACGTATTTCTCTAACTTACTAGTTAAGAAAATGGCAACTCAGTAGGACATCATTGTGTGTGTGTGTGTGTCTGTGTGTGTGTGTAGAAGAAATAAGGCATTATCATGTGCTTTTAGTGCATTTTCTGACACATAGTTACCTATTAGTAAGTGACTTCCTATGACTACTATTGACATATATGGATGGTCTAAATACTCTGACATCCTTTAGAAGCATGTGTTCTCTGCAGTTGTATACCATGCAATGCTGCTAGTAACAGAATAATTCTGAATACATTTCCCAATTCGTACTAACTGTAGACTTTTCAGAAGTGTTGTCAGGAAAACAAAGAGTTCTTGTGTAGGCTGTGCCAGGCTTTCTTTTTCTTTCTTCCTTCCTTTCTCTCTCTCTCTCTCTCTCTCTCTCTCTCTCTCTCTCTCTCTTTCTTTCTTTCTTTATTCATTCTTCCTTCCTTTCTTTCTTTTTCACATTTTACATTGTGATGAGAGGTTTGTTGCTCAATAAAATAAAAGGACTTCAAGGACCAGCTATGAACTGCTTCATGTGGTGTCCATTACTATTTTCCTGTGTCTTTTTTTATTTCAGATGGGAACCCAGGTTAACACATGGCTCTTAGACCTCATAGCTCCTCAACCTAATTTTAACTAAAAGACACACATATGCAAACATGGAGGTACATACCTGCACATTCATACATACTCACACACATATACCACATGCATTCATCTGATCCCTGATTTATCCACATTTTGACATTAAAATTTTTTGTTCCGTAGTCAACACTAATCACAACGTGGTCTTTGGTTGCAAGTGGCCAGTGGATGCTGTATATATGATTTCAAGATTATCGATAAAGTTTGCCTATCACATCAGAAAGTGATATTGGATAGCACTCTCTTACTTCCTTCCCATTTCCTGCCAGACATCTCATTCTTCATGTCACTTCCTGTACTCTTGTTCATCATCTTTGCAGGACCCTCTGCAAACAAGTCTTACATGTAAATGTGTCCTTTTTTTTAAACAGGACAGCTCCCATCACAGAGAAGCAACAAATACAATACTTACTATCTGCAGTTCCGTGAATTATTAATATATTTTCTTCTTTTAGACCATGAATGTTATGCAGTACACTGGATGCCTGTAAGGAAAACACAAGTATCTGGTTGTGTGGACAGACCTGAATTGGAGGAATTCAATCTAATCTTTATAACAACAACAACAAAATGCCCTTTGCCTTCTGTTGTTGTTTTACATTAGTTACCTGGTAAGTGCTTTCTTCCTTTGATGGCATACCAAGGTAGCGCTCAGAGAATGCTGAGGCTGTGACCAAAAGAAAAAAAGAAAAACAACAACAACAACATCAGAAGAAGCAAACTGTCCCTTATTTCATTATCTATTTATGCACTTCAAATGTAATTGTCATGCTCCAGTAAAATCAATTGCGTCAGGGAGGTGATAACTCACAACAGACTTTAATAACACATGATAAATGAGCTCAATTGAGTTTTACTGCATTGGGATTTTGGTTTCCACCAATCAATATCTTAGATTAGAACTGTCTGTAGGACATACTCACCATATAACTTCATGTCTGAGATGGGTGCAACCACTGCTCCACATTTGAAAAGCTTCTCATCTGATTTTAAGATCATTGATGCAATATAGCCCCCATACCCCTGAGCAAAAGAAAAATTATAATAATGACTCCTAACAATGTTTGTACCTTTAGATCACTGTTAAATAATGCAGCACATATCCCAGTGTTACCAAGTGTAGAATGGAACGCAAAAAAAAAAAAAAAATACTGTGTACATATGAGGATTTAACAGCTGTTTAAAAATTTATACAACAGGCTATTTAATAACTAAGTAAAATATAAAATTAATTACATATCACAAAAATTCACGATTTCACAGCATGTATCTGGGAAATGCTCCAAATAATTTGAAACAAAAGGAAATGAAGTATTCTTTATATATCATTTTAAGACAATTTGGTGTGTATTCTAATGGAATACTTAATGATAATGATGGTTATATACAACCATGAAAGGAAAGTAAAACACTTGAAATACAGACCACAACTGTATACTCTGCTTGGAATTTCCTTGCAGGGGCTAAGAACCTGTCACTCCAAAGTTTGACTCTAGAAGAACAGAGTCTGCTGCCATGGGATGAATAATCCTCTTTGGGATAAGGATGATTTGAGATAATAATATTGAGAAATGTCAGGCTGGGGCTGCACTGATATAACTCAATTGGTAGTGTTTCCCAAACAAGCATGTGGTCCCAAGTTTGGTCTTCCAAAACTCAATATTAAAAAACTGAAAAGCTCTTTGCTTCTTCCTATTCTCGTGTGGTCTTCATTTATCATGGTCTGTTATTCCTTGTTCTTCCACTCTGTTCTTGATTCAGCTGGGATCTCCTTCTCACCTAAGCTTTCTTTCCCTTGAACCTTGCCCTTCATTACCCTCACTCACGTCCAGGTTGTTCATGTAGATCTCATCCATTTCTTTTTCATTGGGCTAGAGAGGTCCCCAGAAATCCACAATGATACCTCCACTGTAGACTACTGGCAATGGTCGAGAGAAAGCCTGAACTGACCTAGTCTGGTGATTGGATGGCCAAACACCCTAACGGTCATTCTGGAACTCTCATCCAATGACTGAGGGAAGCAGATGCAAAGAGCCATGGGCAGGCCCTAGGTGGAGCTCCAGGAGTCCAATTTGTGAGAAAGAGGAGGGATTGTTGAGACCAAAATTGGAAAAAGCACAGGGACAAATAGCCAAACTAATGGAAACACATGAACTATGAACCAAAGGCTGAGGAGCCCCCAACTGGATCAGGCCCTCTGGATAAGTGAGACAGTTGATTAGCTTAAACTGTTTGGGAGGCACCCAGGCAGTGGGACCCGGACTTGTCCTTAGTGCATGAGCTGGCTGTTTGGAACCTTGGGCCTATGCAGGGACACTTTGCTCAGCCTGGGAGGAGGGGACTGGACCTGCCTGTACTGAATCCACCAGGTTGAGCTGAATCTCCAGGGGAGTCTTGGCCCTGGAGGAGAGGGAATGGAGGGGAGGGGGTGGGGGCGGGAGGGGGAGGTTTGGGGAACTCATGGCTGATGTGTAAAATTAAAACACAAATATAATTTAAAAAAGAGGGAAGACCTAAATTCCTGAACTCTCATTAGTGGAAAAGGCACTAATTAAGTAGAAGAAGAAAAGAATAGAGAGAAAGGAAAAGGGAAGAAGGAAGACAGAGGACACGGATGAAGATGAGAGAAGAAGGATGAGGGAGGTGGGATGAGGGGGAGGAAGAGGAGGAAGAAAAGGAATGGAAACAAATGAGGGTGGTGGTGAGGCAAATTCAAATTTCTATATAGAAAAGCAATCAAACAGTGCTTATTGGAGATGCAGGAATGGGATGGGGGCTGTGCAGGTACTGAGGCAGGTCAGCAAAGCAGAAGTTACAAGTGTCTGATAGGTAGAATGGGATCACTATCCTGAAAAGAATGCACAATGTGAGGCTGGGAGCTCAAAATGTACTGATGTTTGATTCCTGTCAAAGGAGCAGATTTTAGTTGTTCTTTGCACAAAAGCAAAAGCAAACAAATTCCAAGGAAGTATCCAATGATGTCAGCTCTCACTGTCCACTGCAGCAATCACTGTGTCACAGAGATATATGACATCATGTCATAGTATATAGACCATAAATCTATATGACAGTATCATCCAGTAAATGGGCAATGGTGTAAATCATAGGATTCAAGGGACTGTCTTTTGTCCTTTCTTTCCCTTTCCCTCTCCATTTGTTTCTTTGTTTCCCTCTCTCTCTCTCTCTCTCTCTCTCTCTCTCTCTCTCTCTCTCTCTCTCTCACTCACACACACACACACACACACACACACACACACACACACACACAAGTATCTCATTAGCCTGAGCTGCCTCCAACCTATTATTCTTCTACCTCCAATTCCTGAGAGGTGGGGTTCAGGTATGTTAAGATCTTTAATTTTAAACAAACTTTGAGGGGATGCCTGTGATACTGTTGGACATATTTTTCATTATATTTTAATTTTTTGTATGTATGTGTGCATACACATGCATACCACTGTGCTGGATCATATGGAGGTCAGAGGACAACTTTCTGGGGTCAGTTCCTTCCTTCCACCATGTAGGTCCTAGGGATTGAACTCAGGTCATTAGCCTTGGTGGCAAGCTCCTTTGTCATTTGCCTTCTTGCCAGCCCTTGTTAGACACACAGAGTTATGGGTTCTTATGGCATACAAATACAACAAAGATGCCTACCATCTATTCCTATTTCTTCTTTCCCTCCAAAATTTCACAGTCATAGAACAAGACAGGGAGGAAACAAAGGAGTAGCCAACAAACCACTCAATGAGAATTTGATGAGACCCTGGGCCTGGGAAGATGCCCCAGCTAGAGTTCTCCTCTTAAGGTCTGGTGCACACATCCTTTGATTCTTACTTCTTAAGGAGCTGTGTTTCAGTATTTTTTTAATATGAAAATTTGGAATGTAATGAAGCTAAATAATCTTTAAGACTTAATGATAGTGAAAGCTGTGGAATTTAAAAATCAAATCTAAAATGTTGCTTTAATTTGATTTATTTCAGAGAAATAACTTCTGTTTTTTAATGGAACAAATCAACACTGGCAGGAATTAGAATAAATTAAATTTTAATTGCTCACCATCCTCTCAATCATTTCATGTTTATTCACTGAGGCAAAAGTTGAACTTGAAAGAGCTTTTGGAAAACAGACTGGAAGGCAGTGGGAGTCAGATATGAGCTTTCGCTAGATGGGAATATGCTGGGTTTAATTTTCAAAAGAGTATACACTTCGGGTAGATTCTGAGTTTGAGGCTCCTCATATTGACCTGCAGCCAATTCAAGGTGGTTTTCATTGGGTGGGGAGGGAAACATTCAACAGTTTGTGATGCTCTGCTTCTAGTATCCTAGTGTTTGGTTTCTGTTGATCAACACTCTTCCAATCACAGAAATTTTATTGGAGGACTCAAACCTGAAATTAAAGTTTGTTTGCAAAAGCCAAAACAGAATATGTATGACAATGGGATAGGTTCCTTTCCTCTCCCAGAAATGGCTGGTTTTAGCTATTGTGAGAGATTGGATAATCCAGACAAAGAAATGGAAACTGATTGGTTCTTCCACAAGAGTTCAAACCCCACCCCCAAACCCAGAAATGTAAAAGTCCTCCTCAGTAGTTCTCCTGCAAGAGGGGCACTACGTCTTTGTTTCAGGGAGAAAAAAGAGTCAAGAGGTTGGCAACTGTAAACACTGAAGTGAAAAGTACATGAATATACAATACCTATGAGATTCTTTCTCTATCAGTTTGCCTGCCTGGGACCTGACTCTGAGTCACCAACATGATTAAAATATATAGCATATGTGCATTAAATTCTCAAATAACAAGTAAAAATAATTTTTAATATTTGCTAATTTGGAATTAACACAATTTTATTACCATGTATCTCTCTGCATTAAATCTGTTTCTTTAGTATAAGTCATCACATCTTTATCTATGCATAGGTGTATGATGTGTGCATATATACATTTATACTTGTATGTGTGGTACTGCAGTTGCTCTTGTGCCATAGTGCATGTGCAGAGATCAGAGAACAATTTTGGGTAGTGGTCTTCCAACTTCTGGTCATTGCTGAAGAAGGCAGGCTAGCTGTCCTGTGACCTTCTATGCATCTGCTATGTTGTAGCAATGGTCTTAGAAGTGTGAGCTACTGCCTCCAACAACCAAGAGGTTGTAGGAATTTGAACTCACATTCTCCTGTTGATGTGCCAAAATATTTGCTCACTGAGGCTGTTTCTACCTCTGATTATATACACTTTTACAAACTCCAGAAATGGCTTGAGCTGGTTTCAAACTTTAAAAAGTTCCTTTGCAATTAATAAGATGCAAAACTGTAAGTATGGGTTCCCTCTTTGTAAGTCAAGTTGAATATGTTTTATAGTCACTGTGTTATCTCTGAGTATAAGACTAGCCCTGAGAAAGCCATGTTCTTGATTTTTACTGTTTGGACTCATGTCAGCAAAGTCTCCTTATGGGAGATTTTTACTTCTACTTCTCCTGGAAAGAAAGGACAGTAGTAATATCACCTTTGCTGTGCAAGCCTGATGACCTGAGTTCAATCCCTGGAACCCACTCAAAGGAGGAAGAAGAGAACTGACTCCAAAAAGCTGACTTCTGAGCTCCACAATGCACCACTCATGACATGCATGTGTACATGCATGTACACACACACACACACACACACACACACACACACACACACACACTGAGAGAGAGACAGAGATGCATGCACACACACAGAAAGAGATAGAGACAGAGACACATGCACACACACACATATACACACACACACACTCAGAGAGAGAGATGCATTCTTGCAAAATAGTTTTTAAAATACAGTAAATAAATAAGTGATAAAAAAGAAAGAAAAAGAAGAAACATGGGAGAGGGATCATGAAAGTGCAGGTATCAGCTTCACAGGAGACAGGAGACTATATCAGTTTCAAAGAGTAAAGCTAGGAAATCACTTATAGAACATTAAAATGTATTGTTATCAGTTGTGCTGTCATTAAAGGATCATACAAGATCACCATCAGAACTCACAGGCAGGTGACACCAGGGATAAAACCAGGGATGTCTGAGCACTTCATATGTACATATTTTGAGTCTCAGTGTTAGAGATAATTTAGAGAACCAGTGAAGCCAAGAAATAAGCAGAGCAGCTATTGAAAATCAGAAGGGCAAGTCCAAGTCCTGACTACACAGTGCAAATGGTCTTTCTCTGTTCCCTGCTTGAGCCAGAAAAAGAAAGAAAGAGAGAGAGAGAGAGAGAGAGAGAGAGAGAGAGAGAGAGAGAGAAAGAAAGAAAGAAAGAAAGAAAGAAAGAAAGAAAGAAAGAAAGAAAACATAGGGTATAGGGAGCCCTCAAATAAACAATGACAAGAGACATTCCCAAGTAAGTTTTAAAACTTCAAGGTTGAGGCTAGAGAGATGAGGGCTCAGTGGTCAACTGCAAAGAACCTGAGTTCCCTTCCCAGCACTCACATCAGGAGACTCCCTTACACCTATAACCTCAGCTCCAGAGGGAATCTGATGATGCCCAGCTCTGGACTTTGCAGGCATTCCACTCATATGCATATACACCTTCCTCTAAATACATAAAAGTAAAATAAATCTTATGTATATGTTCAAATTAAGTTAACTCATAGGCCAAAAAATCAAACAGAACCCAAATATACATCATTGAGTGAAGCAGATACAGAAAAACAACTTATTTCATTGGCATAAAATGAAATGCTCCTCAGAGATACCAATGAGGAAACAAAAAGTAATTACAAGGGGAAATAAAAGAGAAACACTAACCTAGCTAATCCACAAGATGGGAAAAGAAGGAAAACTGGGGGAAAGTAATATGGATGGTACATATATAATAAAAAGTGATATTTAAATGTACTTATCATATTGATAATGTATGCACATAATCTTGACTTAACACACAGGAATTCTGAGAAGGACAAAACAGTCATTCCTGAGTTTTGTTTGAGAAAGTGCATGTCATGAAGGCATGGCTGAAATGTGTACAGTATGAGGACTTCTGAGAAGTACACATTAATTAAAGGTAAGCCCAAAAGTTCCATGGTAGAATGTTTGTCTAGAGTGTGCCCAAGTTTATTCCCTAGAACCACAGAAGAAACTGAGAATGGTGAAGTTTTCTTCTGCTCTTTTGTGGTTTTGTTTATCCCAAATATTGAACCTGTGACCACATACATGCTTCTCAACTGGCATACCACTGAATTACACCCCCAGCATGGCGTCATAAACACACACACACACACACACACACATACACACACACACACACACACACACACACACCATCCATAGAAATGAACAAAATCACAACAAACAATCAAGCCATAATTCACCGGAAGACAGATTCCTTCTGCACTTACAGGGAGTAATAATGATCTTGAAAAGTGAACTGTGGGGACTAATCTGGTAAAGAGGAACTGACCAGTTCACTTCTATAACGAGAAGGGCTGATGCACCCTTCTTAGGCACTGGAAATTAAATAAGTCATTAAGTAAGTTTATGACTAGAGACTCCATGATGGACAAGTCTGACTATTTGGAATGTATTTGATACCAACATATTTAGGGACATGTAATATTTCAAAGTCATTTCTTCCTAAATTATAAATCAACTGGTAGTTCACATGACTTCTGTAATTCAATCAATGAACAATCACAACTCTCTAACAATTAAGGGTAAAGCAGAAGAATGTCAACACTGCTTTTCTATAAAATAAAATAATAAAAACACTCCAGGGGGAGCAAACGAGCTGGCATTTAAGACATATCCACAGTCAATTTTAACCACAGAGCTGCTGGAAGTGACCCTAGGGAGTAACTCACAGGGGGCTCTGTCAGAAATACTAGCATCTTCAAGGCAGAATGCTAAAAAGACAAAAATAACCTTAGGCATTTAACTTGCAGGGAAAATGAATTTTTTAAAGTAGAAAATAATGATAAGTGTAGAAACTGGTGAAAGCAAACACAAAGAAATAGATTAAAAAAAAAAAAAGATCAATGGAGCCAGAAAATACAGTTCACTGAGAAAAACCAAAAGGAGAGATGGAGAGTTAATCATGAAGAGGGAACAAGAACCTGAAACCCAGAGGAGGTTTGCCCTTTCCTTGGAGCAGAGAGCCACACAGCAAAGGAGGGTGGAGCCATGCTGAGCCAGGAGGGCTGCTACACCTTCCAGCAAGGCTGCTCCCTACTCTGCTATCACATTTTAAAGGCTGCTTAAAATGGGAACAGCTGACTTCCAAGGCACTAACAGTAGCTCAGAAACAAAGAATCCCCACTGGGTGTGGTAGCTAACACATGTAATGATACCAGTATTTGACACACCAAAGCAGGAGGCTCATGACTTTGAGGCTTGAGGCTTACATAGGCTACACAGTAAGACTATTTCAAAACAAAACGAACAAACAAAGAAAAAATAAATCAAACCAACAAACCACTTAAAGAGAAACAGAATGAAATAGAGCAATCTTCTTACTTCCATTTAGCTGTTACTTCTAAATATTAATACAATCCTCTCTCTCTCTCTCTCTCTCTCTCTCTCTCTCTCTCTCTCTCTCTCTCTCTCTCTGTGTGTGTGTGTGTGTGTGTGTGTGTGTGTGTGTGTTTAGTCCAGAAGTCAAGGTTCAGTGTTGTCCTCTGCTCTGCATCACAGAGATTCTCAATGAACCTGGAGATCACTGAATCAGCCAGACTGGCTGGGCAAGCAGCTCCCTGTATCTTATCTTGCTATTTCTTACAAACACTGGAAATAGAGGTACATGCCATAAAACTCAGCTTTTATATGAGTTCTTAGAAACAAAACTCAGGTTCTCATCCTTGTACTTCAACAAGCATTTTCCCCGGTGAGCCACATCCCCATCTCCCAGCCCTAGGTGTTTCTCCCTTTTGCTGCTCATTTCTAACACTGGACATCAACTGTATGCTTGAGAAATAGATCTCCAAATAAATGAGTCAATGAAAACAATATGGATTATGCAATTTCAAAGGGTAATACAGAAAATTAAAGTACCATGATTAATGAAATTATATATACATACATATATATCAGTGTATGGATAAATATGTTCAGTATTTCTATTTACCTTTCCAAAAATGCTTAATCTGTTGGAGTCAATATATGGCAGTTTCAGTAAATATCTGAAAGGATAAAAATAAATATAGTTATACCTTATTGAGTCAATCACATATCTGAATTTACACACACACACACACACACACACACACACACACACACATATATATATATATATATATATATATATATATATATATGACTCACATTTATACAAACACTCTCTCAAAACTTTAGAAATGCTTTACTATGGGATGAGGTGATGGTTCAGTGGGCAGAAGTGTGAGGACCTGAGTTCAAATCCCTAGAACCCTCATAAAACAAAGTAAGGTAGTGTGCACCTATAATGGCAAAGTTCTTTCAGCAAGGTAGGAGGTAGACACAGGAGCTTACCAGAAGCTCATGGGAAAGGTGGCCTTGTGTATACAGGGGTACCATCAAGAGATATGGTGTCTCAAATACAGTGAAAGCTGAGTTTAGACATCTGAGATTATCTTCTGACCCCCACATTTGATGGTAGCATGTATGTCTACACCCCAACACATACACTCAAACACACACTCACACACAGCAGGAAAAATACTTTACTTTAAAGGCTTTCCTTACATGGAAGGCCTCTACAGTTCACAGTCTTCTGCTCAAAGCCATAGTTCAGCAATTTTTCATCATTTGGGAGCTTGTTACAGGTAGAGTCTTCAAGTGTACCCTGGCCTGCTAGGATAGCTTCCTCACACTATTCCTGGCTGATCTCTGTATACTAGAATCAATGACCTTACCTATTGTACCTTTCACACCACCCATGTTAACAGCAACCTTGAGATGTAAAAGAATCAGAGTTAAGGGTGGATGAAATGGCTTAGTAGGTAAGGTGCTTGCTGCGAAGACTAATGATCTACAGGCGATCTACATGGTTGAAGAAGAGAGCTAACTCCGGCTAGTTGTCTTCAGAGCTCTCCATCTGTGTCAGAGCTTGTACTCACCTACACACACACACACACACACACACACACACACACACACACATACACACACACACACATACACACACACATACACACACACACACATACACACACACACACACACACATACACACACACACACATACACATACACACACACACACACACATACACACACACACACATACACACACACATACACACACACATACACACACACACACATACACACACACACACATACACACACACACACATACACACACACACATCACACACACACACACACACACACACACAGTGTAAATAACTTTTCAAAAAACGTAATGATATTTCAAAGAGAGAATTATAATTAGTTGTGGACATATTAGACAATGTAGATTTTTGTCAATAAGTGATACAGTGGTGTACTACTTCTGACATTTCCATAAACCCAAAGTAAATTCTAATTACAGGGAATAACTCTAATTATTCTTTTATGATGACACTAAGTGGGATAGATGCTTGAAAAAATTCAAGAAAGCTACATGTTCAACTTAGCAAATTGGTAGAGCCACAAACAGACATCTTTAAGTGATTAGTGTGTCACATTACATAGACTATGCACATATGGAAAACAACAGGAAGGCATGACCAACTTACTTTACAGCTGCTACTTGGTCCTTTGCTTCTACTGACCCTATCCTTCTGTGAATCTCCTGCAAAACTTTCAGGCCCTGGAATCCACTTCCTCTGCCATCAAATCTTGCTACAATGACATTATCAGTGTCAATAAGAACGGAATCCCAGTCAACATGGAACTTATCTGTCACCATCTGGCCTCCTGGTTCTTCATTCCTGCAAATATGAGTATACTTGATCAAATGAAAAGCAATTGGCAGTCTGGTAGAAGGCTTCACCTTCATACTAACTGGCTAACCAGTATGGAAATCATCTATGTTAGCTATTAACATTTTGGTTAATACTTGATAAGCCTAAACATTAATTCTTGATGACAAACCATTTTCCCTACATAAAGTTTGAAATACAGAGTACCAAGGATGAGCTGTAAGCATGCCTTAAAACTACATAGCTGAGCCTGGTTTGACTCATTTTTCAAAGAGAAGAAATGGAGAATATATGTGGTCCTTTTAAAAGGCTTTTCTGAAAAATGACTGTCAATCTGACAGACAAGTCTATTTTTTTACTGAGTGTCTTCAATGGGGTTCTAGAAATAAATGTCTTACCTATGGTTTACAAGAGTTGAAGGGTCTGAGAGAGTGCTACCTCAGCCATGAAAACTTCATATAATTTAACAGAAACTGTACAACCTTAAAGAATGTTAGACTCTGAAGAAAATATTGTATTAATATTTCCTGAGGGTCTTCTTCCTGTCCATGATGGAATTCTCACTGAGAAGCTAAGCAAATAGTAAAAGGAGAAGTTTTTTTTCAGCTTTCAAGCTAACAGCCAGGAAAGGAAGCAGAAAAACAAATGTCTGAAAAATTTGAAATGCAGATGTCAAGGTGGACATGAAAATTACAGAGCTTGAATCATTTCTCCACTGGGGAGAAGTAGCATGACTTTACACTGTCTGATTCAAGTGCTGATTTTTTTTTTTTAATTTTCTAGACTATAGAAAATGGAGATAGGAAGCTTTCCATAAAAATCACATGTATTGGAGGTATGACTCAGCACAGAGGTCTTGTCCAACTAGTGGGAGATCCTGTGTTTGATCTCTATCATACCTCCACAAAAATCATCATTATCATCATGTTCCTTAACATCATTATAGCCATCATTAATCTATTTTTAGGTCCTAAGGAAACCCCATATCCCCAAATTTTGATAGTTAGATGATGAAAGTCAGCATTCCTCAGGAACTTGTGAAGCCAGCTCCTCTGTACCCAAAGAAGCCATTTCCCTTACAACTGACAGCAGGGACAAATGGGTATCTATGGTGCCTATTGGCATACCAAAGTACATGATGGCGGTCAGCCTTCCTCAGTATCACAAGTACCTGTTCCACATTTCAAAATCCACTCTGGCATCCCAACTTATCTCAGCTCTTGTCTCCTGCGTCCCTACCTTAAGCTTCTCCAGCTCATGGTTTCCCTCCACCAACGCTAAGAATTCTCCTTATAACCCTGCTATTTATGCTAGGCTCTCTTTTTGCTCTGTTTTGCCCATGCTCTTTTTATTTTCCTCTTTTACTCTGTCTGTCTATCTTTGCTCTGCTGTGCTCCTGCATCCCTTTTGGCCAGATCCAATCTCCTGGACATGTTCATTCTACTTTCTCTCTCTCTCTCTCTCTCTCTCTCTCTCTCTCTCTCTCTCTCTCTCTCTGCTCTGGACATTTCCAGATGTCTCTGGCTGTTCTCTCCTTCATGTCTAAAAAAAAAAAACTTTTCCCTTAACCATACCATGGAACAGTCATGGCCATGTTATCAGTTTATACAACTATCACCATTATCATCACTTGTTGACAACATCATCATCTTCATTATAAATATTATTATAATCATCATCATTATTATCACACCATCCTCATCATCCTCATCTAGTTTAACTAGTAACAAAATTAGGCACAGGTTACACAGGTCACACATGTAATTGATCTAAAGAGCATCTAAATACCTCATTCTGAAAAGATCTCCATTGTTACCAGGACTACATTCCAAGAACCCTCTCCTTACAACTCACTCTTCAGAGGGAAAGTACCAGATCATCTTTCTTCTACCATTACATATGTGCTCATACAGAGACACCAACCCACTGAACATTCCTCATCAATATGCTTCTAGGTCACCATATTTAAGAAAGAAAGAAAGAAAGAAAGAAAGAAAGAAAGAAAGAAAGAAAGAAAGGAAGGAAGGAAGGAAGGAAGGAAGGAAGGAAGGAAGGAAGGAAGGAAGGAAGGAAGAAGAAGAGGAGAAGAGAAGAGAAGAGAAGAGAAGAGAAGAGAAGAGAAGAGAAGAGAAGAGAAGAGAAGAGAAGAGGAAAGCCAATAAACAACCCCAGGAACATTAAGCACTGAGCATACACAGCACTTGTATGTGTGAAGTCCAAAGGGAACTCCAATTACCTAAATTCCCAAAGCCAGCGCCTACATTAAGAAATGACAGTCTTGGCTATTCTGAAACTGTGCTATAGAAAGGTTGCTAAAAGCCTACACCCAGCCTTTGTTCAGGAATATGTAAAATGGGTTTCTGCCTGCCAGAAAGGTCTAATTCCCTTGTCATATACCTGTTGCTGCATTTCAAAACCCATGCTTGCCCCAAGGTTCCTTCAGTCCCTGTTCACATATATTTGTTATGCCTTTCAAAGGCCCCCTCAGGTTCCTTCAGTCCCTGTTCACATATACGTGTTATACCTTTCAAAGACCATACTAGCTTCCAAGCCATTTTCTTCTCCCCAATTCTACTACACTACCTCCCAGGCTGTTACAGTTTACAGGCTTCCCTCCTCCCAGATATCCATTCAGTCTCTATAATAACAGCAAACATACCCGCACTCACCCTCACTATTCTTGCTTCTCTATATAACAGCAACCCTACCCCTCTCACCCCCACCAATTTTGCTTATCTTACAGATAATGCTGGCCATCATCTGTCTGCTTCTTTTCTTCTCTGCTCTGGACTCTTTCAGATGCTCCTATTCTCTCTTACCTATAATAAAAACCTTACCCCCAATCATGGAGCAGCCATTTGGATGGTTTCTTATTGGTCCCTTACTTACAGTATGGAGCTAAAAATTTAGGAAAATAAGTGGTTATGGGCAAAATAAATGCTGGTATGTGAGGAATTTATCCTCTAAAGTACATTCAGTGAATTCCTGATCCCTGGTACTACAAGATGTGACTATATTCAGAATAGAACATTTAAAGGGACAGAGAAAGTAAACTGGGCTCCTGGGGTTGGTGGAATCCAATCTCATTGGTGCTTTGTAAGTTGAAATTTGGAAACATAAAAAATACTTTGGACACCTGTACAACAAAGCAGAGTTAAGAACAAGTACCACAGGAGGACAAACAGACAGTGATACCACCCGCAAGCCACCAAGGAAGACTCCAGGGGAAGGCTACCATGGTAACACTTTGGTTCTTTTCTGTATTTTAAATTTAAGAATGTATTGTATTTAATACACTATTTATTATTTATCTTAAAAATATGGTGACTGGACAGACAGCTCAACAGTTAAGAGCACTTACTGCTCTTGTAAAGGACCAGAGTTTGGTTTCTAGCACCCACTAAAATGACTCATAGCTGTCTATTACTCCAGCTCAGGGGATCTGGCAGTCTCTAGTCTCTATGGCATCTGTACTCACATGCACATACTATATCCCCACAGAGACATAATAAAAATAAACATTTCTTTATGAATGACAAAATAATGTGCATTAGTGTAATAGAAACTTTATTTTATTCCTCCCTACATTATGGGTCACACATTTCTCATTTGCTTTGTGTTTTTGGTAGACCAGACTGCTTCATGCCTTGACCAATGATTATCCATTAAAGACTCTCTTCCTTGCCTTAAAGGGCACTGAATACCATTTTGCCTTTTCTCTAAATAGGATCCAGCACTATCTCCTTAGCCAGATACAAATATTGTTTAAAAAAAAAAAAAAAAACTCGCATGAGAGCATAAGAAATGCAGAATCCACCTCTTTGCATCCTGCTATTCAAATCACAACATGGAGTCAAAAGATGAACTCTCATCACTACACAGGTTGAAACAGTGAACAGCATGGTTATTAATGAGCCAGGCCTAAAACTCAAAAATAGACTGTTAGTATTATACACACGAAATTAACCTTGGGATAAACATCCTAGACAGCACGTGAAATAACAGAATAGAACCAACAGAAAACGGCCCTGGGGACATCTCCCAGGTAGAAAACATAGAATAAGCACGGGAAAAAAAAAACACAATCTTCTAATGATATCTGCTGTCAAGTTTCACTACATTAATTCTTATCCTTTGGCCAATTTCATCTGAGATAATTTCTAATGGCATCATGGAGGGAATAGAAAGGGAAGGAGGCGAGAAGATCTTTTCTTTCATTTGTTTAAATTTTTACATCATCCCAGAGCTAGAACATCCTTTTTCAGTTCATTTGCACTTTGAAAGGATTACACCTGCATCACTTACCATTAAATGGTACCACAGTGCAATTTACAAGCATGTCAGGGACAGAAGCATCCACTCCCTTCTTGATAAGGATTCAATGACTGTACACCTCTTAGCTATTAGAGTGAAAAATATTGTATGCACTGGCTAAAAGAATATGGAAGTAGATTAGGAGATGCCTCAGTCAGTAATGTGCTTGACACACAAACATGAGGCCCTGTGTGCAATCTTTACAGGCCATGTGAAAAAGAGAGTCATGGTCATTCATGCCCTTAATCCAAGCAGTGTGCCAAGAGAGGGAGATTCCTGAGGCTTGCCATCCAGTTACTTCCTTGGAGTCAGTGAGCTCCAAGTATTTTGAGAGACCTAGTCTTAAAAAGCATGGTAGAGAGAAGGGAAGACACCTGATACTCACCTTTGGTTTCTATGTATGTATGCACACATATGTACATACAAATAGATACATACACACACAAAAAAATAAAATTTAAAAATAGAGTATGTATAAATAGGAAATGATGCTATCAGTTTCAATGGAAGGTACTCAAACAACTTTGGAGGGTTTTCAGAACCATGCCATGAGCAGCTGGATGGGTTCTGGAGGGGAAACCTTCTGTTCCAGGGACCAAAGAGACTTCCTCATTCTTATAGGTTTCCATGCCTTGCAACATATCCTTAATTCCAGGAGTCAGGACATTTTTGATAAGAACTGGGGCAACAATTCAAGGTACCTTATGCTCTGGCTGTGGGGACTGCTCAGTCAGTGGGGTTAGAGGATTGGGAACCTGGGAAAGGTTGGGGGTGATGGGTCACTTGAGACTTGGCAGCAGAAGACTAGACTTGTCTACAGTGGCAGAAGGAGGGAGGGCATTCAGGCTAGACAAAGGGTTGGGCTTGGAACAGAGGCCTCTTGTGTAGGCCTTGCTCTCCACAGTAAGGGAAAAAAGTAAACTCTAAGGGCAACTTGAGGCCTGTTTGTACTCTCCAGCTCTGTCCGGAGCAAGACCATAGGAAGTGTGGCTTGAATTTGGGGAAGAGCAAACAGCAGCAGAGTAGAGGGCCTGTGACCTAACAGGGCAGGATGGAAGAGTGACTAGCCTGACAGAAATGAAGAGTCTGAAACAACAGACCACAAGAAATGGGAATTTCCCCAAGAATCTCATACTGGAAGAAAACAAGAGAAGACTGTCAGCCCGAGCGGAACAGAGGGGTGCTTGTCTCCCTCTAAGAAATATCACACAGTTCTAAGAACATGACAGACCCACTTTCCAGATGAGACTGGAACTAAGGAATAGTGTTTTAGGCAGACAGGACAATACTCTGCCCATGACTGCTTAGATGTGCATATCCCTGGTCCAGTAAATAAAGTTTAATTTTTCTTCAGGACATGGGAGATGGGCTTGAAGGGGCCACTGGATTTCTTTATCCCTCTTTCCAATGTGGCCACATTGGATAGATCTAGTGTTTCTGCTATGTCTTCTAATAATTCAGATGTTCCATTGGCTTCTCAAGGATGAGTAGTCCATACTTGACTTCCTGGAGCATATAGATATTGACCCCAAGTTTGGTAACAAAAATAGAATACTGTACCTATATAAAACAAGCAAGTGACAATTTCCTCAACAAACTCAGTAAAAAGTGTAATTGATTCATCATGGGACTCCTGTGAGTACAATATTGAGACACACAATTTGCAGGAAAGAGATCTGGATTGACGGTGAATTCACAGTGAATTAACAGACAATACACTATTAAACTGAAGACCCACTAGGTGCCTGTTTTTTTCTCCCCCAAAAAATCAAGCTAAGTCCCCTTATGCCTGCCACTTAGGACAAAGGACTGTTTGTGACCATTTGTGTCTGTGACTGTTAGAGAAGTCAGGCCTAAGAAGAAACTAAGGAGAGGGAAAGCTCCTCAGAACCAAAGGACTGCTTTGGACTACAGTCCCACCCAGTGTGGGACTCAATGCTCACCCCCATGACACATGGGATGTGGCTTCGTTTATGAAGTGTGAAATTTTCTCATCCACTGTAAATCTACAAAATTCTGACACTCCATCTGTTCCTGAAAATTAAGAGATCTGTCTCTGCCTTCAGAGCTCACCATCATCCTCCACATGACAGCTGTCTCTCCTAGGGCTCTCCTGTTCTGGATGGGAGTCTCTCCTTTCAAGGACTATGGCCATCATGCATTCTCTGCCTCTCTTCCAGTTCTCTGGCACTTCAGGGGATGACCATGGCTGTCCATGACTATGAAGGTCTCTCCTAATAAATCTCAGCTGAAGAGTGCTTGTATGTTAGCTTCTTTCTACAAACCTTTGTTCAGTCAGGCCACATTCACAAACAGCCTCTAAAATCCATTATTTTTGTTTTTATTCAGACCTTGAGAGTGTACTTGATACTAGTTAGAGCATCATTGACAATTTCTGATAATTATAACATTCTGTTTTCCTACTCATCTAGTTGGATTCTAGGAATCAATTTATTAATAGAATATGGAGGTATTAACACAAATGTTTAATCCTCTCTTACTTTACTGTATCAAATAAACAAAATCGCAGCACAATGCTAATGATGAACAGTGGCCAATAGCAGAACCATCTAACAAATCAATACATTGAGACACAGAACTAAAAAAAAAAAAAAAAAAAAAAAAAACTTGATAATTAGATAATTTCAGCTTTTAGCATTAATGCAATTATAAAAATTGCTCAGAATATACTCACTTAAATATTAGGCATACGAAGCTCATTTCTACAAAGAAACCAGAATTCTTAACCAGCATAGAACTAAGAGATGAAGATGTTGAACAACTCTTACTTGACTACACTATTCTGAGACTTTTTTCTGAGTTTATGCATTTCCTTCATTTGTTTATTTGTGTGTGTGTTTATATACACTGGTTACAGAACAACTTTCAGGAATAATCTTTTTCCTTCTACCTGGGGAATCAAGTTGAAGTCTTTAGGCTTGGCTATAAGCACCCTATCCACTGAGTTCTTCCTGATAATGTTTCATCTCTAAATAAATAGTCACCATATGGGACTCTACCTATAATTTCATGTTCTCAGTTGTTCTCACCTGTAAAAGAATTATGATACCTACTCTGTTCTTATCCCAGTATGTGAGAAAATTACTTTGTAGAAAAAAGAAGAAAATGTGCTATGAACTACACATTAAATAGGTGGGCATTATTTAAGTTCCCATATCATGTGTGGGATATTTCATATGCGCTAAAGGAGTTCCCATCACCATAGAAGACACATCACTGTGGTCCATGTGCAATGGTTCCCAGGGTATCAGCATTTAGAGGTAATAGATGTTATTTCTTACAGTTACCATCTTAGCATTGCATCAAGACTACAAGAAAAAAGCTTCTAAAATCCCTGATTTCAATGCTTGGCTCTTTGGTGTTCCTGTGGTTAGAATCTAGAATGAGCTCCAAAAGCCCAAGTGTCAAATACATGGTCCCCATTCAGGGACACCAGTTGGAGGTATTTGACTTCAAAAGCTATGGTCTAGAGAGAGCTCTTAGATTTACTGCAGTGTCATTTCAAAGTATTGTGAACTGTGACGTGGGAAGAACACAGAACAAAAGAGCTTGACTAGATATAAAACTCTTCAGATTCAATTCTGTATTCATTGATAATTATCCAGTAATTATTATAATAAGGAAAAATATACTGGCAGGTCATGATAGGTAATATTAGAAGCATAGAGCTTGATATAAACAAATAAATTCAATTTCATTTTAGGAAATAATTTTGTCCTGATTTTTGATTCTGAGGATGCCAGACATGACATATTCTATTCTTAGTTTTCTCCTATTAGGATAGGAACAAATTATGTGCACGCATGATTATCTAAGAATTAAACATAGGGGGTTGTGAAGATGGTTCAGTGGATAAAGACCTTTCTAGGCAATCATGGGGACTGAAGTTCAGACCCCTAGCACCCAGATAAAAAGGCAAGCCAGTATGGTGGCCTGCCTGTAATTCCAGGCTCTAGAGTCAAAGACAGGAGATAGATTTCAGAGAACAGATTCCCTGGGACAAACTGGCTAGGTAGACCAAACCTAAATCTCAGAAAGAGACCCTTGAGGAGGAGAGTAATGGGGAACGAAAGTTGATGCTATTCTTGAACCTCTCATATGTTCCCACATGTAGGTTCATCTATATGTATGGGAACATGCATATGTACATCACACATGTATGGTATCTATACATATTTAGAATGATGTATGTAAAATAAAGTAATGGTAGCTGATGTTAACTCTTATTAGCCTAAAAATACAAGTTCTGCTGGGAGGTGGTGGTGCACACCTTTAATTCCAGCACTCGGGAGGCAGAGCCAGGTGGATCTCTGTGAGTTCAAGGCCAGCCCTGGGCTACAGAGTGAGTTCCAGGAAAGGCGCAAAGATACACAGAGAAACCCTGTCTCGAAAAAAAACAAAAACAAAGACTACAACTTCAACAGGAAAATTATAAGGTCAAATAGTGAGGACATGTGGAAGCATCAATTTTCAGCATCATTCAGAAAAATCTAAAGAAATGAGAAACTGATTCACCTCTAAGGCTAAATTAATACATGTTGTAAGTGCTCAGATTATTTATGATAGTGTCTTTCTTCAATTCACTTTATTCTTGAAAACTTTTATGGTTGATTGATTCATTTGTTGTTGTAGTTGTTTTTCATTTTTGTTCATTCATTCATGCATTCTCTCAATATTCATGGGGCATGATTATTCTCCAATGAGTGTGTTAAGGCAACACAATACAAAGGAAAGAGTTGCTTGCTTAACAGATGGAAAAGTGAAGCACCGACTATTCTCTGCTTTGGTTATATATTAAAAACAAGGACATGCAGAGAATTATCTCAAAATATGTCTTTAAATAAAATACTACTAGACCTTCTTAAGTTGGGCGAAGACTGTGGCAGCATGAGCAAATATATATTGAGCCAAGATCAGAAAAGTGTCCTTGGCTAGGATCAGTTGGTTTCTTAACTAGAAGAGCCAGTTTCTGGTGGCTGTTGTGAGGGTAATGTCATGCAGTATAAAGTCTCAACATTTTTCCTTACAGCAGGCAAAAAGACACCAGAGAGAGAGGATCTGGGGGCACACTAAAGGACAGAAAGTCAAGCAGGAAGCAGAGTGGTAACCTAGAACAGAAGGACTTAGATAGGTCATCTGCTGTTACAGAACTTAGAGGCAACAAAATCAATCAAAAGAATCAAAAGATCAGGGTAAGGAATACAGTCCCATGACTTCAATGACAATCATACTATTGATTGATTGATATATTTACTTTTCTGTAACAGGATCTCTTGTATCCTAGACTGGCCTCACACTTACAATATAGCTCAAAGATCTCCTTGATTTTCTGATCCTTTCTCTTCTCATCCTGAGTGTTGGGCTTACAAGCCTGTACCATCAGTCTTGCTTTATGCAGCACCTAGGCTGGAAGCCAGGCCTCATGCATGCTATGAAAATAATTTATGAACTGAACTATATTTCTGGATATCACCAAGCTTTTCAGACCAAGAAAGATTTCTGTCTTTTTGTAGGCCAGTTCTACTGCACAAAACAGCAAGAAAGGAGATGCTATAGTTACTAAGTCATTCTTTATGACTTAAGTGGAAGAAGCCTGGTTGTTTTCTCCTCAGCAATATTTAACCCATGATTACTGAAAACACAATCAACTATTACAGTTTTAGAAAGGGAAACCATTTCATCACTAGAAAATAGAGTTTACTCTTAGGAGGAAAAAGTGTGTCCTTCAATTCCAAGCAATTTCACTCAACTCCCCATGCAGTGGAATTTTTCAGTTAAAAAGAAAAATGAATTAATGCCACTTTCAAGAAAGTTCATGTGAGGGTTGGGGATTTAGCTCAGTGGTAGAGTGCTTGCCTAGCAAGCGCAAGGCCCTGGGTTCGATCCTCAGCTCCACATACAAAAAAAGTTCATGTGAATGGAGATGATCATATTAGGCAAATATAAGAAAAAGCTTGAAAAAAACACCTTTATGCTTGCTATTGTCTATATGTTTTTAGCATAAAGTTCTAGAAATGATTATATTCATTAATAGAAATTAAAGAATACATTATTGGTTTACATGTGATATATTCTGCACAATTTCTGATAACTGATAGCTTAAAACTGAGGAGTTGGAATAAAGTGCGTTAATATGTAATGCAAGCAGTATCTAAAGGCAGAAACAGGAGTCAGAATGAAATACCTGCTTGCAGTCCCTGCTTCAGCAAGCCAGAACGTGGCAATGTTAAGTCAATGAGTCTGACTCTACTACTTCATCTGATCTCACAGTAACCACCTACTAAATAACTTTATAGGTCCTATATCACACATTTCATATTTATACTGTTGGATTTAAATGTGTTAAATATCACTATCTTTAATAAAAGCATGATTATACTTACAACCTATTAAGCACCATCTGAAAGTGTTTATGTCCCAGATAACACTATGATTTTATACAATTTATTAAACAAGTATGATTATATTTAGAATTTATTAAACACTAAGTGCAAGCATTTATGCCCAGACACTTTCATTTTGTATAAATATTATGCATATAAAATGCATTACACACTGTGCATATGTAAGGACACACTATTAGTCCCAATTTGTTTACAATATAGCAGTAGCTTAGAACCATTAAGCAGTGTATTGGAAAGCCTAAGACCTCCAATTGGAAGCCAGTCTCAGCCAATGTATTTACTACTGTGCCTCTTAAAAGAAACTGAGGTGGTCCTTTCCAATGCAACAGATTTTTAAATCAACTTCTTGATTTAAGGTTTGCATCCTTATGTGGTCAAAATCAACTAGATGAAAGGACAAGTTTGAAGCCAAGAAGATCAAGTTAGCATCCCTCATCAAACAGAAAACATCTGAAGGTCTGGTCTGCTTTCCACAGTGAGCACCTCTTCTCTGCAGCAGGGAGGTATGGAAGCATGAGTAACTGCCTCCATATCCATTTGAATAAAGGAAGCACACCCCAGATACAATGTCATTCCTTATCGTCCATCTTAAAGGTCATGGTACCCTGAAGGATGCCTCCTAGGGTCTCTTTCTTGAGGAAACTTTAATTTTTAGTGGATTTGAGACAACAACAAGGACAACAAAATCCCTATTACCAAAGGACAATGTGACTGTGATACAGGATTATACTTCTAGACAACCTGTCACTGTTTTCAGTTTTGCTGGGCCTGCTCATAGGAGAAGAGGGGGAGAAGAGAGTCATGGGACCCTTATCCAAGCCTTTAGTCACACTTACCAGTTACATGCCATTCTGTTCCAATTGTATTGGCATAGAGTGTTGGGGAGGGACTAGAGTATATAGGTTGGGAGGGGTGAGGGGAGAGCAGCTACATGAAGTCATCAAACCTGCTGGGAATAGACTTTCCTGAGTGGCTGCTTTAAGGCTGTGGTAATTTGAATATAATTGGTCCCCATAATCTCATAGGAAATGGCACTATTAGGAGGTGTGACTTTGTGGAGCGGGTATGACCTTGTTAGAAAGTGTGTCACTGTGGGGGAAGACTTTGAAGTTTCCTATGCTCAGGATAACACCCAGTGTGTCAGTCAATTTCCTGTTGCCTACAAGATGCTGGACTACCAGCTCCAGCAACCTGTCTGCCTGCATGCTGCGATGCTCACCCCCATGATGATAATGGACTTAACCTCTGAAACTGTATGCCAGGCCCAATTAAATGCATTTCTTTATAAAAGTTGCCATGGTCATGGTGTCTCTTCACAGCAATAGAAACCATAACTTAGAAAAAGATCACCTATGCTCCTTCCCTAAATCCCTCCCCCATTGCCCTGTAAGTAAACCTAATGAATTCATTAAATCCTCCTGGAAATGGAGAAAGTCATATGTAAGTTTGTTCTGAGATATTAGAAGGAGGAGTAGATGTTATTTATGTATCTCCAAGGGAAATTATTATAATAACAGTGACTAACACAAAAAAAGTGCTAGATTTTCCAAGATTTTCTTATTTTAGTGTGATTAGTAATTTCCTCAATATATCATATGCATAGAAGAAAATTGGTGAAAAGGAGGAGCAGAAGAATTAATAAAGAGCAAATGAAAGGTGTCTGAGAAAGCCACCACTAGGATTGCAGATCCTCTGGCTATGAGGCTCAAAAAACTGTCTGGATCTCTCAATGTCTATATAAAATATCCCCAGTGTGATAATGGTACACATTTGTAATCCCAGAGTTGGGAAGTAGAGAAATATAGGTCCCTGAGGCCAGCTGGTTGGCCAGCTCACACACACACACACACACACACACACACACACACATACACAGAGTGACAAATTAGTTACATAATAAAAATACCGAAATAAAGTCAGGGCAAACCACCATTCCAAGTATATGAATCATATGTATTCATGGAGCACATTGGAGACATGGGACAAAGCATGTAATCCATTTCACTTAACCTGTAAAAGGGGCACATCATATGCTGAATTACCATGAGGAAGTTCAGTCACTTTCCTAAAGACCTGCAGCAAGTAAGTGGCAAGCTAGACTTTAAACAAAAGCAGGGTAAGCTCCAGAAGAGTCGTCCTGTATATACTGTAAACAAAGACACTTTTATATTTTCATATGCCTGTTAAGGCCCTGAACATAATTCGGGATAATATAAAGCACAGTGGATCAATATGCTACCAGGCTTCACAGTAAATCAGTGATTAATAAGCTTCAGGCACTCACGGATCCATCAGCATGACATCATTTACTACAAGATGCTAAGGATCACCATGCTGAAGTCAGTACCATCCTGACCTCACAAAAAAAGTATGAATAATTTCAGTTGTAAGGCTCAACATTCTAAAACTCAGGTTTCCTAAACACAGTCTTGCTTTCTCTGGCCACAAGTCAAGGAATATGAAATAAAAGGGTAACACAGACATAACCAATTACTATGTTTGTTGTTGCAAAAATACTGATTGGGATCACAGTGCTTCAATAATCACTAAACAGACATACACAAACCAGTGTCACCATTCCCAGTAACAGAATCAGATTCATTACAGGATTGAAGATGTACCAAAAATTTAAACATTCTCACACAACATTCAGTGATGGTCTCCATAAAAAACCCATATAAATGACAGCTCCAAATTTTGGTGAAGACTTTTCAGCTTTCTGATTGACACAAACTAGAATAACCTTGGAAGAGAGTCTTAATTGAGCAATCATCTGGCTCATGTTGGCCTCCGGACCTGTCTATAGGGGATAGCACTGTTTGTTGATTGATGTGGGAGTCCCATTCCATCGTGGCAATACCATTTCCTAGGTAAGGGTTTTGCACTGAATAATAGTGGAGAAATTCAGCAAAGCATAGACAAACAAGCAAGCACATATGGATGGATTTCTCTCTGCTTTTGACTTTGGATGGGAAACAAGTAGCTGTTTGAATGATGGCTGTTATTTGGACTTATTACCCAAATAAACCATTTCTTCCCTAAGTTGCTTTTCCTCAAGATACTTTATCCCAAAAGCAGAAATGAAATTAGGACACTAGTTAAACAAGAATAATTCTATTGTTCATTTAATAAAGCTGTCATCTGAAGCACAAGCACATAATTATGAAATCTTTAGATCCATTTATTTCGATAAAAAATAAAATACTTACATTATTAAGAGAAGAGCATACTGGTTTTTCTCCATAAAATCTTTGGGAAAGGACAACTGTAAAGGAAGTTCTTTTAGAGAAAGAGCAAAATATTAAAGACGGAGAGTCATTTAAATGTAAAAATATAAGATTCAGAGAAAGCTGTTCTTGCAGGATGTAGCATGCACCAAACTTTACCATAGTCATCAATGTGAAGTATTCTAATCTCTGACTTTGCGAGCTTCTTCTTCTGGATGGTTTCTTTCATCAGAGAGTTGCTTTCCAAGATGAAATACTCTGGAAACCAGAAAAGAAATATTTGTGAATCACTCATCCATAAGGTTCATCCACATCATACCCGCAAGGTTCAGGGACCATTGTGGGAGATGGGAAAGAAAGACTGTAAGAACCAGAAATCAAGGTAGCCCCAAATGAAACAGTGTCATGTGGACATGACAGATGACAGAAACCACTGCTCTCATGAACTCACAGTCTTGGTGAGTTTCTGGACAAGGTCAACCAGCGAACATTCCAGTGGTGAGGGGCTCAAAAATGCCCATTCATACATAGCCAGGGAGCTACTGACTGCAAGTGGGGAGAAAAGTTTTTTTCAAAGGTGTGGCCCTGGATAGTTGATCATGCTCTAGTGGATATCTCCACACCCAAGAGTACTCCACACTTTATGAGTTACATAAAGTGATCTTTGTGGATTCTAGAATAAGAAAAGGGCATGAAGTTGAAGGGAGTACATGAAGAGTAGGAGCTGGAGTTGAGTTAAGGAGAGAACTAGTTAAGTTGAGTATGGTCAATTCTTCAATCATAAAACCTTACACCAAGCATTCTGCAAACCCAAAGTGGCATATGAGCAACTATCGTTTATTCAATAACCAGGAATCAATCCACTATCACAAAATGTCATCAGGTTGCTACTACTTGTCAGGTCTCATGGCATGCACTGAGGGAGATTTCTAGTTTGTCTCCTAAATTACTACAAAGGTTTTCCAACTGAACTTCCTCATTTCAGTGAATTTCTTCCCATTTGTTCCAGTACATCAGAGTTACCATTTACATTTCAAAATCAAAGTCTTATCATGTTACTATTCTCCTTTAGGGTATTTAAAAGATTAGAAAAGTATCTAACAATAAATGAGATAAAATTTGAATCATTTAGATACCAATATAAAAACTCAGAAGGAGAACAAAATGTAGTCAGTATGAACAATGCAGAAATGACCTACACAATATCAGTCTCAAATGAGAATGTTAAAATTATAGCCCAACTGTTCAATAAGCTGGAAAAAGCACAAAATCATATTCCAAAATTAAACATGCCAAATATGAGATATGTGGTAATTATAGTCTAAGAGCAAAAAATTTTCAAATGATGCCAATAGAATATGAGGTGCTGCAGAAGACACTGATGAACTGAAAATATAACAAAAACCAAACAATCAAACAAAAATTTAAAATTTGACTGATGGTCTTGGGAGAAGGCTCAGCAGGTAAAGATGTATGTCCTCAAGTCTTAGTAGCTAAGGCTGATTCTAAGAACCTATGTGGTAGAAAAAGAGGGTAAGTTGTCTCTGACCTGAACGTATGTGCTGTGTGACATTAGAATGCCACACAGTAAACAAATAAATGTAATTTATTTTTTTTTAAATTGATTGACTATGAAAAGCACATAAGTAACTTGCTAAATTTTACTTATTTTTTGTTTAATATAAAAATGCATTTGGGGAGACTTTACACACTAAAATAAGTGTGTGTGTGTGTGTGTGTGTGTGTGTGTGTGTGTGTGTATTTGTATATAGATATCCCAGACATATACCATAGCTTTTAGTTTAGGGGCCATATGTTTTAACTAGATTCAGTCCTAGGTATTACATCAATGTTATTCTAAGTATTTTAAACTATTTTTAAGCTTTACCATGTTTTATAAGATATTTGAATAAATATCTATAATCATGGTAATTTAGCTCATCTTAATAGTTTGCTTTGTGATATGTAGGTTTTTGCTTATTTTTAAATATCTTCTCATATAAAACTATGTCTTCTGCAAATAAAGGATAAAGGCAATTTTGCTATTATTATGTTTGTCTTTGTCCTGTCTGAGACTTAAAACAGAATGTTGTAGAGAAAGGATTGTAGAAAGCTAGCTTGCCTCTCTTGATCACACAGAAGCATCTGTCTTTCAGTTTTACACATGATGCCAGCTATAGTATTTTTTGGATACCATCATCAAATATAAGAATTCCCTTTACATATTTTGTAGTGCCCATTTGAAATTGTTATGATTGTATTATTAAATGTTTGTCAAATTTATCAAATGTTAATTTTCTAAATCCTTTGTGATTCTCATTCTAAATATTGTGGAATGGGTAAAAATTTTATAATGTTAGCAAACATCATAAGATGTTAGTCTCTAAGTGTAATATCTAGTAAACTAGTTTTATAAGTAAATTCCTGAGAATTTTTTTCTTTTCTTTTTTCTCTCTTTTATTCGTGTGTGTGTGTGTGTGTGTGTGTGTGAGCGCGCATGCCTATCTATCTTGTAGAAGCCACAGAACAACCTCATTTGTTTCCTCAGGTACAGTCCACCTTTGTGTTGTTGTTTGAGACAGGGTCTCTTATGGTCCACGTGGTCTCTTATTGGCCAATGAGCTCCAGGGATCCTTCACATGCTCAGACTTGAATTAAGTGTGACCTCACAATGCTCTGCTTTTCTTAAGACAATTCTGGGGACTTAACTCAGGTCCCTGTGCTGGCAGGTAAACACTTCACCAAATGAGTCTTCACCCAGGATTGTTTTTGAAATTTTATTTGATTTGATTCTGAATTTGGAAATTAGGTAATAGATGGTATAGGTGTTCTTCTTTTCTTGGACAGGGTCTCATTATGGATCCACGCTGGATTTGGACTCTTTTTGCAACCTAAGTTTATCTCCAGTCTACTGTCCTGCTTCTGTCTCCCTAGGATTAAGTGTGTGTACTACCATGTATGCCTTGGTCTCAATTTTCGGGAACAGCTTGTGTAAGCTTGGTGGTACATTAATTAAGCATTGTGTGAAATACAGGAGTAAAGGCTTTTATTTTCTATTTGCATTTTAAATATATGGTTCCATGACATGTGGTTTGTCTGATGAGACTCATGTAGTTACATTTTATCTCTCTTATGTGCAATGGGGTGGATCTCACCCTTTTCTATTGTTGATAATTTTCCCCCTATCATGGACTTTCTGCAATTTGATTTTTCTGTTCATCAATGTGTTTTTTAATTAGGATTTATCTTACTTGTATTTTCTTCATTTTATATTTTTAATAATATTTTTTGTCATTTCTGAGTATTACTTTGTAATCTATTTTTACAAGTCCCGTTGCCTTTCTGATCACAGCCACATGCAGATACTGGCCCATCACCAACACAAGTTCAATGATGGATTTCACTTATTTTTATGTAGTAGTGGAAGGTTTTGGTTTTATTTAATTTTTTGCTAATAATTTAAATCTGCAACTTTCAATACTTACTTGGATCGTATCACTCTGCATTCTGTTTTCATTTCAAATATTTTGTATTTGTTTATTTTCTTTATAAAACCACATCCTATGTGTAGTATTGACCATCCTTGCATTTACTATAATTATCTACTTACCGTGCTGCTGTTGTTTGCTTTTCTGTGGAGCCCAATGCCTCACACATGCCATGTGAGTGTTCTTCCATTGGGCTCCATCCTCCGCTCAGAAATCAAGACAAATGGTCACATTCTACCACAACCAATTAATTTCTATGATGGATCTATCAAGTTATTCTATTATCAATAAAAACTTGGGAGTAAATATTGGGATGCAAATCTGTTAGGTCAAGAAAGCAGCAGACAAATGATGGGCTGACTCTTTCTCTCCACGTCCCAGATGGAAAAGACCAAGAAGTCTCCCTAGGCCTCTCCTTTTCTCTTCCTGTACCTCTCTATCTGGCCCTCCAAAATCTCCATGGCTCAAACCAGTCGGCCAGTGGTAGACTCTGCCCCTTGATTCAAGGTTTAACCTTACTGGCAGAATGGGATGGTCAGTGCAAACAAATATTCCACCACATTTCTGTTTATTCAATTGAGTTATGATTTCTATGTATGATCCCATTCTCAACAAATTTCTGCTTCTTAGATATTGTTCTCAATAACAAAGATTGCGGAGAATGTGCCATCCGACCTTCCTAAAACTCAACTACCTTGTGGTATTTAAATTCTGTAATATTTTCAAAGAAGTAATCAAAAATATTTCATAATAAATATTTTTTGAGCTGAGTATATTTTAAAATGTGAATCCATATTTCAAAATTTTAATTACATTTCAAGTGAGATATTCAGTGGCCCATGTATGTAGGCATGTGCATACCAAGGCACACACATGAAGATCAGAGGACTTTTGAGAGTTTCTTCCACCTTGTGTGCCTGGGGACTAGAACACATGAGCTTGGCAATAAGTACTTTTGCTCACTGGACAGTCTCACTGGCCCTAGAAATGCAAATTTTTACCTTCTACAGTTCACTAACATTAACTATTTGTTCTCTAAACACTAGTATTTAGGCACATTGAATAGATAAAACAATTGCTTTTTGCATGTACAAGGTGCCAACGTCACTTGACAATGCTAGTGCAAATGACATGACATTAAAGTTTATTAAGTTTTTATCTTTATGCCTCTAAATACATATTATAGCTAATATTTTGCTTTATAAATGTGCACTAGTTTATTGTACTACAATTAATAATTAAGTAAATGAATACAAACATCAAGGGGGACCAATGTGGGTGTATTATAGTAGTAATTTTATATGGCTTATTATAAATCACCAGTGGGGGAAAACATAATTACAAGTAAACTAATTACATCACTATAACAGCAGTTGGGATTTTTCTATTAAATTAAATGGAATTAATTTACCCATGAAATAAATATCTCTCTATGAGCACAGAAAACTAAACTGTAGTTAAAAAATAAATTTAAGAAAGATTTAAAACATTTCAAAATAATATTGTCACACCATAAATTACAATAAATTTAGAAAATAGGTTTAGTAAAAATGACTTGTTCTCAAGAGATGATTTAAAGGTGAGGTAACCCTAAGACATTCAGTTGAGTGTGAAGATAAGGGAGCAAAGAGAAAATAATGAGAACATAAAATTGTGAAGGGAATGAAAAAGAAGATGATAAAAATTGAGAAAAGAATTAAAAGGCAGCAAGGGAAAGAGATGGAAGACAGAAGAAAGGAAATAGGGAGGTTGGAAAAAAGAAACAAAGTGAAAGAAACAGGCAACAGGGAAGGAACAGGCAGCGGGGACAAAGGAAGTGACATGATTTACCTACCACAATCATGGAGGAGCTTAGCCCCCCAAATCACACATTAATGGGATTCAGAGGACAGAAAATGGTGTTTAAGGGGAAGCCTCCATAATGGAATGCTAATGGCTGTAAGCAGAGGAAAGACAGACAGACAGTCAGACAGACTATTGCCTGGTTTTTCTATGGGACGCATTGCTTGCCTACAAACTGACAACAAAAGTGGCCCACACCCAAGCCTGGAGCTATGGGGTGTATCTGCCTTGGATGCATCTGTGTGAATATGGACAGGAAAGAGGAAAGGATGTTTCAAACATTAACCCATATGTAGGGATGTGATATTTATGTCACGTCTGAAGTCCATGGATATTTTAATGAAACATTTCTTTTTATTATATGTGGAATGCATGTTCCGTATAGAGCATTTTGAAAATATTAAAACCGAAACAACAACAAAATTGCTTGAAAGGTTACCATGTGAAATTGAAATCTCAGAATATCTGAGACAGTTACCTTGTATCTTGCTTTGTTTTTGAAATAGAATCTTGTGATCCCAGTTAACTTTGATCTCACTATGTAGCTTAGGATGACCTTGAACTTCTGCTCCTCTTGCTTATATGTCCAGAGTGCTTGGATCAGATGTATGAACCACCACACCCAGGTTATGTGGTGCCAGTGATTGAACTTGGTACTTTGTGTATGCTAAGAAGGTGTCCTAACACTTTAGCTTTATCTTCTTGCAATTTTATATAATTTAAGATCATTGATATCTTTATTTTACAAATGTATATTCAGATTTATTTCTTAGCTTTAATTACCAAAAGGAAAAAGAAGATAGAAAAAATTTGAGGCTGCTGATTTTATAATCCTTTCTCTGTATATTTTTAATGGATGACTATAAGAGCCTCTTCCTATAGTCATTAGTAAAGTAAAACTTTTGTGTTATTAATTTCTTAGGAAAGATATTGGCTGATGTTTTATTTACTCTGTTTTCCATTGGCTTCTATGTTGGTTAAATAGTCTTGTTTTACTTTTTCCAGTTTTCTTCTCATGCCATATTTTACTTCATGTGGCCCAGAGCATAGTTAAGCCTGTCTCATATATAATTTTTTTTTCAACTCCAGTCCCACTTGCCATTAAATAAAACCATGGTCTTCCTAAATAATTATCCTTTAAAAGAAAAGCAAGCATTTGACCTCTGTCTATCCAGCCAACTAAAAATTGTACTTCTTGATCATGAGGCAGGCAATCACAGTTGACTTCTTGGTGGGAATATTAGCAATATTTACTAACTTACCCAGAGAAATATTCTGTAATTGCCAGTGATATTATAAAAACAAAGCTTTGTAACAATAGAATAAAATTTAATCCATATCTCATCGAGAATGTTCTTTGAGTCATCTTTTGACAGAGGTCCAATATGCAATGTGACACTAAGAGCCGTCAACTATCAGATGTCATAGGTCATAAAAATATCTCTTATTGTAAACGTATTTGTCCTTTTGTTCCAATGAAAGTGATCCTCAGAGCTCTTAACTTCCATGTTTCTTCTCTCAGAAGGTGATGATGGAATCATTTCATACATTGATTTTGTATATACAAAATTAAAGATTCTCTCTATTTGGATAACTCAACTGAAGTTGTTATAACTGTCTTTGCTTGGATGCTGCATTCATAAATAGGATTTCCAAAACTGATGCTCTGATTACTGAAATGCTTAACATTAAGTGAAGGCATGGGCTGATTTTAGACATTTGCTATTTCTATGAATTATGCATATTATAGTATTTAATCAAAGTAGTAAGTAGGTGATTCCAATTTAATTCAATATAGAATATCTTAACTCTTACACACATTGCTAACAACTCTATATACATGCAGAAATAAAAGGATTATCACTGTCAAAAATTAATTATCTTTGCTACAAGTAGTGAACATATTCAATCACATAGCACATCTCCTTTAAGATATATTTTGAAGATGAGGATAAAGGAACAATGAAAAATTGAAATAAATGCTGAGCTATCTTTCAGCCATACAAGAAAACAACACAAATTTAGGATCTATCTTTGTAGGAGCAGGCAATGAATCTCTGTATAGTACAACTGAATGAGCCTGGACTGCCTTTCTTTTCTTGGAATGGCACATGTCCTCCAGTTTTACATATTTCCATCTATAGCCCCATCTAATGAAGATTGCTACTTCAGTAAATGTGACTCAGGATAAAACCCTGACAGAAAAGTATTCTAGGCTTAGGCTGCGTCATTTGATTTCTGGCTCTATTAAGTATTAATAAAGCTCTGTCCAAGTCATTTAATCTCAAGGTGACTCAGTTTCTTTATATGGAAAAGGAAATGATAAAAATAGTTATCTCAGGATGTTCTCTGACTCAAATGAGTCCTACACATTTACTATTAAGATTATATTGCTTACAGGGCTGAAAAGATGGCTCAGTGGTCAAGAACTATTGTTTTTGCAGAAAACCTGAGTTCAGTTCCCAATACCTAAATTATGTAGCTCACAACCACCTGTATGTCTGCCTCTAGAGGATCTGGCACACTCTTCTGGCCTCCATTGGCATTTGCACCCACACAGCATACATTCACATCCACATGAATAAAAATAAAATTAAAATATTATACAGCATATGATAAATCATTGGAGCATAAGAATTCTGACTTTGTAAATGTAGGAAACAAAAGAAGAAAACAAAGATGAAAGACAGGGATGAAAAAGGAATATAATACAAAAATTCATTCTAAGATAAGCTCAACTGGGGACTGGAAAGATGGCCCAGCAGTTCAGAATGCATACTGATCTTGCAGAGGACCTGGATTTTCTTCCTAGTACTAATACTGGACAGATCACAACTGACTGTCAGTCCTGTTTCAAAGGATCTAGTGCCTTCTTTTAGCCACCATGGGTACTTCTGCACTCATATGGTGTAAATACATATGCACTAGGTATACAAACACACATATGTAGACATAAAATAAAAAATGAATAAATAAATCTTGAAAAAACACTGACGATTATATACTTTCTCATCCACTCTATTTCAAGTTGTTAAATTCAAAATCATCTTATCAGTGAAAATCTAGCCTTTACAGTATTATTTAATAACAGGGGTGGACAGTCAAAAATATAGTTGGGTGAATATATAAATGAATAATCAAGAATATTCACACATAAATACATGTATGTGAATGTACATAATGACATTTGCATATCTGGTACAAATAAGATAAAATAAATCACATAAAATATTTTATAATTTTTCCAAATATTTTATGACTATCTCCAAGCTTCATATTACATTAACCAATGGATTAAAATATGTTTTCTGTTTCCAGAAGAAAAAAGGAGAAACTCATGCCCCTTACCCCCAAGGCAAATAAGCAAATAATATTTTCAATATAGAGATATATTTATGACCTATGAATCATGATAATCTCTATAAAAGGTGTGTTATAGAACATAACCTACATGAGGCTCAAAAATTATCCATAAACTCAAAGGCAAACAGGAGGGAATGGACATAGGTTTCAATCTTTCTTTGTTGGTTGTAGATAAAGCAGGTATCAAGAACTAACTTAAGCTGTAACATGATCAAACCACTACCTTTACAGTTTTATTAATATACCATAAAATCAACTTGAAGGCCTCTAAAAACATTATTTATGTTAAAGAACCCTTTGAAGAAGGTTACAGAGTTCATAACACCCAGAATTAAAACAAACAAGTGAACAAACAAAAAGAAAAATGTTCCTATGATCAAGACCCAGCAAAATTTCCCAAGATGTCCTCCTTGGCACTCACTTGATGGGTTGTCTGTACTGTGGAGGCTGACCACTGGGACCCTTGGACCTGGAATTTAAAAACACACACACACATATATATATAGGTTTTTAAAAATCATGTAAGGTGTCTGGGAAGGTGGCTGAATGGACAAAGGTCATGTTTATGACCTAAGTTATGCTTATTATCAAGACCATGTGGCAGAATTCTTTTTTTTTTTAAATGGAAGTACTTTACATCTAAAAATACAAGAACCCAGAATCAACATAAACATAATTTATGCCACTCATTACATTTCAAGGGGATGTATGTATGTATTTCATATCTGAGAAGTACACTACTACATTAAAGGAAAAAACGAGGTTTTTTTAATATGTCCTTGCAAGTTTTCTCTAAACACATCCATGTAAGAGTATGGCATGATGTCAAGAGACAAAAGAAAAAGTAAGGGGCAGAGCCACTGCTCAAGGAGGCAAGCTCACATAACTCCCCAAATCCTTGTATGCATGGGTATGGGTAGTCAGTGCTAGCAGGTCAATCTGTGTGCAGGTAGAGATTAAAGGACAACCTTGGGCATGAATCTTCAGTTGCCACTTTTTTTTAATTATTCTTTTAGATAATGTCTCTCGCTGTCTTGGAATTTTCCAAGTAGGTGAGACTGGATATCAGCCAGCTCCAAGGGTCTGTCTGTCTGATTCTCTTCCCCAGCACTGGGATTAACAATGCATGCTTTCATACTGTACATGTTTTCTTCAGTGTGATTTCTAGGACCCAAATTCAGGTCCCTGTTCTCACAAGGAAAGCATTTTACCAATGGGGTTGCCCCCTTGCCACCATTGATCCTAAATCTCTTAACAATAAAACTACTGTTTAGGAGGAAGGCAGATGCTGGTTTTTTTTTTAAATAGACAGATTGTTATTGTGCAATGATTTTGTCAAAATAATTGTCTACCTCTTTAGATTCCACAGGTTCAAATGTCCCTATAGATTCTATATCCACTTAAATTCCTAAATATTTCTATTTGAGGGAACTGGAGAGATGGCTCATAAGTTAAGGGCATATATTGTCCTTGGAAGAACCTAGATTCAGTTTCCAGCATCCAAATTGAGAAACTCACAATGACTTACCCCAGCTCCAGGAAATCTGGAGCCTTTTTCTGGCCTTCTCAAAATGAAATAAGCATCACATCAAAGCAAATATCCAATTTATAAACACCTATTAACAATGAAACTATTTAAACCAAGTATATGCAGTGGATCCCACTAAAAAGCATATACTATCTAACCTTCACAGAATAACAAGAAATGTTGATTCATGGGACTGAAGCTGGCATCAAAATATGTGCAATCATCTTTCATAAAGTTGCATGAGATGCAAACACGATTCAACAGTCCCTCGGTAGAAGCACTGGGAAAATAAAACAAAAAATGAGAAATAATGTTAATATAGACACTTGAACTTCATGACATCAACATTTAAATACAGTAAAAAAAAAATGCCTCACAGCTCCCATAGAAATACTTTCTAACTTGTGATTCATCCAACATGCAAAACCATACTTCATTACTAAAGTTATGACATATACATTTTTCTTCTGGGGATAACATTAAAATTATATGTGTGCATATAAGTTGTATGTGCATATAATTATAAATAAATTCCATGGGATTCAGATAATTTGTTGTTAACTCCATTTTCCCGTTTAATATTTATTTCATTTTTATTTATGTGTATGCCTAGGTGTATTTGCACATGTATGTGCCTGACGAGTCCAGAAGAGGATGTCTGGGTGCTGGGAACTGAACTCTGGTTCTCTGCAAATGCAGTACAGACTCTTAACTGCTGAGCTATCTCCAGCCCCTACATTTTCTTCATAGGTATTTGCATGTACAGTCTTTTAAGAGAACTTCCTCATAGAGTCACAGATAAAGCATTCTTCAAAAAATATCAGCCAAGAGATGAATAAATATTCCTATAACTTTCCTCAAATGAAGCTCATAACTTTGCAACCTCAACAGTGTAATTCAGCATCTTAAATTTTTGTGTCAAAGATGGGCACTGAGATTTTTAAGTAAAGAAACCACAATTGTGTATTGATAATTCATAAAATGCTACTGACATACCAGATCAATGGGAAACCTTTTGTCTTTATTTTACAATAATTGTGCTTTGGGTAAGAAGATATGAGAAATTCATTCAATAATAAACCACATATTAATACCTTTTATTTTATAAATAGTTCCAAGCACAGTATTAGCCTATTCAGCAGATGAAAACCTATGCCTTCTTTCCCCCCAAAGAGAGGAATGCTCATGTTGGATGTCTTGGGGAGGTATCAGCAGCTAATGGCTCCTGAGGGAAGGAGAGACATTTTTTTATGTGGTATAGCCACTGACAAGCTGCCCATGTTCTGGTAAATAACCCTAACAAAACTCTGTCTTTCTGTCTCTCTGTCTCTGTCTCTGTCTCTCTCTTTCTCACACACACACACATACACACACACACAAAAGTAGAATGGAGACTTGGGATGGGGAATAAGGCAAGGAGTGGGAGGAAATAAGGTAAGTGAATATGATCAAAATATATACATGCATGAAAATGTCGTGATGCCAGTATTATGCATAATTAATACATAGTATCCAAAAGCTTAAAAAAAGCTTATTTGAACAAAATATTCTCAACCACATTTTAGAATGCTTCATAATTTTAGATACACATGAATGTGTGAATAAATCCACACTGATTTTGATGCATAGTATATGACAATCCTAGGAAAAAGAGAAGAGGTGTTAGAATGGACACACAGGTAGGAGAAGAAACTCAGGCTTACTGTTATTTGTAGCCCTCAGAGTTACAACTTTATACTTGAAATGCTGTGAGACAATCACAATCCACAGACATATTAGGCACTTAAAAATTCACCCTTTGATGACTTGTGAGATAATCACATAAATTTATTTGAACTATGGTTATGAATTTTTCCATTTAAATGATTTTTAGGGCTAAGTTCAGTTTTAATACATATATTTACAATGATGTTGAACCATTATTAGAGAGAGATTTAGCAGTTTCTGGGTTGCATATACCTTGCCAGTAGTAACAAGATTTGAAGCCTTTTTCTCTCTCTCTCTGTCCTTTTCCATAAAGCTTTCCAACCCAAGCTCTTGAGAGATTCACATCGGTATTTAAGACTTATTTAGTATGTATGTACATGTGATATGAATGTGTGTTCAGGAACACTCTCCTGTGTTATGTTCAGGATCCTAATGCTGATGTTGGGTGTTACCCACTATTTCTCCATATCTTTTTTTTTTTTGAGACAAAATCTCTCACTGAATTCAAAGCTGGCCATTTCAGCTATGTTGCTGAATGGGAAGTTCCAGGGTTCCTCCTGTATTTCCATTGAGCCAACATTATGATCATAGGCATGCACCCACACAATTTATATGGGTTCTGAGGATCAGAACTCAGATCCTCATGCTTGTACAGCAAGCACTTAACCCATTATCTCCCTAGCACCCCTTAAACTACTCAGTGTACAGCATTCCTGAAACAAAAAAATACACAATGCTTTTAGACAAAAATACAAACACAAGATTTTGTAACAATTCTGATTCTTCCATATATTAAATCAGGGCATTTTTCCAGCTCAGGAAAGATTGTGATTGAGTTTTCTGGGTCAAACTTCATCTTACTGTCATTTCAATTGGCACTTCATGAGCCATGTAAGAGGACACTTGTTAGCGATGTGTTCGCTTTATAGTATACTCCACTACACTAGTCCAGGTCATGGACCATTGACTGCTTAGGGTCAAGCATGAGACAAGTAACCACAGAGGTCTAAGCAGTCAATGTGCTTCAAGTCACTTTTAGACGAATAAGAGCAAAGAGCCTAGAGTATGTTCATCCAATGATCTTGACCAAATCTTGGCTCCAAGAGACATTGCTTTTTATTTTTTGTTTTTTTAATGAAAGTAATAAAATAGTATCAAGTATTTCTACATCTATAAAACATTGTTCATAGTTGTGAGAGTTAGTTTTCATTATCAAATTCATATAACATAGGGTTTTAATGATGACTTACCTGCATTTGATTGGTCTATGAACATGTCTCTGAAGAATTTCCTTAATTTGTTTTGTTTTGTTTTTTGAGACAGGGTATCTCTGTGTAGTTTTGGTGCCTGTCCTGAATCTCCTCACTCTGTAGACCAGGCTGCCCTTGAACTCACAGAGATCTACCTGGCTCTGCCTCCCAAGTGCTGTGATTAAGGGCATGTGCCACTGTAGCCCCCAGCCCTTAATTGTCTTAGTTGATATAAGACCCACCATGAATGTGAGAGGTAATATTCTCCAGGCTGTGTGTTTCTGTGCACATAGGCATTTTTGTGGAGGTCAGAGGTTGATGTGGATATCTCCAAGTGCTCCCTAGTCTATTTAATTGGACAGTCTCTCTTTCTGAACTAAGCGCTTGCCTACTCTGGCTAGTCTAGCAACCCAACTAGTTCTGAGGACCCTATGTCTTCACCTCTTAAATGCTGGATTTTTGTCTACACAGCTTTTACATAGGAGTTGGAAATCCAAACTCCAGTCCCCATGGTTTCAGTGAGCACTTTTTCCCCAGCCCTCAATATACATTTTTACTCTAAAGAGAAAGCCTAGGCTACTTGGTAAGAAGGATAGGTGAAACTTCTTCAAACAGAGTGAATTTCCACTGAGAATAACCACAGCAGCCTTGACATGTTTAAAATAGTTGTATGAAATGGAAATTAGAAAGTGCATGTAGAATCTAGAAATAATAGGGCCTTTGCCTGCCCCAAAGAAAAATTCAGTTTTGTGAGGTCCTATTGAGAGCTTGCAGAATGAGGAGACATTTAATGCTAAATAGCTGAGCTCTTAAGCCCTTGATGAATTGAGTTTCATATTTGGGAGTCCTGAGCAGATATGAATATTCACATATATATTGCTTCATTTTGCTTAAGCAAAGAACATTCTAGACTGAGATAAGGCTATCTTCTCCAGTAATTTCATGAACCAACCCAACAAGAACAAAAAGAACAGAAAAAGACACAGAACAAAGCCCTTCCTTGCTAGAATTTGTATTCAAAATCCTGTCTACCATGCATTTATGTTATACAAGAATAAATTATATTTTATGTCACATTGATTGACACACAGAAAACTCAACATGAGATGGTGCAAAAAGAAAGACTTCTTGGAAAATATGTAAATGTTTGTAATGTGGGTAGCTGAGAAAAGCCACCTCCATATGCACAAAAAGTACTGTGAAACTATAAAAGTGCAAAAATAAAAAGAAGAAGTGACATAGAAATCTTCAGTCTGGGCATAAATCCCTCGGCTCCCAGAGTAAGAGTGTAAGGTTCTTTCGTGCAGAGACTGACTATAATGAAAATTAAGCTAGGTTTTTCATATCTCTCTTCTTCATTGCTGTGTTTGCAGTGTGAACTAAATTTCCTAGAAAGAACTTGAATTGAACATTTACAGAGGCTGATTGAATGCTTAGAAATTCAGTGATCATAGAGAAGTTGGAATGTTGCAGGTTCAGAGCCAAATTATCTTGGGCTATCTTAGCCCCTTGAGTAGCCATTTATTGGCTATGTCTGTGCACGAACTGACATTGTTATGACTATTAGATGAATCCCTTTGGGATGGATGAATAGACCCCTAGTATCCACCAAACTAAGACCATCATCAGATACTAGCATCTGAGCCTATAGTGCAGATTTCTCAGGCTTACCATGAGTTGTCTATCTGAGGTTCCCACCAATGTACTTGCAAATTATCTTGATTTGTGACTTTCTTTGTCTTGTTACTATAAAGGCTATGTGAAACTGTTACCCAATTGGAATACTATATTTGGGGTGACCTAAATCTGTGTTCCCAGGCCATGGTAACTCATATCTGGTTCCAGAATAAACTGTCTTTTATTCTCTCTGAAGTGAGAGCTATGTCTTTTTTTGTAACATCAGGAAAAAAAAAAGATATAAACAATAAGAGATAAGACCAAGAGTTTGAGGTTGTCATTTAGAGACTGGTTCTTCCCTTGCCATACTGAAAATGAGCTGAAATTTGTCCACACCCCAATGGTCTTGTGTTCATAGCCTCTGAAAAGCCAACCTAGGGAAAAAGAGCTCCCACCACCTACCTGTACAGCTGCCTCCCTCGGGGAGAAAACTCTGTGCTCAGAAAGTAACTGTTGGGGAAAAAATAGCAAGGACATTAGAGGTGTGTTTATTTTCGTCAATCTTAGTTTTCACTTGAATTTTCTAACTCATCACAAAGGCAGGCAGGGGCTATAATTCAGTCATGGGAATTTGACCCATATGGGAAATGGATGTGTCTTGCTTTGTAAAATAATCATTCCACTTCATAATTTTTCCCCAAATCTTAAGAGTATAAGATAGAACTGTGTCTGTGTACAGTGCCTGTGAATGAAGCAAAGGTAAAAATTTTAAGATTTATTTTTATTTATGTGTATATGTATTTATATTTGCATGTGCATGCAAGTACCCATGGAGGCCAGCAGAGGGTGTCAGAGTCCCTTGGAGCAGAAATTACATGAAGTTGCAAGCCTCCTAATATGGGTACTGGGAACTGAACCTGGGTCTTCTGTAAGAGCAGTACATTGTCCTGCTCCAAAAGAAAGTTTTCAAAGAGAGAGTTATTATTACATGGGTAGCTTGTTTGAACAAGAACTTGGGTAAGAAAATTATTCTCTAATAATAGAAAAGATTACACTTGACCATGTAGAGAAGCAAAAACAATCACATTTTTTGAGTTTTTTCATCATAGGCCAAGATCCGTATCACTTCCCAGCTTCCTGATGTCAGATGCCGTACTGTAATTTGCTCGCTTTTACTCTGCAAAAAACAAAATTGAAAATATTGATTTCTCATATTTACCTAAACAGTGTTTCCCTGGTAAACAAACAAACAAAAAAAATGAATACTGGAAGCTTTTGCTTCATCTAATTCTTTCACAACTAACAATTAGTTTCCTACATTAAAATCAAGGACTCACACATGCTCTAATAAAGGGACCATGATGGGACAGTGCCTTTATTCCTGTGCTATATGAAAGCAATTCAGGAAATGCCAGGTGGCCATGCAGCTGTGAGTTGTCCTGAGGGAAGCACTTGGTTCCAATGTGAGACTTCTGCTGAAATAGGTGGCAGCTGTATGGCATCACAGCAAACATTTCAGAAGAAACTTTACTGCAACCAAGAAATGTTATTATTCTTCACCTTCTTTATGTGTGTACTACTGTAACATTTGGTAAGTTGTGTAATATTCAAACCAGGACCAAGCTGTCTTCATTTTCATGTATTTTTTCTCTCTACATGTGTGAGTGAATTGTACATGCTCACATGATATCTCAGTCCAGCACATATTGATCAGATCAGGCTAATGGCCTGTCCTTCCTGTAGATGTATATCATTTCTTTTCAAATCTTTCTTGTTAGCTTTTTACTTATCCAAAGATTAGTTAACAGAGTTATCCCACTGTGCTACAAAATGGCAGAAGTTGTTTATCCTCAGCCTGTATTTATAACTCCCTACATTTTTGTTTTCAGAGTCAAACTTCTTTATGTTTCAAGAGGTACATGGCTGGAAAAAAAAACCACCTGGGGATGGGCTCTTGGCCATAGAACACACACATGCTCTTAACTGTGATGGCTTTCATGTTTGTGTTTGGTTTTGAGACTGGAGAATACTTTGCCTCAGCATCCAGGATGACATGCATGTGGTACCCCATGTGATTCAGCCTCTGGAGCACTGGATTGCAGGGATGTGTCAACATGTATGACTGGCATTTTGCTTCTCTAATATCTGTCCACTGGCAATATGAGCTTCCCTAGACTTCATCTTTCATGTTTTCTCCCTGACACTTTTTTCTTATTCTTTATTTTCTGTCAAGTGGAACCAAAAATTGTATTTATTTAAAAACTACGGGATTGGGGATTTAGCTCAGTGGTAGAGTGCTTCTCTAGCAAGTGCAAGGCCCTGGGTTTGATCCTCAGCTCCACACACACACACACAAAATAAAAAATAAAAAAAAAACTATACAAAGGTTTAGAAAGCTAAATATAAAGTGAATTCATCAAGGGACAATGTTTGAATATGTTTATTCTTTTTTCTTTTCCTTGATGAATCATTTGAAAGCAAGATGAACACAGGAGGGTATGTGACCTCTGAATATATTGGCATGCATCTTTCTGGGAAGGTGTCCCCATATCACCGAATTATAATAATAAAAATTACATTAACATTTTTGAGAATTTTATAGATGAATACTGTATTTGCATTATTTATACCCATCCCTCTCCCTGTTCCACTCCTATGTACACCCAGTGACCTTTTAAATTCTTGACTTCTTCTTTAATTATTGTTGTTTCTCTTTCTCACACACACATATACACAGATGTATATGTGTATGTTTTCTCTATAAATACATGTATGTATATTTAAATGCAACCCACTGAGTTGATTTAGTATTGCTCATATGCACATGTGTTTAATACTGTCCACTTGACATTGAATAACCTAGTAGAGGCTCATCCTTTCTTAGCAATCATGAACAGACTAAAGCTTTCCATCCAGGATTGTAGTTCTCAACCTTCCTAATGCTGTGACCCTTTGATTCAGTTCCTCATGCTGTGGTGAACCCAGCCATAAAATTATTTCTTTGCTTCTACATAACTACAATTCTGCTACTGTTTTTAATCATGATATAAATATCTGATACGCAACCCCTAAGAGGGTCATAACTCACAGGTTGAGAACCACTGATCTGGGGGCTGTAAGAGACTTCTCCCAACCATGTTGGAATCTTTAATGTCTTATAAAGTAAAAGGCAAAGGCCAGTGGGATAGCTCAGTAGGCAAAAGCACTTGTCAAACAAGCCTGATGACCTGAGTTTGAATTCCAGAACCCATAGCGAAAGGGAAAGTAGCAACTCTTGAATGTTGTTTGCTGACTTCCATACATCCTCGCTACATACACACACACAAACAAATGAATTGAAAAAATTAAGGTCAAAGTTGGAGATAAAATACAACTATGTTGTTTGTGTATTAAAGAGTTTACAAGCAAATAAAGTAGACCTAGATAGGTGGAACACCGATAAATGGTACAATAAGTAATTGGTTGTGTTTTATTATATGTCTAGGACAAGAAATTATATATAAAAAATATTTGGCTTTTGAAAAGTTGTAATTGCTGTTATTAACTCCCAGTTTTATAGCATTGTCCTGATAGAATGTTACTGTCTGAAGAATATTTCTAAGGTATCTTTGTTCAGAATATAGATATATGATTGGGGGAATTTTCTTACCACAACTTACTGCCAACTCCATTTGAAACAGAAAGCAAACACATGGTCTATATGCCACTCTGTTTCCATAGTAACACAATCTTTCTTCAAAACATTCTTAGTCTTCTACATTTTAACTTTTTTCTTAAATTTTCTATTCCTGTCCACTATGTTAGTTGATGCCTACAATCTCTCATCTCAGAAAGCTAAGGCAGGAGGACTGGGAACTATCTGACATCCTGGCTATCCAGTAATCTGGGACACATCACCAGAACATGCCTCCGTGAAAGAAAACAAATGGAAGGAATCTTGTCCTTATAAACTCTCTGGCCTTCTGGCTATTGCTATTTACCCTATATCAAGTTCTTCATGTACTATCTGAGGTAATAATATGATTTAGGTCTATGTAGACCAAAGGTACAGATGAAAAGACAACAGGAAATCTGTGATATTTTAGCCAGGTACCTGTGAAAGGCCAGCTTGGAATCTTAAACTACATCAGGTAGCTATCCTTACCTGCTTTCAGGATCTGCTTTGACTGTTCTAAGAACAGAGTTCAAACACATCAATATTATAGTTATAATTTAAATTTCAAGATGAAAAATCACTTAAAACATCATAATGATTTTTTTTTTAATTTACAAATATTTTGAAAGACTTTTGGCTCACAGATTTCTGAGTTGATTATTTTGTCTGTTTCTCAGTAAATTTTCATGTTTATGTGGATTGTTTTAGTTTGGTTATGAATAAAACTCAAACCTTTGGAGAAATGCTCGAATGCGGTGTATAGAAGAATGTAAGCATATAATATTCACTTCAAAGACATATTTGGCCCCAAATATTACATAGGAAGCTCACGACCTTTTAATTTTATTTTACAATATCCATCATGTTTAGTTGTTTCATTTCTAACAAGGTAAATAACCTCTCATGGAAACATGAACCCATTTTTCCCACTGAGAGCCTCACTAATTTTCCCATCTCTTGCATTAGAACATTATATTCTATAACAGTAAACATATTAACTTTTGTGTGGACTCCAAACAACTCATTCCAAACCAATCAGAATGTGTTAAATTAATATCAAGCACATAAAAATAAATGCAGAAATGATCAATTTACACAAGGGGGTGTCTGAACTTAGGATAGTTTTGCAAACACTTTCAGAAACATAAAACCATAGAAAGAAAATTTATATCTTTAGCATTGATGATTGTGTGTTTTTGTGTATTTGTGTGTGTGTGTGTGTGTGTGTGTGTGTGTGTGTGTGTGTGTGTGTCTACCATGGCATATGTGCAAAGGTCAAAGTACAACCTGTGGAAGTCATGTCTCACCTTCCACAACGTAAGCCCCAGTGATTAAATAATGATGTCAGGTTTGGCCACAAGTAGCTTTTCCAGTTAAATTATCTCTCATGGCAAGGAATGGAAATTTAACAATGTAGAAAACAATACAAATTTTTATTACATAGTAATATATGTTTTTCTGAATCTATAATCTCTTCTACATAAACTTGGCAGGATAGAAACAATGAGTGCAGATCTCAACACATGTGTAGTTCTGTAAGAGGCTACTCTAGAGCAATATAGTTTCAATTCAACTTTAAATTCAGAATAAAACAGAAAATAATCATGTGACTTAGTTCATTCTCCAAAGAGGGCTGCAAATCCAGAATGAAGTGGCTGTATTGGAGACTAGACATCATACCGCACACACTCTCTCTCTCTCTCTCTCTCTCTCTCTCTCTCTCTCTCTCTCTCTCTCTCTCTCTCTCTCTCACACACACACACACACACACACACACGCTGAATTATTGATGATTTCATTTCATGCACAAGAGTAATATATGAACCATGCATTTCTATTAAAAAACTGGAAGCATGTCAGCACATTTAGCAGTGCTGGTGGTTCTCACCTGATAACTCCCTGTTTATTCAAATATCTGATATTAAATTCTGCCTAAAGTCTATGGCCTCTAAATAAGGGAAATACTGTACTGCTTAAAAATAGCATGCCTTAATTTACTGTCTATTCATCACAGGAAATGAACTCATTGTTTTCAGACAATGTCCTAATCAGATAGAGTAGTGAAATTTAATGAAAAACTTTTATTAGGTTGATTAGGTGATAGAATTATGAATTGGGAGCATGCTATTCTCTACAGTATTTATAATGAATAAGGGAACTTAAATGGTTCTGAGTAGAATCATCAACTCTACTGTGAGAAACTTATTGTTGTTGTATAGACAAAGTGAGCAGATGCAACAATTAACATTTTTTTTTTTTTTTTTTTTACTCAACACAGCTTGGGAAGATCAGTCTGGAAACTCTGCTCACCCTTCTCTGGGTGGGAGAGATATGGTGATGTTTAATCTTGACTTTCAACATGACAATATTTATAATAACCTGGGAGATATTCCTCTGGGCATGCCCAAAAAGGAGTCTCTAGATTGGGTTAACTGAGGAAGGAAGGTGTGCCCTAAATCTGGGCAGCTGCATTCCATGGTCTAGGTTCTGGTACTGAATAAAATAGAAGTGAGCTGAACACGAGCATTCATCTCTCTCTGTTTCCTGACTATGGTCACTATGAGACCAGCCATTTCAAGCTCCTACCACCATGCCTTCCCACCATGACAGACTGTATTCTCAAGTTGGGAGCAAAATAAATGTTATTGTTGTTGGGTATTTTGTCACAGCAATGAGAAGATTAACTAGTAGAGAGGTCATGTGCAAATAACTGCTCAGAGGAACAGTCTCACATTCAACAACAGATAGGTACACATTGTTCATAAGAACAACTATGTTCATGTGACTATGTGAGTGCATGTGCATGTATATGAAGGTGCACATTTCTACGCCCATGGATGGAAGCCCCAATAGGGTACTGGGTGTCCTCTTACATTACTCTTCTCCTTGTTCTCTGAGGCAGGATCTCCTCCTGAACCTGGGGCATGTATTATGGCTGTGTTGGAAACCTGTAAGGTCTATTAGCACTCCTGTTCCAGGTACTCTAAGAACTAGAGGGATAGCCATTTCTGGGTGCTTGGGCCGAACTCTGGTGATTGTGGAGTAAGTGCTCTTAACCACCAAGCCATCTCTCTAACCCTCCAAATAATGTTGTCAGCTATTGTTTTAATAGACTAAAGGAAATTGAAAACAATGTTCATAACTCTGCTTTCATATTTTCATATTGAAAGAAATTTGGAAACTTGTATATAAGGATATACAATATTTTACTTTGGGTGCAGAAATTATAATTTTACTAACACATATTAAATAATAATCCAATGTACAAATGATTATGTGCTGTGCATATGGTCTCATTGAAACATTGAGCAAATAGTTGGTATTATAAACATACATCAAGTCAACTAAATGCTAATAAAATTATTAGTTTAATAATTATTTTATATTATGAAAAAGTACATATTTGAAATCCAAATTTCAAATATCATGATGAAGGCAAGGAGATAAAACACTCTGAAAAATAAATGTTGTCAAAGTAGAAGGACCCGAGTTTGGTTCTCCATGAGAGAAATTGGGAAAAAAATCATTGCAACTGGCTACAGGGCTATATACTTCATCATCACATGGACAAGCAGATTCCTGGGGCTCATGGTCCTAATAGCCCAGTCTCTTTGGTGAGCTGTGAGAGGTCCTTCTGAAATACTGAGTTAGATAGTACCTGAGGAATGACACTCAAGGTTGGCATCTGGCCTCCACACATGCACTTGTGGATACATACACAGAGAAGGGGAAAGAGATAAAAAGAGAGAGAATATCATGATATAATAGTGTTTTTTACAGAAACTATAATAATATTTAATGAGAGACTAAGAAAAATAAAATAATTATTCTTCCTTATTGAAAAACCTTCACAAGGGTTAGATTCCATAAATGTGAAAAAAATCCACTAAAAGCTCATGAGCACAACCCTTACACTCTAAACTGAAGAGAGCCCAAGAGCACTTGAGTAGCTTTCCCTCTGATATTTTTATCTACACTCGTGCAAGCGAGCAAAATTCTTGCAAAGATTTACTAGTCTCGTTCAATAACAACTTCAACAAATGAACCTAACCTGAGTGAGTCAGGAGATTACCAGACACAATTGAGCTCAGTGGAAGTTATGAATGCAGGTCACCATGTTGCCAGGGCCCATCATGACCAGCATTCTGCACTTGTCCATTAGCAGTGGACTACTCCCCAAGGCAAGACCAGGAAGATGATACAAGGCCAACAGTACCATGTTGAGAGGTGCACTTATTTTTTTGATTATAAATCATGGTGCTTTGTTTTGAAGAGCCACTTGGCACTATAAATGAAACCCAAACAAATATATTACATTTGCCTGTGACTTGCTTGGTGAAATAGGATGTGTACGATTTGGGTTGTCAACATAACTGGATCTGGAATTGATCAGAGGGCAATCGTCTGACCATTCCTGTGACATATATCTTGATCAGATTGTTGGAAGGGGAAATATCCAACCTAAATATGGGCAGCACTTCCCTGTGATAGTTCAAATAACAGGCCCTGGAAGAAGAAAAGCTTTTGCTTTCATCTGCCTGTCTTCAGTCTTGCAACTAAGTTCATCTACCCTATCAATGTTGCATATGTTTGCTAATATTAGAATCAACATTCTTAGGCATTAGATGCATAGTGAAGGTCACTCTTCAGTAGTGGTTCAGGTCTTCAGGGCCTGACTCAGACTACTGAGACATCCAGCCATATGGACTGAGAAACTGCTGGATTATTTGTCTGTCCTGTGTGAGACTGCCATTGTTGGTCTTTCACACTGTTTCATGTAAGGCAATCTTGTAATTCCTCTTTAACATGAACTTATTCAGTAAGGTATTTTCCTCTAGAGAACATTGATTAATACACTTAGGACTCTTTGAACATTTAGAAATGTATTCTTGTTGGGCAATTGGAAATAGAAGTGTTTGTGACTAAGATTGCTTGTCTGAGAAACTAACATCAAAGAGTAGAATACCTTTAATGATGAAAATGGATCATTTAAAGAAAGCAAAACAAGTCTGCTTGAGTGAATGCTACAGTTCTATTAAAACCACATTTTAGAATATGCTAAATGCAAAATATTAAAAATTCCATTAGAAGATATCAGAAAAACTGTGTATCATTCCTGAAATGTTGCAAACCTAAATTACATTAATTGAAATCTTTAAAGAAAAAGTTCTTATTTTTATATAAAAAGGAACTGGAAATATATGCACCAAATGATGAAAAGCTTATTAGCAAGAATGACAGGACTGCAAAGCATTTATTTATTCTCTCATTAATTTAGTCAGGTTATTATTTCTTCAAAAATGTTGTGTGGACTATACATCAGCAGTTTTATACAATTAATAAAGCAGCTTTATCATTGTTATTAAAGTGAAACAAGGAGTTTCAAACTAGGTCCCCTAACTTCCAGATATGTGTGCATGTGTGTGTGAAGTTGCACCTGTGTGTCTATATGTGTGAGTGATTTCTGTGCATATTTATGAACTACAAACTGTTTTCACCTAGATAACAATGTATGACCCCCTTAGCAAATATTTTAATTTGAGTCAACTGACAGGAATCTTACCAATAATACCACAGTCTTGTTCTTTTCTCAGTGAGTCAAATTATAAATGCCCTGAACGGCAACCAGCATAGAGCAAAAAGGTTTCTGCTTCTGTGACAATCTTTCACACTCTGCGTGAAAGATGAACAGAGCCAACACAGCTGCTCCACAAAGTTACTCTGGACATTGCAGAAATACTGAATGAAATTGCATGCCAGACTATATCAGGGAGAAGAGGAAGTTCCTTTTATGGCATCAAGAGAAATGCCTGGTCCATTCTGTACTGAGGAGCTATTGGCAGCAGACAGTTGCTGGAGGAGAATCATTCTTCTCTTGAGATGTGGTCACTGGTCTATTTCCCATGTTTCATCAGTTGCCCCATCCAGGTATAGATATGCAACATTGACTAGGCTTAGTGGTTATAATACAAAATAAAATGAAGTTGGATAAGGGATGTATTAAAGGAGATATGGAGAAAACAGGATAGCATGGAAGGTATGGTCATATTCCATTGTATACATATATGAAAATCACAATAATAAAGGAAAAATTTCAAAAAAAAATTTGAAGAGAAACTCTTAACTGAACGGGAAGTTCCTTTTTTGGAGGACACCATCTGCCCAAGACAATACTTGATACTGTCTCCTCTCTTAAAAAGTAAACTGACTTCCTTTGAAACTGTGCATATCATAGTATATTGCACATATTTTTCTAGCCTTCTCTCTCCAATTTATTTGTTGTATCAGCTTCAGAATAATCACAAGAGCTGAAGGATCTGAGAACACAGATAAGCCAAATTTGGGAGGGATTTTATGCCACATTTATATTTAAATTTTGTAAAAAAAAAAAAAAAAGATACTTTCGTCTACATGCTTCGGAAGTTCTCATAATATTTCAATTTGCTCACAATTAGTTGTCATTATAAAGCTCTCTTTGTGTGAGTGGAATGTTTATTTTACTTCCAAGGATACTTGTTTCTTCCTGAATGTTTGTTATTGAAAATTACATTTAAATTGACTCATTAATCTTGACATACTTAAATCAGCTATTAATAAACTTTCTGATTTTAAAATAATTCAAACTTTTAAAATTCTTTTTGAGATTTAGAAGGAATAATGTTTCTTTCCTCTTATTAAAAATTCCCTAAAGTACAGTATGGCCTCTACATCACATTAAAACTTATTTTATTTTGAATTTTAAATTCTGCACTACATTTTCTACTATAAATGTATTTTCAATTTACCATACCATTTGATTTTGATAGGGTTTTACTTGGTTTTGAATATTCAAATTTAATAATATTCATTTATTATTGAGTGTATACTATGTACATGTGTGGCTGCACATTCTATAGCATGCATGTGTAAGTCAGATGATACATTGTGAAGTCTGTTGTTTCTTTCCATCTTTAAATGAGTTTCACAGATGGAACTCAGATTGCCAGATCTGTAAGGAAAGTCCCTTTACCTACTGAACATATTGTGAGTCCAAACATTCAAACTCTCTGTAATTCCTGGAGACTGTTACTTCTACAAAATAGAGAATGTGCATTTAAAACCTCTCTAGATTGTTCAAGGGCTCTTAAGATTAGCATGCTATTTAGTTCTTAAGTTCTATATCCCATTTGAGTGTGGCGACACACACCTTGAATCTCAGCACTCAGGAGACAGAGGTAGGTGGATCTTTGTGAGTTTGAGAACAGCCTGGTTTATATAGTGAGTTCCAGGACAGCTGGGCTGCGTAGTAGACCCTGTCTCAAAATGACAAAAACAAAGTTCTCTGTCCTGAAGCTCAGGATATAGCTCAGTTGGTAGAGTACTTGTTTAACATACATAAAGCTTGGGCTTGATCCCCAGAACTGCATAAACTGAGATGATGGCTGATGTCTGTAATCCTGGCAGCTGGTGGTGGAGTCAGAGACGAACATCACCTACTATATACGAAGTCTGAGGATGTCCTGGGCTATAAGAGACCTTGTCTAAATAAATAAATAAAACTGTATGCCCAGGCCCTCAATTCACAGCACATACTGCTGACTAAATTTTATTGACAATGTGGTGAGGTGGCTTGAATATATGTGTAATGTGTGTTGATGGCATCATCTTCTGAAAATATGTGTGAGCCCAATGTGCTTAGCTTCATAGCACTCACTCTAGGCTCTAACTGACACAAGAATTGGACCTTTGGGACTGGGAAAATGGCTTAGTTGGTACAGCTCTCATCACATATGCATGAGGGCATGAGCTTCAAACCCCAGAGCCCATGCAAGAGTCAGAGTTGGTAGCAGGCATCCTTAACTCCCAGCCCTCTGCCGTGAGATGAGAGTTAGGGACTGTAGAGCCTCCAGAGGCTCCTATCTGCTGGCCTAGCAAAAGCCAAATTTAAAAGTAGGAGACCCTGCCCAAAAGAAAGTTAAAGTGAAGAACTGACACTAGAAATCATCCTCTGACCTCTACAGGTGAGGCACTGTTCATGTGCGCCTGTGCACACACATCAACACACCCAAATTCAAACCAAAGAAAGGAGCCTTGAGCCTTCAATGACAATGAAACTAAACCAAAAAGAGATCGCAGGACCTACCTGGACCAGGAACATGGCTATGTGGTGGAATTCTCCTCGGCCACCTTGCTTGACAGGAACAGTCATGAAGAACTTGCTTCCATCTCTGGAAAACACAGGCTCCTCGTTCTATAATGGCGAAAGGCAGGAAAGAATCTCAGAGCTTAGATGGGGCACTTTATACTCAGCATCAAGCATAGGCTGCTGCTTGATTTTGAATTAATTTGGGAAATAGAAAAATTGTTTAAAAATAAAGAGCATGGCATTTAGAATTTTAAAAAGTGAATTAATGTCATATTATGTATATTAATATCACAAGTTGAAAGAATGGGGAAGTTTCATGCATGGGAGATGAAAATGATTTAAAAATTGACTGAAGACCCATGTCAATGAATACAAACAAGAAATCTAATATCTTGACCTGAGTTTGTACTCTGTAATTTATCTCTTAAACATAAGAAAAGGGTGAATGAATTATACAGGCCAGATAATCAAAATGTTTTTTTTCTTATCATAGAAAGTTTTTAAGAAGCATTTTTATAAAACCTTCTACTGAACAACTTTACTACTAAGAGATTCATTTATAATAGTTCACATAACACTTGCTGAAAATACAAAAATAAAATGTCATAATTTAGAAATTACAGAAGATAATTTACTCTAAATCCCCTGTCATTAATCTTCATTTCTCCTCAAACATACCCACAAAATGCTCACTTCAAGCTGTGAACCTCAGGTGAGTTTTTAATTAAATCATAGTGACAAATATGTATACAATTACTAAGATTTTGAAAACCATTATATTACTCATATACATCATGTTTTGTTTTGTGTGGTACATGCATGTGTGTGTGTGTGTGTGTGTGTGTGTGTGTGTGTGTGTATGTGTGTGTGTGTGTGTTTATGTGTGTGAGGGAGAGAGAGACAGAGAGACAAAGAAACAGAGAGAAAAAGAAAGCCTGCTCAGGAAGAACATATCTGTATATTAATTTTACATAGAGACATACCTGTATACACACAAATGTACACACAATAAATTAGGAAAGCTGACATCTAATATATTATCACATTCCTTTCTGCCTAATTAAAGATTGATTCTCCATGTGGTGTGGTTTCCTAAGTAAGATTTAAAAATGTTTAAATTTTATTATTTTAATTTATACTTAGGTGCTCATGTGGCAGTGTCTGTGGAGACCAGAGGTGTGGGATCCTCTGGGGCTGGAGTTACAGGTGTTTGTGAGTGACCCAAGTGGGTACAGGGAACCAAACTCAGGTCCTTTGCAAAAGTGCACGCTCTAGCCACCAAACCATTTTTCCTGCCCCGGTGTAATACTTTGGAATGTCTTGGCCCGCCTAGCTACTGTGAACTTCTCCCTCTCCTTTTACTCTCCCTAGGCCTGAGCTGCCTCCTGCTTCACCATGGCCTTCATACTTGTCTGATCAGTATCTGGCTCTGCCTTTTCAGTCTACATGGTTTAGGTCTAGTGTCGTCTTCTGTGTGATGACCATCTGCTCCTGCCAACAGCTTTAGTTTGCTTTAATTCTGTTTTCTGCCCCATCTAATGCCATTCAGCATAGGCACTGCATATGTGTGCATCTGTTTATAGGTGTGTGACTCATGGATGCAGGCAGCGCTGCTCTGTCCCATGTGTAACACGAGGCAAGGAGATGGCAGCCTTCAGTGATACATCTCCAACACCTGGGATGGACACTCTTAATAGCAGGGTCAAGATAAATTTCATTGTCCACTTTGTGGAAATCCATGGAAATATATGATAATGTTTGTCATAAGTGAGAAACTCTCAAGTAACATATAAGTCAACACGTACTACATAATGAAAACACAAAACACATGACTGGGTTCACCCCACTCTTTCCCTCTCTGCCTTCCTACATGGAGCATCCTTCACAAAAAGGCTTCTGGGCCCGGGCTTGACCCTGTAAACTTCCAGTAGGCTTCACACTTGCCAGCCATCCTCAGGCACTTAGAAGTTAGACCATTTCTTGCTTTTCTATCAACTATCCTGAAAGTGACTGTGCTGTTGCCGTCCTAATTGTCATAGAAATGTGCTTTCAGTCATTGCCATGTTCAGCTCTTCTGCTTCATGAAATTCTAAGCACACTGTAAGATTCCCATAGTCTGCTGAAGGAAAAAAAAAATCAACTCTGACAGACCACCAAGTGCATTTTCTTACTGAATAATTGATAGCTGGGTGCTTTGATGGGCTTCTTGTCAGCATTCATAAAGTTGGATTTAATGTAGCCATGCCTGCTATGGGATGTTCTGTATGTTAAATGTGTTGCTCTGATTGGTTAATAAATAAAACACTGATTGGCCAGTAGCCAGGCAGAAAGTATAGGCAGAACAAGGAGAGAGGAGAATTCTGGGAACTGGAAGGCTGAGGCAGAGAGATTCTGCCAGCCACAGCCATGAGAAGATGTTAAGATATCGGTAAGCCACGAGCCACGTGGCAACTTATAGATGAATAGAAATGGGTTGATTTAAGATATAAGAACAGTTAGCAAGAAGCCTGCCACAGCCATACAGTTTGAAAGTAATATAAGTTTCTGTGTGTTTACTTGGTTGGGTCTGAGCAGCTGCGGGACTGGAGGGTGAAAGAGATTTGTCCTGACTGTGGGCCAGGCGGGACTGGAGAAAACTTCAGCTACACATGCCTGTTAAACCATTGGGAATTTTTATGGCTCTAAGAAATGATAGAATAATATATGTGAAGGAGAGCAATTCAGAAGACATCAATGTCTATCTGGTTACTAATTCATATTAGCTTTATTTTAGTGACTAGTTTAATTGAATGAAACATATTATTAACTATAAATTCAAAATTTTATTTCCATTTTATTTTGCTTAATGACAGGGTAAAATTCAATTAATACACATATGCATAGAGAGAACACAGTAAAATATTCCCTTCTCTCCATGTGTACTGCTTTCTGTATATCTGCCTGGAATCTATTCAAGCAAGTAAGAACGTGATTCCATTAAGTATTTCCACCTTCTCTTTTCCAGTCATGAAATACGGATGGCAGTGTTCTTATGCTGAATACTGCAGTGGGCATATATTTCAATGAGAAACAACAGAGAACATCTTTTCTGTTGTTTTATATTGCCAGAGAGATAGCAAATTTTATTACACAAAAATTACATGAGACTTTAAAATAATTGTATTGAGAGATGTGATCTATGTATTATTGGAGGAGGTGACTTTAATAAGTGGTTTATGATAAAGTTTAAAAACTAGAGAGGCCTAGGACCAGAAACTTTTTGGGAGGATTCTGCTCCCAAAGAAGGGGACATGTGAATACCCTTTATATTGGAGAGTAATGATAATGGGAAAGAGAAGATTTTAGGACAGTTTGTTGCAGAACTAGTGTGATTTTTAATTTTAACTATTGTGGACCATCCAAAGTTGTTGGTTATGCTGTAAAGGCCAGAAGGAACATACACAGTTGTTTCAGTTGTAGCAATGGAAAGGGAAGAGAAGGTTGATAGTACGGCCAATAGTCATTCACAAACCATAGGTGAGAAGATTGGCAGGAGAATGAAAGGTTGAGCATCTGCCAGTTTTAAGAGTGACTGTGGTACCCACAGTCAGAACCTAGATATGGTCTGTGAATGGATGAAAGTCAATTGACAGGAAAGCAAACTTTTAAATGTAATGATGGATTGGATACATGGATAAAGGTAACAAACAGCTATAAGTGGACCATGTCAACAGCTAGATGGACAATTATTAATAAAAATAAAGGCCTGGATAGAAGAGAAATGTGTTCTCTTTGGACAAGGGGGCTTCATGGTTGCTTTAACAGATTAGGAGACATAAAATCTGTGCTTGGTACTTTGTAACTCACTGAAATACTTGAAGCTAAAATTTGGAAGTTTTAATATTTAGGTGAAAACTAAAACCAAGGAAGAACATAGCACTTAAAATAATATACAAGAATAACATGGAACAGAAAATTAATCTAAACCAACCCAACTACTTCCAACTGCCCATTGTGAAAAGCAGTGAGAAGTCACTGACAAAAAATCAGTCAGACTGGGCTAGGTGTCTGTGTTTCCTTCTGGATCTCTAGGGTAAAGTTTTGGAATGTGATGTATGGGACACATTAAATACGTGCACATACGATCTTTTTTGTTTTTGTAAGTAGTTATGGAGCCCAGGCTGTCTTTTAATGTGCTATGTAGCCCAGGCTGGCTTTGACCTAGAGGACCCACTCAGCTTCTGAAATGCACAGGGTACCATGTTTGGCAGCAAAAATAATGGAAAAGAATCACTTTTTTTTTTTTAAGTCAAGCAAAAGCTTGAAGTTTTATGACTGGAAAAATTGTCTTTGTGGTTTCCATTTTCATGTGTGCATGAACGCACACACAATGTGTGTGTGTGTGTGTGTGTGTGTGTGTGTGTATGTTTGTGGCACATATACACTCACAAGTTTGTAGGAACACATGTGTTTTGGGTAAATGTTGCTGCATTTATGTGCATGTGAGGGGCTGATGCTTATGTTGGGAATCATTCTCAGTAACTCTTGGGTACATGTCATTGTGGAAGTCTCTCGCTCAGATCCAGTGCACACCCCTAGGACTAGTTTCATTAGCCAGCTTGCTCTAGGGAGCCTCTGTTTCTTCCTTCCTTATAGATAGGTAGGTCACCACACCCATGTGGCATTTATATGGATCCTGGAAATGCTTGCAGTGGGAACTGTTCTGATCAATGAAACATCTTCCTAGACTCTTGAAAAACCATGTTAGAGAAAGTTATATAACAAATATGTGAAGAAAATGTTCATAATGCTCAACATGTGACATAGGCCACCTATACCATACCTGTTTAGAGAGCCAGGTGTCTGACGTCATCTCATATTTCTGAAATAGAACAATTAGCTCATAAAGCATCTAAAACCAATATGAATATTCACTCATGTAGCCTTTCTTACACTCTTCTCTTCAAACCTTCCCCCTCCCTTCAACTAGAGACATTTCTTCAGAGATCCATCCCATTGATAATATTGATTTGAACTGGATGAAAAGTAGAGATGAAGCATTTGGGTGAGGACAATTCCCAAGAGCACATCACCTGAGTAGTAGGGTTGCAAAGTCACTCTCTGGTTCTGTTTCATTGCATTCTTCAGAATTCTGTGAGCCACCAGACCCTGTTTTTCTCACCTGTAGATATCATCTGGAAACAAAATTAAGTCTCCAGCAGAGCTGGGCAAACAGCCAGCAGTAAAATTCAAAAATAGATTTTTTTTAAATTAAATTTACTCTAAGTTATAACCTTTTTGTCCTCATTAGTAGTCATTCAGTATTAGAGAAAAATATCAAACCTAGGACATGCCAGATTAGATTTTCCTTTGAAATAGCTTGCAAAGTGTCACAGCCAAGATCATTGCAAAAGCCAAATTTGACCAATTAATCTCAAGTTAAGTAGATAAAATATTTTAGAAATAATGCTTTTTTTTATCATGACATGAAGTTCATGTTTGTTGAAAGACACAAATATATACTGAAAAAAGTAGTCAAATTCAGAAAACTAAATTGACTATACATGATTCTTCTCTAAATGAGGAAGGAATCACTTCAAATTTTTCATACTATTTTTACATATTTATAATCAATTGTTCTTTCTAAATCTAGATTATTATACTATATATATATATATATATATATATATATATATATATATATATATATTATCTGTTTGATGGAATATGAACATGAGTACATTGTCCTTAGAGTCCAGAAGAAATCATCATATCCTTGGAGCTGGGTTTATATACAGTTGGGAGTCTCCTAACACGGGTGCTGGAAAGTGAACTCTGGTCCTCAGAAAGAGCACTCATAAGCACACAATCAGAATTACAGCCCCAGCCAGTTTCTATCTTCAAGTACATTCTTTTCAATGGTTCACTACATATGGTTCCATGCACATATCAGAAAATATTGAAAGAAATTATTCCTTAATTCTCAGTGTGCACTGAAGCAGCAGCCATTCTTTCTGACCAGAAAGATATAAAATTCTGATGACAGCTGTTCATCAGTGTCATCACAGTTTTCTTAAGACTCCAATCAGAGCTAAATTCTCATGTACTGTTGTTTGTCATATAATTTAAATTTACAGAAAGTAAAACTTTTACACTCAGACACAACAGAAAAATTACCAGAGTCTCAATAAGGTTTCAAATAAATGCAGGCACTGACAAACACAATGCTGTGTTGCATTTTAACTTATCCTTGTGGTCATGTTGTGAAAATATTTTCATTGTCCTTGCCTAGAAGAGGTAACAAGATTCTCTGGTTAATCTGGCTTTGCCTCCCACATACTAGGCAACAACTTTACTGAAGAACACTAACACCTCTATCCAGGACAAGTTTAAAATGACCAAGTTGTCCATTGAGTAATAACTCATCTAGAATATTTCTCAAATATGCAAGGAATGCCTGGTCAATCTATAATATAAAATATGAAATATAATGGCTGGGATGATGTTAAAATGATACAAATGTAACATGGAAATCATCACTGACTTCCAATAAGTGATAAGTTCAGCTCCAGTTCCCACACTTAGATTATTTTATGATAAATTGCTGCCTTTTTAACTCTTCCTTTGAAAATCTATTTAAGAAGTATTTTTCTAGAATGTGCACATGAGGGGAAATGTACAGACCAGAAGTGTAATTTCAGGAGTTTTGACAATTGCATATACTTATGTATTATCAAGATAAGGAGCCTCAAGTTCTCCCATTTCTACAGGCTCCTGCAGAGGTTCCAAAAATAGACATTCTTCTCAGCTTTTCCCTACAGATCAGTTTGTTTGGTTGTATAAAGTCAGAGAATTAAACCACACATCACTTGTTGGTATGAGGCTTCTATCGTGTCACATTTTTGAGATTTATTCTCATGTTATAGTTTTATTTTAATTGTAGCAGCATTCTATTTCTGTTCTTAGAAAAAAAATTTGTCTGTGTAGTGATCTCTCTCTCTCTCATTCACTATGTGTGTGTGTGTGTATGTGTGTGTGTGTGTGTGTGTATGTGTGTGTGTGTGTGTGTGTGTGTGACTTTAGGTATGAGTATGCCATGGCACATCTTTGGAAGTCAAAGGGCAATGCCAGGTCTCATTCCTTGCCTTTCATCTTGTTTAAGACAAGGTCAATTGTTTGCTACTGTACATGCCAGACTACCTGGCCTATGAATTTCTGGGTATTCTCCAATCTCTACCTCCCATTCTGGCATAGGGGAAATGGTATTACAGATGCCCACTGCTGAATACAGCCTTATCAGACTTGTATGGATCTGAATTCAGGTCCTAGTGTGGGCATAGGAAGCACTTTACCTACAGAGCCATCTCCCCAACCTATATGATTATTCCTTTTTAAATTGCTAGGTGGAATTATATCAAATAGATACATATGATTCATTTTATAATCCATTTCCTGTAAATTAACTGTTTCTTACCTTCCATCTTTTAGCTATTTTGAATAAACTTTTCCTAATGTTTTATTTTCCCTGCAAATCCTTTTGTAAACATATAATTTTACTTTTGTGCAAATAGGTAATGATGGAATGGCCAAGGAGGCATACATATAGATGTACTGTACTAAAATATTGCATGATATATGCCATGCTTACAATTTTTGCTTAATTTCTTCTTCTGTAGTACTGTTTTGATATCCCAATAAATTTATTTTACATTTTTTATGTTTAGTAAGTGAATAAGAGAGGTGGACAGAGGGGGGGGAGGGGAGACACACACACACACACACACACACACACACAGAGAGAGAGAGAGAGAGAGAGAGAGAGAGAGAGAGAGAGAGAGAGAGAGAGGGAGAGCAGCTTATTTGAGGAGATCAAAGGACAATGTTTCTCAGTTATTTTTTCTTCTACCATATAGAACCTGGGAAACTGAACTCAGGTCTACAAGTCTGGTAGCAGACACCCCTGCCCTCTAAGACATCTTGCTGGACACCATCATAAAAGTTTAAATAAGCTTTTATTTTACTAAAAGAAAATCTGAGGAAAACTGAGTGTGATGGTGCACACCTGTCACCCAGTGCTCAGTTGGTAAAGGCAAGAGGATCAGAAGTTCAAGGCCTTCCTCTACTACACAGTATGGTCAGCAAAAGATACATAAAAACCTTTCTAAAAGGGGCCGGGGTGAGGACTGAAGGAACTTTAACTTAGACTATGTTGAAATTGGAATCAAGTCTTATATTATCAAGAGATATCCTCAAAGTAAGTCACCAGTAACATTTGGCAGATATGTTCAGCAGCATCTGGTTGGTACTACTCAGAGCTTCATGATTAACTGAATGCTCACAGAGGGAGTGTGTAGGTCTGTCAGGGGCCATCCTGAAGTCATGCAATACCCTCACCAAAAATATCTTCCAAGACAATATAGATAGAAGCATTGTCCTGTAAACGTAACTTGCAAAGAACAGGCTGGCCTTCAACTCACTCATTCGTGTCAGGATTAAAGATAGACCAGGCTGGATCCACCTGCCCCTGGGACTATACCAGTCGATCTGGATTGACTGCAACGGCCCTCCTTCCCCAAGTGACGAATTACACATACAAAAGAAGAAACTTCGTCACTCCAACACAGGAAGACATCTCTTCCCCTGCAACCCATGCCCTCTTCCAGGGTATACTCAATAAATTAGATAAGTGAACAGATAAACAAACAAACAAACAAATAAATAAATAAACAAATGGGGGGAGAAATTGGAATAGAACTGATTATTTAACAATATTAAGTCTTTCAAGAACATTTACTTAGCATTTAAAAACATCTTTTATAATGTTGTGGCACTAAATACTGAGATGTTTAAATTTCCCCTGGCATATTTAATATTTAAATACTTTACCTTATTTTAGCTTACCTCCATCTTAATATTATTATAATAGAAAAATTTATTTTGTTTCATTTTCTAAATTCTCTACTTTGAAACAGTTAAACTTAAAGAAAATTTATGACAAATTTTAGAAAATGTAATCTTTATACATTTTTACCAACTGCTTAAATTTTTTCTTGTTTGTTTCATTATTGATGTTTTTTCCTCTTGTAAATAATTTGAAAAGATTTCAAAATAATAAGGGTATGTTTAAATATGGGCACATATGTACATCTGTATAGATTCCTTGGTTTTTATTTCCACAAAATTAATACCTGGGAATGAAGAGTTTCAATTCTTAATTTTTTAAAACTTCTTTGTGTCCTCAAATAATTTGTTCCCTGGGAGCTTACAGTGCAGTTCGCATGAAAGTGGTGTGAATGGACACCTTGGACTTACAGAACTCATAGCTGAGGGTGAATTGCTCATCATAAAACTTACGTGTATGCAAGCCAGGTGGTTGTGGTGCATGTCTTTAATCCCAGCACTCACAAGGCAGAGGCAGGTGGATCTCTATGAGTTTGAGGCCAGCCTGGGCTATAGAGTGAGTTCAAGGAAAACCGGTACTACACAGAGAAACAGCCCCCTCAAAAAAAAAAAAAAAAACAATAACAAACAAACAAACAAAAAACCTTATGTGTATGCATGTCTTACTGTATGTAGGAACATACAAGTGAGTAGGAGGCCTTGGAGGCTGCATGAGGGTGGGCTCATTCCCAGGAGCTGGAGTTACAGGCAGTTCTCAGCTTCCAAGTGGGTCCTGGGAATCAAATTCAAACACTTTGAACAAACAGTACCCACTAATTACTGAGTGGTCTCATCAGCCTCTCATTTTAACCTTTGAGGCAAGGTTTCTTCTTATACCCAGATATGTTCCTTAGCCTCCATGAGGTTTACAGACTGACCTTATGCTTGTGAATCTCTGGCCTCTGTCTCCTGAGTGCTGGTATTATAGGCATACTCCATTAATCTAGGCTTGTTAAACCAATCTTATATTTCCATGACAAACTCATTACTCAACTTGTATCATATTCTTTTTACATTGTTAGAGTTGGGAGTTAGTATGTTTAAGGGGTTATTTTTCTGTAAATATGTTTGTGAGAAAAATTTAATTGTATCTGGACATACATACTGGCGGTTAAAGTTTGGTTTTGGTTTTGCTTTTTTTTTTTTTTTAGCATTATTAATAATGTGCTCTCCATGTGGTTGAGTATGCCCTTGAATTCTTACTGTTACCACATGTGGTTTATGTGGTTCTGAGTACTGATACCAGGGATTTGTTCAGGCTAGGAAAGCACTCTGTCAACTGAGCTACATCCACAGTCCAACCTTAAAATTCAGATCCTCCTGCTTCTAGTTCTGGAGATCTGGGATTAGAGGTATGTATCATCAATCCGAGGTTATGGAAAGTTAAGCATGGGACAACAGGGTTTCATGCATGCTAGATAAGCACCCAGATAACTGAGTTACAGCCTCCATTCAGTATCTTTTTTTTTTTTTTTTGCCTGACTCATTTAATTTACAATAATGCCATCCAGATTCATCCATACTGCTTATCTATAAATTATTTCCTTTAAAAAGATTGAATAATAAATGCTTACATCATATTTTATATTCATTTGTCTAATTATCTATTCAATAAACATCTACTTACTCCCTGAGATTTTCACTTTAATTATTAACCTTACACAACCTTGAATCATATGGGAAAAGATTCTCAATCAAGGGTTGTTTTTTTTTTTTTTTTTTTTTTTTACATTGGGTTGGATGTAGACATATTTGTGGATGACTGTCTTACTTAAGTTAATTGACGTGAGAAGACTCAGTCCACTATGAGCTGCACCATTCCCTAGGCAAAGGATCCTGAACTGTATAAGAGTGCAAAAATGGAATTGAGTGAAGAAACAAAAAAAAAAACAGTATCCATGCATGCATTCTTTCTGCTCTGGAATATGGATACACTGGGACCAGCTGTCTTAACCTCTTGCTGCTGTGACTTCTCCACATTGATGAGCTATACATTGGAACCTGGCAGACATTTGCAATCCTCCTTTCTATTACCTTTGGAGACAGTCACACTGATGAATTGAGCCTGTTCTCAAACTTGTGATGCTCCTGATGCAATGTGGGATTACAGTCACATTCTATAATACACACCCAGACAGGAGTAGGCTTGGAGTTACTTTTATTTTTTTTTCTCTTTATTTCCAAATATTTGCTGATTTACCACATATTTTAAAATTAATCCTTTTATGGTTAAAAAGGGGACCCTTGGCTTTTTTCATTTTTATATTTATGATTATTTGTGTGTATGTGTGTATGCCTGTTTGTATGTATGTGGACCATGTACACACAGGTACCTGTGGAAGACAGAAGAGTTTGTTGAATGACCTGGAGCTCGAATTACAGGTGGTTATGTGTAGCCTGACACAGATGTTAATAACTGAACTGTGGTCCTCTGCAAGAGCAGCAAACACCCTTAACCACTCAACCATCTCCTTGGTCCTTCTTTGCTCTATTTCTGTTTGAGGATTGTGAACAGTCCTTTAGCACACAAAAAGTGCTTTTGGTCAGGAAGACTGCTCAGTCATTAAAGGTTAAGGCTCACATTATGAAGACAAAAAATGATACTTTTTGTTGTTGGATGACATATTTTCAAACTATTTTTTAATATTCTGTTGTTAAAATATTTTGTAGCTTTACTGGTATCTATACACGTATATACATATATATATTTGACTTCCAAAGGCACTGAGAGTAATTGTATGTATGATTCCAGCTTGTTATGAATTTTGAAACATCAATTTTAGAAGTACAGATACTTCTTCTTAATTAGTTAATAGTGTATCATAACCAAGTGATACTAATCACTGGTCTAATGCTGTTGCTGTAGTTTGATAACTAAAACCCATGTTTCCTATGTGGTTATGTAATCAATCCCATTTAAGTTGATAATGGATGCATATCAGTCTGAAATCTTTCATTCTGTTCTTTTCTAGTTTATGCTATGTCTTACAAAATGTAGACAATTTTCATAATTATGTCCTCTTATATTAGTATTGTTTTATCTGAGGATATTTCCAATGTTTTTCTCTAAATCTTTGATTTGTAATAACTTGATTATGAGTCATTTAATTGTTGTTTATCTTTATATTGTTTTGATTTGCCAAATTCTTGGACATGTTGGACACATTGTACATATTGATAATAGAGAAATCTTATATCATTGTATTTTCAGTTTGTATTATTTCAGTGTCTTCATCCTAGAGTTTCCTACATATGATTTCACATGCATATCAATTTACAGTGTTACATATGCAATTAAGGTTTTCATGGAATTGAGTTAAGAAGAAAAGCAAGTAAGTATGCAAATGCCCATTCTCTTTTTCTGAACTCTGGATATTCTGTGACCAGCTTCTTCAAATCTGGCTTCTCTGACCTGCACACAGTAATCAGCCAGACATTGCAATTTTACTTTTGCTCTCAGGAATTCACACTTGTTTTTAATTCTATTTGTCCTTTCTTCAACAATATTTAATGTGATGAGGACCATCCAATTAATTTTTCACCTTAAATACTGCATATTTTTCACTGAAAAATTTCATGTGCTTGTTCATAAGGGGGTTTGTTAATGATATTTCTAATAGTTTTCAGAAATCCTGTTGACTTCAACACTGCTTGTACTTAGTATTTTCCTAAGACTATTTTGGAAGGAAAAAAACTGGGTTATAATTCTCCAAACATAGAATATTTAGCTTTCCCAAATTCTGCATGATTGACAATTGTCCATTGAATTTTAATTTTCCCTTTCAAAAGAAAGCTCCCTTCTGATGGAAAAGCAGTGTTTAAACACTGAGTCAAGGACAAGAATATTTTCTCATAGATCAGTGCAGTTCTTTCTTAGACATTCCAACTTCTGGGATGGGGCTTGCTAGGTAAGTCTGTGATTCTCACTGAGCACATGGATGAGTGATACAATCAGAGTTGGCTTTAGTTCTACCTCTTTGCCTCTTCTTCTCTACTAACACAAGGCTAAGGATGGGGTTCATCACTAGAGCATGTGCCAAGAATGCCCGTTCCTTCTATTATCCCTTATCTGAAAACAGGTGTTTTTATATAATTTTAGTAGTTTACAGAGGAAAGTGTAACCAGCAATGCTTGCTCCACCATTTCTACAGCAGAAATTTGTAAATTTCTTGCTAATAGTCCAAGAATCCTTTATATATCTATTAAACATATAATATAAACATTTAAACTATCAATTCATTTTTCTGGCCAGGAGCCTTAATTGTGATGCACATTTAAGTTATTGCAGATTTTAGAAAATTTAACTTTAGAAATTGAATTTCAACTAACTGTTAGAGTGGAACAAGAGCTTTTTTCTTGTCTTTTACTTACTATAGGAAAGGAAATATTACTACAGAGCTAACATGAGCTATAAGAGAACATGGCCATCTCTAAAGAAGATGGAAAGGATACTTCCAACAATGTCAATAGAAAGACAAAATATGGACAAAAGTCCTCAACTGCAAAAACTCCATGTTGTTTAGACTACCTATGTGCAGCAGACCTGTATTCATTCATTTTATTAAGAGGGCAGTGTTCTCCTTTGCTTATTCTTGATGCCACTCCCTTAAAAATTGCATGATTTAAGGGAATAGATTATAGTGTTTACTTTTATTTACCTTTTTTTGCATGTGTACAAGTGTCTTGTGGGTGTGCATATGTGTATATGCATGTTCATTTATCTGTGTATGCACATGCATGTGGAAGACAGAAGTTAACATTTAGTGTCTTAATTGTTCTTTGTGTTATTTATGGAGACAGGGTTTTTTGCTGAACCTGGAGCTTAGCAATTCATCAAGTGTAGCTAGCAAATATACTCTTCTAATGTCCTGTCTTCACTTCCCAAATGCTAAGATTACAAGGGGTCAACCACACTTGTCTGGAATGTACTTAGGTGCTCAGGTACTCAAGACTGTGTGGAAAGCACCTCCTTCTCTAAGACATCTCCCCAGCCACAAAAAAAAAAAAAAAAAAAAAAAAAAAAAAGACACTTAGGATTTAGGATTTATTTGTTTTCCTACTATTGATGTAAGTAAAATATTGAAGTTCTTATATGAAACCCTAACCATGCCTGACTTCCATAGCAATGACCTCCTACCATTTTATCTTACACAAAATAATGGAAGTAAGTTAAACTCACCCTACTGCATGCCCCGGTGGTGGACTCACAGACCGTGAGGATAGAGATGTTCTGAGGCCGATTCAACCACCTGACCACTGTCCTGGTGTTGCTCACCCATTTTACCATGGTGATGTAATATTCTCTAGTTTGGAAACAAAAAGTAAAATTTATGTTTAGAGTCTGAGAATCAGTAGAATACTAGTAAGATCCATGTGTTGTTTTATATGCAATGACTGAAACATTTTAAGAATATTATAGTCTGTCTACATATATAGACATATATACTCTTGTTCAAATATTCATATATAAATTCAAATAAATGTGTATGTATATAAGCATATATATGAACAAATATACAGAAAATATGAGAAAACATTTCAGAATAAATTATTTCCCAGAAAGTCAATTTTTGGAACAATGGAAACCAGCAGATAATTGACTTTTCAGAAAAAATGTTTATTGTTTGGGACTAGCATGTGGAAGCAAGTATATAATTTTAATACTATGCTATACTTTTTTTAAAAGAACAATTGATAGCCAAAAAGAATGCAAAACTCAGTCTTGAGTTAGTGATTATGTCTTATACACAACCTTCTGGTTTTATCTTATATATGAAGTATTTGGCTATAGGGGTACTAACGGTACATGCGCTGTTTAATCTTCTTGTCAACTAGACTGTACTTTGGAATCAGCTAGAAGACATATCAGTGGCAACTCCAGGAGAGAGTTTCCAAAGAGTTTTAACTGAGGAGAGATGACCTAATTGTAATGTGGGTGACACCATTTCATGAGCTGCAGACTGAATGAAAGGTGCAAGTGAGCTGAGCACAGCCATTCATTTCTGCTTCCTGACTGTGGATGCCACGTGACCAGCAGCTTCATGTTCCTGCTGCCATGCCTTCCCACCAGGATGGACTGTGACCTCAAACTGTGAGACAAAATTAATCCTTATTTTCTTTGGTTGCTTTATCAGGTATTTTATCACAACTATAAGAAAAGTAACTAATATAATAGTGTTTGTCTAAGTCAGTTGTAGTTTTAGAAGTGGTTACAATCTTTCATTCATAGTCCTTTTTATAATATTGTTACTTATCTTGCCTCAAACAGTTAAAAATAAAAAGGAATCAAAGTAAAGCACATGACTAGTTATTAAATTTTTATTAATTTTATTAAATTAAATAATGTTAATTTGTGCATGTATAATTTCCTCAAAGTGATGGGGGATTGCCATAAATATGTAATATAAATTTTACTCATAACGTATTTTGATTTTATGTTAAAAAATTAGCAATGTATCAGAAAACTCTGAGATCCCATACCTCAAAACCCAGTCATCTTGGTTTAATTTATGAGAAAAAGGAAAAAGCAACAACCTTTCTAGATATGTTCCCAATTCCATAAGAGAGCTGTAGCTTTAGAAAAAGCTTGTTGTGCTTGATGAGTTAAAAAAAAATGTGTTTAAAGGCTGCAGAGCTGTCTCAGCAATTAAGAGTACTTGCTGCATTGTCCTGAGGACAGTATTTCAGCACCTAGCACCCTCATGAGACAGCTTCTAATCTCCTGTAACTCCAACTCTGGGATCCAATGCCCCCTTCTGGCCCCTAAGGGTACTGCACTCACATGGCATATACACACACACACAGACACTCAGGCACACAATCAAATAAAATTAAATAGTTAAAGAAATAAAATAATGCTGATATTTATATAAGTTAGTTAAAAGTATCATTTATAAACAGAAAAACCTGAAAGAACAAATATTTTGTCCTTGGACAACTCTGGACAAGAGATCCAGTTACATGAATCTCACATTTTTTGTATGCATTTCTGAACAGCTACAGTTTCCTCTAAAAAAATCTGTTAGCCTGTCAAATGGAAAATATCAACAGAAGGACAAGTATAACTTGCTATGGAGTAATGTCTTACATATTGTTTTTCAAGCCTATTCAAAATATCTGGAAGCTTTCACAACCAGCTGAGCCCTGCTTACAATTTGCCAACCAGTTCTGAGAACGCATAATACCATATGCCCTAAGCAGTTACAAGGGCAACCTCAAATCACACGCACAGTTGATTTGGATATATACTTTGACCAACTCACTGGTCCGGGGTTCCTACAAGGAATAGTGTCCTGATCCACTTTCAATATTTTTTTTAAGAAATTTATTTTGAATATGCAATATTTGGCATTATGACCATTAAAATGCTTAAAAGGTCTGGAGAGGTGGCTCAGGTGTGTGTGTGTGTGTGTGTGTGTGTGTGTGTGTGTGTGTGTGTGTACAATATAATACTTGTAACACAAACACAGGTAGGGAGTTCAAATCATACACACTCTCACATACAAACAGTGGAATGCACACAGACAAACAGAAAATGTAAGCATTAGCCTTTTATAGATTATATACAATGAAGCTTTGAGAAAAAGAAACTGTGTGCCCCATATACCGCCAGGGTAAGAAATGCTGAACGGTGATAATAGATATTCCTGAATGGCAGCTACAAATGTCTAAAGTTGTACTAAAATTAATATGAATACTGTAAAGATTTACAAATCTTGCCATAAATTATATTAAAATTAATATAAACATTGGAAATATTTATCAATGACTATAGAAATCAAAGAATCCACAGCATAGAAGGGAAAAATGTACATTGGCAAAATGATTTTGAGCCTACATAAAAATTTGTTTCAATTACCTAACCCAGACAACATGGAACATGGGACAAACTAAGCTGTGAAAATAACATGGAAGGCTTTAAAGTAAATAATAATATACCATAATAATACACCATAATGTAGATGTTTATCTGAAGTGCTTTTAGAAGAATCTATGCAATCCCTTCACAGAAAAGGATACACTTTATTGACTGCATAGCCTGGTTTAGAGTGACTTTCAAAAAAGATTTGATACTTGGATAACAATTCAAATTCTAACAGCACATGGCTTGCAGCTGGTGTTTTTAAGTGGATGTACATTTAGGTGTAACAATTTTAAGATAAATGGTGGTACTTTATAATAAAAAATTTATATTGATCTTTTTGAAATGATTTGGTTATTTTATACATGCTTATAAAAGTCTAATCTAATATGGCATACCTTAGTATACATCTTATTAATATGAAAGCATCACTTTCTACTTGCCATCTAAAATCTGAACAGTGACAGCTATTTGTCAAAACAAATTCACAGTTCAAAAAGTATGTGTTTCCAAATATTGGAAAGCTCCACTAAGTTGTTGCATATGCACAACATGGAAATTAGAGCAGAGGTTGACACTTAGGCATTGAGGAAATGGAGGTGTACTAGTTGAATCATTTCCTATATTTCTGTATTCTGCACCTCAGTGTCCTAGGTTCACATCTTACTTTGCTTCCTATCATACAGTATGTTAGCTCCCAAGCATAGACTGAGTCATCAAAGACCAGCAGGTTAAAGGGACACTACTCTAGTCACTAGTGACTGTCTATCACAGCACGTCCTTGCTTAAGAGACAGAATTGACCAAAGGGTATGTGAAATGGAGTCCCAGAATCATTTCAAGATGGGTGTGTTGGCAATCAGACCTGTGTTAGCTGTCTTTCTTACTCTTTGCCTGTCTACCTACCTGCCTACCTGCTTCCTTCCTTCCTTTCTTCCTCTCTCCCTTCCTTCCTTCCTTCCTTCCTTCCTCCCTCCCTCCTTCCTTCCCCTCTTCTTTCCTTCCTTCCTTCCTTCCTTCCTTCCTTCCTTCCTTCCTTCCTTCCTTCCTTCCTTCTTTCCTTCCTTCCTTATTTCCTGCTTTCTTTCCTTTCTTTCTGCATATACGTGTGTGGATGTGTAAACCTGTGTGTAAGTATGATGGGGGACAGAATTCAACCTCCATTGTCCTCCTTAGCCACTCTCTAACCCCTATTTTTTTGCCACAGGCTCTCTAAGTAACCTAGAGGCTCACTAATTCAATGAGTTTATCCAGCAAGTCCAAGGGATTTTCATTTTCCTGCCATACCAGTGCTAAGATTAGAAGTATGGACTACCCTGGCTGCATTTTTTAAAAAAATCTGAGTCCTTGGGATCAGACTCAGGGCCTTCATGTTTGTATAACAAGCCCTTTTTTGACTGAGCCATCTCCCTAGGCTCATGCTTGTGTTGTCATTGGCTTCCATGTATTCACTGTTATGTCTTCAATATATCTATGTACCTAGACATTCCATTCTCTTTGATGGTACCCAGAAATTCTACCCTAAGTACACTACAGTAGCTCTCCCTACAGACTCAGAACAGATATCATTCTATGTTCCATTAATGTTATTCATCACTCAAACAAAAGATCCTTTCAGTCATCTCCATGGAAACAGATACATGAATTAGTCAGACTTTCCCAAAAGTCCAAATATTCCTTGGAAAAATTAGAAATTCAGGCTAGACATATGCCAAGGAAGAGACAGCACAGGACCATAGAGCCCGGGTGACAGGAGTAGTCCCGGGGTCACACCAGTGATGCAGGTGACAATAGAAAGCCTTTAATAAGTAAATAAATGCTAAAAGACACTGAGTGAAGAGAACCAAACAGATAATGATGCAGGTCCAGCAAGCCAGGTCATTGGGTAGAGGTACTTGCTGCCAACTCTGGCAACTAAAGTCCAATTCCTAGGACCTACATGGTGGAAGGAGAGAACCAACTCCAGCAAGCTGTCCTCAGACCTCCATACACATCTCCACACATGTGTTATGCAGAACCAAAATTTAAAAATACAATGCATCTTTTTTCTCAAGTGAATGTGATGATTATCTAATGTCTTCATGAAGCATCATAAAAGAATATTTTTACTAGACCTAAAGTAATACTTTGAACTTCCTAAGTTTTTTTAGAAAAATCATCTAGTGTTTGCAATGATTTAAACTAATAGTGTGAGCATTTGGAACACACCTCTACTTCTCCAGATGATATGAATCATCTCACCTCTACTGGGTCTGGTTATGGGAATATTAGAAGGGAACTGGGCCATTATTTTATGTCCTTTTGAGCTGTATTCTATCCAGAATCAACACATTTATGTTTTAAATAAGGATGAGCTGAATAATGGTACAATGTGAACAAAAAGAATTGGTGCTGAAGAAATACTTCCTGCATGGTCTTATATACATCTGATGACATGGCATGAATAAGTGAAAATTAATAAATACAATGAAGAGGCAAAATAAAGGTAGAGGTTACAGAAAAAAAAAAAGACTGACCTCAAGTTTTCAAATACATTTTCAAAAATAAATTAATTTGTAGTGGGTAGCCATGCCAGCCTTGGCCTGGAAGTTCCAACCCCCATTGAGGCTTCAGTAATGGTCACGCCCACTAGGTGGGGCTGAGGGAGTAAGTTGAAGACCCAGGATTGAGAGGAGAGGTCTCTCTTGGTTCTGGGATCCTGGATGCTGGAGGTAGACAGAACAGAGTTCTCCAGAGAACACCACTGGACTGTGCCATACCTTTGCCAGACCCTACAACCTATCCCTCATTTGTAAGTTGCCCCACAAAATAAAGCTCCCTTTTAACTACATGGAGTGGCCTTAATAGTTTCACCAATATCTGGCACTCACATGGGGCAAATTCCAAAGACCTGGGCGGCTCCCTCCCTCAGCCTCCTCCCCAGCTGGTGGGTACCTAAACCTGCCTGCAAAGTTCCATTTAACCAGAGAACGCCTACATGGCTCCATTCCCAAAAAAGGGAGCAGCTAGCTGGCTAGCTCAGTCGATAGAGCAAGAGACTCTTAATCTCAGGGTCATGGGTTCGTGCCCCACATTAGGCACCAGATATTGGTGAAATTATTAAGGCCACTCCACGTAGTTAAAAGGGAGGTTTATTTTGTGGGGTAACTTACAAGTGAAGGGATAGGTTGCAGGGTCTGGGAAAGGTATGGCGCAGTCCTGACCATTACTGAAGCCTCAATGGGGGTTGGAACTTCCAGGCGAAGGCTGGGATGGCTACCCACTACATTAATTTATTTTCAATACTTTTCTAGAATTTAATACACTAGTAGAATGTATTTCACCATATCCACTTCTCACTCCCTAAATCCAACTCCTCTGTGTCCTCCCACATACTCCTCAAAATTCCAGGTCTTCTATTTCACTCTATATATCTCTACATGAATACACACACACACACACACACACACACACACACATACACACACACACACACACACACACACACCACATACACACACGTAGTATGGACTATGCTATACACATATATATGTTGCTTTGCTATAAACAACATACACTCACAAAGATGATGTGTTTGATAGATTGAAAAGGACACTAGATTGCTATATTATCTATGAACAGTGAGTCCACTCTTGAAGATTAGCTACTGGATTCATCTCATGGACCTTGGTAAGTTGACTATGACACTGAATGAAGCACCTTGGAAGTTTGCGACATTTAGAACTTCATTGCATAAATGATTATCTGGTTGGTGCTGAAGATGTTTCCAATATTTAATTTATGCTTTGGACACATATAATAAATACCTATTTTCAGTGTTCATCCAGGTATGTGCATGGCACAGTGTATGTGTTGAAGGGTGGGGGAATCAGAGGACACCCTTGGGTGTCATTCTTCTCTCCTACCATGCTGGAAGCACAGTCTCCTGCTGTGCACCACCATGGCCTCCAGGCTGCTTGGCCCATGAGCTTCCAGTCCCTCTCTTGTTTCTGGCTCCTATCTCAGCACAAGTGCACTGGGATTACAGGCACACAGTATTACATGTATCTCTATTTGTGTTCTGGGGACCTGAACTTTTTCTACATGAAATTGAGCTACTGACCCATCTCCCTGGGTCCTGCTCAAATGTTATAAATATAAAGGCTTCTGTTCTTAAAACAAATCATATTTCATTCACACATTTTGCTTGCGGAAGACCACCAAATAGCCTATCAGCAAGTTGTGGAAGAAAGTAAGGTAAGCTACACACATTTTAGAGATAATTTTGAGTTTTTGGTTTGTTTGTTTTGCTTTTTTGTTTGTTTGTGTTTTGTTTTTTAACCAGGGCTCAAGTAGCCCAGTCTGGCCTGGAATCCCCTAAAAAGCAGAGGATGATTTTGAACTTCTAATCATCTGGATTCCCTTTCTCAAGGGCTGGGATTGTAGGTGTTTACTACTATATCTAGTTATTGCAATGTAGGGATTTATACAACCCAAGGCTTTGCTCAGGCCAGGCAATCACTCTGCAAAAGGAGTTACAGCCCCAGACCCTGATTCGGGCCTTCTTAAGAGCAAAATTTAGAGAGAATGGACCAACTATGCTCTAGAAGAAAATTCAGTGGAAAATTAACCCCTGTCTTCTCTCCTTCACATTGCTAGCCAAACACCCAATCATCAGCATCTTTCATCATTTTGTGGTACTTCTAGTCACCTTGAAACTAAATACTTCATAGGAACAGTCAGACAACCAGAATGACTTCATTTCCAACTGATGGAGGCAGCCTCTGCTTCATTTTCAAGTGGAATTGTGGTACTGATCACATCATTTTCTAAATTGCAACAAAATGATAATTGGATGGAAAATATCTATTTCTGCTTAAAAGTGGAATTGAAATTGCCTACCTTGATTTAAAAATGTCGGGCGGCATCAGTTCCAAAGTATGAGTTGGTCCATACAGGTTTACAACATATAATTTCACTGCTGGGTTCACTTGACCTGCCTTTGAGAAAATAAAAGTTGTAATATGTAATATATAAGCATTAGACTATATTAAAACAAAGAAAGAAAAGGAGTTTTAACTAGTTTGCTCATGTGTGTGTGTGTGTGTGTGTGTTTTACTGGGGACAAATATTCAACTTCTCTGAAATAGAAATGGTATTTAAATTCAACCACTTGATTACTTTCAATTGTTTTTTCAGATTGCTGCTTCTAGAGCATTTTCATCAGAAATGAAAAGTTATAGGAAATCAGGGTGGCTTTATTCATTAGGTGGTGCTGCTGAGTACCTTTCTCAGAGCTGCAGAAGGACTGGGCATGCAAAACAGCCAGTAGACCAAGTGACTGCCCACATCCTATAACATGAGCTGTCGTGTGAAGCTTTCTACTGTCAGGAAGAAAGGGGGGGAAAGGAGAAAGGAGCAGGAAGTAAAAATGTGAGGAGGGGAAGGAAGGGAACAGAATTTGCAAAGAGAGAGGAAAATGATGGGAACAGGAAAGATAAGGGAAGGGGGCAGGAAAGGGGAAGGCAAGGGAAATCCACCTACAAGGGTTATAGATATCCTACTCAGAACAGGCTGCTACAAGTTGTTCTCTGACATCCACATGTGCCATGGCACATATGTGCTAACATACATACACACACACACACACACACACACACACACACACACACTAAAATATAAGTAAAATAAATGCAGAAATATTAAAAATCTTACTCATATGCATCAAATACCACGTTTAAAATTCAAAAGAACCTAATGTATTCCATTGCATTAATGTACCCAGTCTTTCTCTTTAAGCTTTACTGATTACAGAATGGATGACTCATATATTTAAATGACCCTTGAGAGGTGCAGAAACAGCCCTCTCTGAGTCTGTGGCAGGAAGAGTGGAAATGCATATATAATTTGGTTTCAGTTAATCAAAATTCCATTAAAGGAACAATAACTACCAAGGTACAGTACTTGGTATGCTTCTAGTTTGTAACATGGTCTAATGGGTCATGCCATAGATTTGTCACTAAATGTCTCTACTGCAGTACAAAGGTTATTCTAATCATTCTCTAGATGAAAATAGAGATGCTAAAGCAAAATCCCTAATACTGAGAGATCTGAAACTTGACAAACATGCTAGTTGTGCCTTCTGTTATCTCCCAGGCAAGGACAAACAAACAATGGCCAAGTACTTTACAAGCAAGACAGAGAAATTAAGGCATACTCTCTCAAATATGTGTCAACCAGTTTGCATAGGAGAATGAAAGAATGCTCTTGTGCTGGGTCTGTGCAGATTGCTCAGTGATTAGATCACATGTCCTGCAAAAATGAGCACTGGAGCTTGACTTCCCAACACCCAAATAACTACCAGGTTGGAATTTTAGCTGTCTCTTCCTGCCACAGACTCAGAGAGGGCTATTTCTGCACCTCAAAAGGTCATATAAATATACGAGTCTTCTATTTAAAAATCAGTAAAGCTTAAAGAGAGAGATTTGTCACATCAATGCAATGAAATTCAAGCCACAGAAGGTAGAAAAGGGATCCACAGAGAAAACTGGCTAATAAGAACAGCTATATCAGTGAGCTCTGGGTTTGATTGGAAGACCTGACCTCAATGAATTAGGTGAAAGAACAATTTAGGATGATTCCTGACATGAACCTATATGTATATATACACACCCACAAACATGCAGGACTATACATATGAACTCAGCACACACATGAAAAATGGTAAAAGAAAACTAAAGTGTGTCCACATGAATAAAGGATTCATTAAATCAATCAATGTATCACAACATGTTATTAAACAATGTGCAATTATCTCTGTGATAGGGTGAGTTTGAAAAGACTACATGTGATATGGAGAAGAGGAAAAGGAAATTAAAAATGACTTTTGTTAAAGACTGAAAGAGTATGATCAAGCTTATTTAAGGACTGCAAAGACAGATTCATGCTCAAAAGATTGACAAGACAAAGCCTGAAACAAGTCAAGGCTTGAGACAACATGATGTACCCAGAAGGAGTAGGCCCCTGAGCAAATGCTTTATTTGGTTATCACCAGAGATTGACGCCTTTCTGGAAATGTGTCACACACTGGCCAGAACTTTATAACCAATCAAAGTGGTCAGAAAAGGCTTTTACTAAAGGAATGCCATGATTATTAAAGCCATTATTGGGATCATCATCAATTTATGATTTTGGTCTGTTATTTCTCTATCTATATCAGGTAAGTTAAATTTTAAAGCTTGTTTTGTGATGTAACTTGACTATTTAGACTCTTCATTGCCAGCAGTGTCAATCTGCCCGATCTGGGGCCTTAGAAACACAAAAGCCTGGTCCCCAGCTTACAGATCTAGAAAAAGAATCCCCAGGTGTGGCACTATGAATCTATCTGCATTTTAACTTATAGTGCCAAATCATCAGTAAACTATGCTGATAAAAAATAAAAAAGTTCCATGTTTTTATCTACTCTCTACCCGTTACCTATAATCATCTATCATCTGTATCATATATCTATCACCTATTTGTTATTTATCATCTGACATCACTCACCTACTATCAAATATTCATCACTTATTAGCCACAAATTAATCTTTTATGTTTGTCACAATTTTTTTATTTGTCAATTATCTATCATCTCATATATTTATTATATATCATAATTGTCTTTATCATATCTTTCTATTTTATTTATCTATTATATATCATCTATCATCTGTCATCGAGCTAATCTTCTATCTATAGTTTATCAGTCTAACACATAATGTCTTTCATCTATTGTATGACATCTATTTATCACCTATTTATTCTCTATCTACAACATACACTCTGTCTTAGCTAGAGTTACTATTGCTGTGATGAAACTCCATGACCAAAAGCAACTTGGGAAGGAAAGGGTTTATTTTGCTCACAGTTTCATATAACAGTTCACCATCAAAGACAGTGAGGACAGGGACTCACACAGGGCAGGAAACAGGAGGCAGAAGCTAATGCAGAGGTCATAGAACAGTGTTGCTTACCAGCTTCCTCCCTATGGCTTACTCAGGCTGCTTTCTTGTAGAAACCAGGATCATCAGCCAAGGTATGGTACCTCCCAATGGACTGGGCACTCTTCCATTAATCACTAATTATGAAAATGCCCTAGAGGCTTGCCTACGGGTCAATTTTATGGAAACATTTTCTTTTTCTTTTTTTCTTTATTTTCTTTTTGTTTTTTTCTAGATAGGGTTTGTGTAGCTTTGAAGCCTTTCCTGGAACTCACTCTGTACCTTGAATGCACAGAGACCCACCTGCCTCTGCCTCCCAAGTGTTGGGATTAAAGGCATGAGCTACCACCGTCCAGCGGTTACATTTTCATATTTGAGGTTCCTTCCTCATATGACTCTAGCTTGTGTTGACATAAAACTGGTCAGCACACTATCATGTCTCTGTCCTCTATCTTCTATTATCTAGCTACAAGTTATCTTCTAACGTATCTCATCTTCTACCTATCTCTCATCTTATCAATCCATCTTATGTAGTCTATTATTTCTCTGTCTACAATTATCTGCTATATCATCTATCTATCTGTCTATCTGTCTATCTATCTATCTATCTATCTATCATCTATCCATAATTGCATCATTCTATCTAAGCATACTTCACTAGCTGTCAGAAGTTAGTTTTCATGAGACTGGTTTAGAAGAAATGACGCCCACCTCCATCACAAGGCTGATATAATCACTGTTGGTGACTGGAATGTCTTTTGAGATCTGGGTTATCTAAATCTATAAGTCAGAAGAATCTGAGTTCAAATTTTGACTTTGCTGTAATGCACCATAAAGTATGTGATTAAAATTCTAATGCATAATTTTCTTGATTTTAAAAACTGAGACAGAGAATTTGTCAGAAAGCAGATATTGTGAGAAAAAAATATTTTCTTTCTTTGGATAAAATGTCATAGTTTTGTTATATTAACTAATAAAGAGATGACTAATTAAGCCATCTAAATGAGAATATGGCAATGCATTGAAATGATTGGTGTTCTATAACACTGATTCTTCCTCAGTTAGAGAAATTTGTGCTTATATTTTTATAATGTAATACACTGACTAGACTAATAAGGACATTACGTTAGATTGGATCTTTCTGTGAACTCTTACCAAGGTTTTATGATTTACTTTGTCAAAGACACACAAACGCTGATCATTCCTTTAAGGGAATCTGCTACTGCAACTGTAAATTTGCACCTGTGCAGGATGACTGATATTCCAATCAGCTTCCACCAGAATGCAAATTAAAACTTGTACACATGAATCCATTTTTACATAAAGGCACCTCAGTGAGACATCAGGCTGCCTCCCAACTTTTGCTATTCAGCATTTCATAATCTCTGTTACATTTTTACTTTTCCATGGGGTTTGGAATTAAGCAAATCTAGTGAGTTCATTTGCACCTTTTAATATTTGAATCATTCAGATAGTGTGCAAATTAGAGAGCTCATTTCTTCACTCTCAACAGTCCCATTTGCCACAAAGACTGCGAATCCATGGAATCCCTTCCTCCATGATTCTGAAATGCAAGCCTCAATAATAATTAACCTTGTTTTACTGGCAACTAAATTGTCATTAAACGAGATAATGTTTTAATTAAGAAGATTAACCTGAGGTTACAGAGAGAGAACTCCGCATCTCTTTTGTGCTGAGTTGCTAATGATAGGGTATTTTATGAGCACCAAATCGTGCTGAATTAAATAAAATCCAAATATATTTGTTTGGTATAAGTGTTTCATCAGTAAATCTGACCATGCTGAGTTTTGCTGCACCAGTTTTTAAATCTAGCTTAATTTAAATAGCAATTTAGCATTATCTTGCCATTATCTCGATTTTTAAAGTGTCACTTTCTGAAAGTTTATTGTATGCAAGCAAATTGAACCTGCATTTGTTATGAGAAAACTAATGATCATTTAAAACTCAAGTAGAAAAGAGTGAGTTTGAAAATTCAATGACATACTCAACAAGATACTGAAATTCTTTGTGATTATAAGGACCCAAAGCCTCATTTTCTTAAAAACTGGTGTCTCAAGTACATGGGTGGTCAGCTCACAGAAATGTCACACCCAGTCAAGGGTACTGTCCCTTAGTTTTGACTTGTAGAATGTTTGTTCATATTTATTTATTTATCTATTTATTTATTTAGGTTTTTTGAGACAGGGTTTCTCTGTGTAGCTTTGTACCATTCCTGAAACTTGCTTTGTAGACCTCATAGAGATCCGCCTGCCTCTGTGTCCCAAGTGCTGGGATTAAAGGCGTGTGACACCACTGCCCGGCCTTTATTTTTTATGTATGTGGAATGTGGGCATGCATGTGGCCTGAAGGGCATGTGTACATGTATGTAGAGGACAAGGTACAAACTTGGGTGTCATCATCAGAAACACAGTTCACATCCTTAGAACCAAGAGTTACTCACTATCTGGAGCACTCCAAGGAGGCTGGGCTGGCTGGCTGAGTTTCAGGGATCTGCCTAGCTCTACCTCCTTTTGTTGGGATCACACTTGTAACACCACACCTGGATTTTTATCTGGGTAATCCAGATAATATCTGGATTCTCAATGTCAGGTTCCCATTCATGGCATGCAAATGATGAGCTATCTTCCTAGTTCCAGGTTTTAGTTTTAATACTTTCACTGACTGTCAGTACCCATTTGGGACTTTCATCACAATATGCTCCTGTGTTGATAACTGGAGACTCTCTTCTGCCCATATATAGCTGAGTCTGTATATGTACATATGTGGTGCAAATGGTCACAAGCCTGTATTTGTGACTGACAGGCAAGTGTTCAGGTTTTATGAGCTGCTATGAAAATAACAGTTGATCTACATGAGATTTATTTATATCACTTTCCTGTCTTAAAATAGCTGTGACTTAACAAAAATGATGTATTTTTAAAAATTATATGTATAGGTTTGTGCCTATGTGTAAATGTGTATGTGTATACAGGTATGTGCAGAGTCCAGAAGATAACATAAGACTCCCTGGAGCTGGAGTTATAAACAGTTGTAAGCTATATCCAATTTGGATGCCAGGAAAAGAACTCAGGTCCTCTATAAGAGCAGTAAGTGCTCTTAAATGCTGAGCCATCTATCTATCTCATAGCTATACCTTTTTAAAAAGCATGTAACCTTTTAAAACCTCAGCTTGTCCCTTTTTGAAAAATAAGTGCTTACAATGAAGATTAAATATGCAGGGGAAAGTGGTAGCCTCCCTCAAAACAAAACAAAAAATATCTACTAGTACCCATGATTCTATTCAACTAATGGACACACAATATCATGACTAATGAAACAAAAATTATTAAATGATTAGTTACTATAATTTTTTATCAGTGTTGCTGGTGACATATTTTAAATTTCTTAAATATTTATATTTCTGCATTTATGAGTCTCAGTTTTCTTACTTGGTGAGACCTGGGACTGTCCATAGTTGAGAGGGTGATTTGAAGACATATCTAAGAACATTATTTTAAAAAATGAAAATCAATTGCAGTTCCCACACTTGAGAAACAAATGACTGTGTTGTCTCTTCCATGGGGCTGAACCGACTCTTTTGTACACTGAACAGTTGTATACGCCTTTACACAACTTGTTTTCTACCTTTTCTGTAATAGATAAATGATATTTCACCACCATTACTAAATCAATCAAGGAAAGAATTAATATATGAGAGAAGAATGCTCAATTATTTAACATGTAAAAGGGGCTGGTGTGTAGTTTACAGGCTCAAGCCATTATTAAAAAAATAAAATAAAACATGGCTGAACTTATAATTGTGGAAAAGTCACATGATTTTTTTCATGAAAATGTTTTGTGAACAGAAGTCTTTTGTTGTAGGGACAGATTGCCATTTTCTGAAGAGCACTGACTTGGTGCCTTCTAGAAAATCAAGAATAACATTTACCATCATGGAAATTCATTCCTGTCAATTCTTTGTCTAATACTGCAACCATCAGGGGGAGGAAGAGGTGACATCAGGATGTGAAGACATTCTGTTCCTGAAGCAATATTCATTTTCTCCATGGTTCTCTACACTCAGGCCTTATTTCCTTTCTAGCATGTCTGAATGTGGTGTTTAGGAAAAGAGACTGTTAAGTAGCTTCAAACTTATCACAGCCTTGCTTTGTTTCCTTAACAGACTGGTTCTAATAAGAGTGATAGCTTTTTTTTCCCTTATGGATATTATATATGGATGATACAGTGAACAAGTTCAAGCTCAGCAAAGATATTTGAACTTGAGAAAAACAAAGCATATTTTTGGAAACCAGTTCTCAAAAGTAGCTTCTTGGGGGTCAGGGAGATACTTGGGTAGATAAAGGGGCTTGCCTCCTCCCATGATACCCTGAGTTTGATTCCTGGAACTTACATATTGAAAAGAGAGATCAGATTCCTCCTATCAAGTGTTCTCTGATCTTTAAAGGTGTGTGCTGTGGCAACCACTCCCACCACCAAGAGTAAAAAGAGTTTCTAGGCTTGCATAATTAAGAGCTAAAATGTACAAAGAAGACTTTCAGAAAACCTCTTTGCATGATCAGTGCATACACCAACTCACCACAAGCTCCTTTCTCTTATATATTGGGGAAACAGGTATTTAAAAGAAGTTGACTACATAAGACTGAGTCAATCAATATTATGGCATGGATTCTGGTGGGAATCTCCAGCCTCACCACTGCTAGAGGCGCTATTGGCAGTTGGTGGCTATGGTAGAAAGAGAGTGTTTTTTCTTCAATAGTGTGGCTATGGTAGGTTCCCCAGTCTCCAATGGATAGCCTCACACCCATGAGCATATGGGAAATACTAATTGAACTCAGTGGGTTATAAAAATGAAGAGGATACACAGTTGTGTAGGGGAATTATTGAAGCAAGGTTCTGCAGAATTTGTAGTCTGGTAATAGGGATTATATATGATCAAAATGGGTTGCATATTGTATATACCTATGAAATTCTCAAAGACTAAATAGTATTACAATTTCCTTTTTTAAGGGAGTTTGAGGGGCCTGAGATGGCTAAGTCAGAAAAATGTGTAAGCATGGAGAGCTGTGTTTGAATCTCACATAAAATGAAAACTTGGTCAACAGCCATAGGTATCTAGGGATATCTTGGAAGGCTAAGGCAACAACATCCCTGGAGTCTACTTGCCAGCCAGCCCAGTCACACTCTAGGTTCAGCGAGACATGTTATCTCAAAAAATTAAGTGCCCAGTGATTGAGGAAGACATGTAACATCCTACCTCTGGGCTTCATGTGTATCTTTGCACAATCATGCATATGTAACAAACACACATACACATGCAAACACAAACATATACCAACCACCACCACCAGGGAAAGCTTGAGGCAGTAAGAAGGCCCTGCAACAGAAATCCAGTGCTTTCCAATTTCCTTGCATCCTTCTCCTAGAAGCCTCACTCAACACTTGAAAATGGTTTTACTGTCTAGGCAAGATTTCCATGCACTTCTTGCCCTATAAAACATTTTTTTATCTATCTTATCTACCTATGGAAAGGACTCACCAGCAGCATTTCATAAACTACATTTCTTATCAGCTTCTGCCAAAATAATGCTGATATTAATATACTTACTAGTAAATTCTTTATGCTTACTCTATTCTTTACTGAGGCTATTTATGATTCATCTATTCTTGACTGGAAATTTTTTTTATGCTCAGTCAATTTTTATGAGAGAATTAAAATACATATTAACTTATAGTACATTAACTGCCCTAAGAAATCATTTGAAAGCAACTAAAACTTTTTGAAACTAAGAAATCCTAACTTATTTAGCAGTGATATTTCTTATCTTGTAATATCTATTCACAACTCCAGGGATGTACTTTGAGGAAGCCTTTGTCCTCACCTCAGGTCTGTCTCTCATTTCTTCTCACCCTCTTTTCAACTCAGCAGGTGAGAAGAAAAAAATCAAAAAGGAGCATCAGAAGGAAATAAGTACAGTAATACGTCTCACACATTCCATCATCTGTACAACTTATTTATCCCTGTGTGTGTGTGTGTGTGTGTGTGTGTGTGTGTGTGTGTGTGTGTACAGGTTTGTGAGCCTGTGTATTCATTTGTATGGAGGCCAGAGGTAGTCTCTTGCTGCCATTCTTCTGGTGCTATCTGTTTTTGAGATAGGGTTTCTAATTGACCTGGAGCTCATCATGAGTGTTCATCTAGCTGACCAGTGAGCCCCAGGGGAACATTTATATTTATCTCCCCAGCTCTGTTATTACAAGTAAGCACCATCCAGCATGGCTGTTAAACATGGTTTCTAAAGAATCAAATTCAAGTCATTGTGCTTGCAAGCAAGTGAGCCGTTGTCTGAACAAACCCTCCAGCCCTACTTGTACCCTTTTCTACCCACATTCTTTCTCTCAACTTCAAGTGACAAGTTTAGAATTGATGACTTTGTCTGCAGATAGGAAACCTCTCTTTCAGAGGCACCTTTTATTGAACCAAGCATGTTGTCCATCAAGGCACCAATGCAGACAGAAAGAACAAATATTTCCCTTGAGTTGCTTACCTTGGGGTAGGGGTACTGCTTTGCTTTGGGGTACAGTGCTCCAGTAAACCGAGGTATAACCATATTAGGAACCAAGGAGTCATTTATCATCAAGAAGGCAAGTCTCTCTCCATCGGGTGACCACCAGTGGGCGATGTGAGAATGTAGAAGTTCCTCTAGAATAAACAAGTGTTATTTGAGATCAACTGTAGAGATGTGGGCTCAGTGACCCACAAACATCTGTCCTTGAAATCATCATTGTGCATGAATATGTTCTAGACAGAATGTTAGATTTTATTAACTTCTCTGAGAAGTCTGTATTTTTAAATTGCTATTTCAATTCCAGGAAGAGCAGAAGGAGAGAAAGGTTAGAATGGACCATCAAAGTTGGGGTTGAGGTAGCATGGACTTAGCACATGAAAGTATCACTTGAGTGAAAAGATAAGGACAATGAGTCAAGTGAGATACAGCTAAAACCATCCCCACTCATAATATCATTCAAGCATTTTTGCATGCAACTATTTTTCTTTTCTCTCATCAAACAAGTTTGGGGCTCGCTATAATAGTTAACATTCTTTTTAGCTCCAAGGAAAGAGAATGAAATATATAGAGAGACATTTTTCATATAGCATAAGATCAACTATATAATTCTGACTCAGGAAGTTAATTTGTAGGAACCACATCAAAAGTCCCCATATTATGTACCCTCTGGCTCCTATAGTGGGTGATTATTATGGCCTTTGCACAGACAATTAGAAGGAAGTGAATAAAACCAGGTTATCTATTTTCACAGCTCCATCTTGCAATGCTACCTCAGGCCAGCTGTGAACTTTAATTGATGTTACCATCACAGTTCATGAGTCTACACTATGTAACTCTTTGTTTGGGGACAGCTCATCACTATGTTCACAGTGACAATGATGACCTGGCTGTTCTTAGTCTGTATTATATCAAGTTCCTCTATGGTTTCCCATGTCTTCACCTCTGTAAAAAGCATCTCTGTAAACAAGGCATCTTCAAATCATTTTACTGATAAATTCAGAAAATATAACTCCAAAATTAGATTTTTGAGAATAGGTGGTATTTTTTGGTTATGGTGTGTGTGTGTGTGTGTGTGTGTGTGTGTGTGTGTGTGTGTGTGTTTATGTGTTGTGATAATTTTTTCCCAAGGGAGGAAATATATTATGGGTAATCAATGGAACAAGATATAGTTGTGAGTCATCAACTGTAACTGATGGTGACTTTGAGTGACATGTTGGTAGAGGTGAAAAGTGTTGGAAGAACAAATATTTGTGTCACTTTGTTGTGACAAAAATAATGGTGATCATAAAGATTGTAAAACATGGTTTACATTGTTTTCCTAAAAGCCTAGAAAAAATACTATAGGAATTAAAGAGAAATTCAAGCTGAAATCACACATGCAGAACAAAGGTTCCAATAGCATCGTTGGAATGAAATAGTCCTTTTCTTGTGCAATTGGAAAAGAAAGTCAAGATCCAAGAAAGCCCAGTAATAGATGAAGATTATAATTACCTTAACAATGGATCATCAAATGACAATGAAACCCCAACTTCCCATTATGAACTGTCTTACCTACTGAACGCATGCAGCAACAATCCACTTTAAAATGGAAGTGAAGGTCTAGGAGGGGCTAAACCTAAAGAGCATGCGTGTTTGCCTAACATACTGCCATCTCTGACTTGCCTCACTCCTTCATTTCATATCTATGGCCCAAGTAGTATTTCTAAATATGAGTCAGGACTAGATGCAGGTTTAAACTGTAGGCAGGCCCCTGAGCATGGTGCATGTGAGCAAGCTGAAAATGGATCAGAGCTATACTATGCTCTGACTCAGGAAGGACACTGAAGTGAAATAATAAACAGATCCCCAAACTTGGCAGAATTTTGAGCAAAATATTTTCATGCTTTGACCTGTAGACAGTAACTAATAAATGTCTACTTGATCAGACATATGGGAAGAATAAAAAACTTGAAATTTGGAAGCAGAGAAATTTAGGGATGAATTGTCAGAAGGACTAAATATATGCAAATATATTTATAAAGATGTTAATGTCATGTAAAGTCAATAGACCATCCCCATAATCAAAGTGACTATCAATAATCACATAAACAATATAATCTCTAGTGCATTAGTCAGCCTTCAGTGCCTACCTTACATGCAAAAGTCATAATTATCACTCTGTCCCTGGTAAGTGCTACCATCTAAACTAGCCAACTATCTTGTAGCAGACAGGTTATATAGAAACCCTTCCATTCAGTGAGGCAGCATCTGTGTCAAACAGAAGCACATGTTTTGGTAGTCAATTTCATTTGCTGTCTACAGGTTTATAGACACAGTTATATGAAATCTTACCAAAGTATCTGTCACTGTCTTAATACACTACACTGGCTGTAATCAGGCAAACATTTATGAAGTTGGGCCACAGGGTCACTCAGTGTAGGAATCTGGTGGTGTTATCCTATTTGTATTTGATTTATGTTTCTGGAATGGTGGTTGCATTTGTTCTATGGAAATATTGCATTTTTTGTTTGTTTAACAACATTGAAGATGAGACAACATTCTATAGAAAGCATAGGAATTGCTAAACTGGGGTAGAACTGGTAATGTACTATGACCCTGACACCTCTAACCCATGGGATAGTATATTTCCTGTTCTCCTAATTGTGAGGATGTTGTCTTAAAAGTTTTATTGTCTGAAGCAATAATGACACCAATTGGAATATATTCACAATTCCATTCCTCTGAATTAGAAGCTTAAACTTCCCTTGTAATCACTTTGATCTCAATATAATGGAAAAACATAGTAGAAGAAAACCAGCAACCTAACAGAAAGTATAGTCACTTTGCTTGATCCAATGATTATAGGTTATCTGCCAGAAATTAAATGTATTGTTTCTATATAAAACAAGTGATTAGCGAATACTTCTTTGTCCCATAAAAAAATAATAGACTGGGCAAGGGAGTTGGCTCAGTAAGTAAATGCTTCTGATGCAACTTTGAGGACTTGAGTTTAGATTCTCAGAAAACAGGTAGAAGCCAGACATATTTTCCCTGACATTGGTGATTTCAGATTTCTTCTAGGGAGATAAAAGGAAGAGCCATTAATCCTTGGACTCTTAGGTTCGTCTTTCCTGGTATGTGCAGAAGTACTGAACAAGAAGACACTGTCTCCATCAAGGTGATGGAAAGATTACCAACACCTGCAATATGAAGGGGTAAATAAGAGCATCTTTATTATAATTTCTTCAAAAGACACCCTGAAAGAAAAAAGGCACCATTTCTTTAATTGCAACTAACAGAGTGTTAATTTCAGGATTGTGGCTTCTTATGCTAATTATATTACATTATTTACAAACAATTTATTTTTTACAAATCACACTGCATTCTAATTTAGTGTAGTTTTGGCTTTTATCTAAAAATTTTATTTCTGTGATTTACAGAATTTTACTGTACAGCAGATGGAGTTTTCAACACATGTAGTTTTTTTTTTATCACAGACAGTTAAGAACACACAGCAACAAACATGAAGTGTTTCCCAAAATTGAAGATCCAATCATTTCATTCAGATTAACAGGCTCTTCTAAAAGGCAAGCTGGCTTTTATCCACCTGTAATCAATTTAGACAGACAACATTTCCTGAGGCACCACTGCAATTTCTATGGTTGTTCCACCTCACTTATTTTCTTCATGTTACTGTCAACATTCTTGTGGGAATTACCTCTATTTTCTCCCTTCCCACTTCCTTCTTTCATCATCATATTTTGCAGTACTATTTCAGCCTAACCATGAAGGTCTCCACTGGCATGTCAGTGAATCCACCAGCAGATTCAGAATCCATAGAAGCACATATTGTCGGTGGCTCCCTCTCTCTCTCTCTCTCTCTCTCTCTCTCTCTCTCTCTCTCTCTCTCTCTGTCTTCCATGCCCCTGCCTCTGTATGTTTAGTTTGTCTTATTTTCTAATTCTAGTTTCACTGGCAAGTGCCCAGGATTTGATAACCTGATGTCAAAGACACTGCCAAGAGAACATAAAAATGTAGCAAAAACATAGATATTTTGTATTGTTCTCTTTTAATGAAACTAATACAATAGTAAGTGTGTGAAAGGATTTTGTTCATACTATATTTTTGTTTGTTTGTTTGTTTGTTTTTGTTTTGCTGTTCTTTCAGACCAAAGCAAGGACCATTGTTTCATCTATGGAGCATCTTAAATTCTTCCATGCTACCAAACTGAGCTCTACGTGTCAATCTGTTTAATAAGCTGACTTGACTTTTGTTCATTCTTTTGACAGCCATGAGTAGAAAGGTCTGTTTACCAATAGTTGGTCAGTTCATGGCATTGTAAATATTCCAAACACATATATCGTTATTAACTGTTGTAGTATTGGGTTCACATTTGACAAACAGATGCATTCTATAAATGTGTATTGAATTTCAAAAAAGATCCCTTTTATATAGTTACAGATATTACATAATTTTATACATTACCTTTTGATCATATTACTTTATTATCCTCTCTTAGTCCCCCCTCAATTTCAAGTTGTGAAGTTGGCAACTATACACTATACATTCTTGTTGTTTTTTGTTTTTGTTATCTTTTTTTTCCTTTCAACTTACAAGTTCTTTAAAAGAAATTTTGACATGGTACTTTCAGTTGCATTCCCATATCAAATCCAGAGATGTTTATGGGTAACATTAGACTTACTTTTAATAAATACAATATTTAAAATTGTCTTATATTTTGGTCATTTTTTACATATTTCTCAGAAGTTCAGCAACTCTTTAAAATAAGTGTTTATATTTTTCTTATGAATTGAATGGTTATAAAACTAGAAGAAAAGAGACTAAAAATGATACTTTGAAAGATGTGTAAGGACTCCACTTAGTATCTTTGGGCATTAATACTGTGCTCACAAAGTAGCCTGGTAGTGAACAGATCATGTCCCATCCTTAAAATTTGTCATAAGACTGCATTGCATTTCTTTTGAGACAGGGTGTGACTATGTAGCTCACATGGAATGGAACTCACTCTACAGCAGAGACTGATTAACTTTTGGTTCTCCTGCCTTAGCCTTCCAAGTGTGGAAGCATACCATGCTATCTGACTTATATCTGTTATTGTCTTTTGTGTGAGTTATCTTTATTCCCACCCACCGGGCCCTTTAGAGAAGTCAAGTTTCAATTTAAGAAAAGTGCCAATGAAATATGGCGATTTAGATCAGAATTGCTTTCTATGAAGTACAAAGAAGGAAATCTTTATTTCTCAGGGGCACATGTCATCGAGGTTCACACACTGTGCAGAGGTTTGTCGTTGACTCACAGTTGGTATACTGAAGAGGAAGGAAAAGGCTGGAGTGTAGGAACTATAGGCACATCAGGGAAAAAAGGGCCAATGGGAAGCAAAAGGCTGGGGAAATCAACGATTGCTTAATTGCCACTGCCAATCCTTTGAAGCGGCTACTTTGGTAGGGTTCCTCTTGGAAATGGAATGAGAACTGGACAGATCATGGACAGTAGCATTCAGAGCCTTTGGCTAAAGGAAAGCCCAGTGATATCTGATGGTGCAGGAGCCAGAGGGACAGAGTTTAACCTGAATGGCAAAGCTTGTTGTCATTGTCCAGATTACCTTTTGCAATGTGTCAGATCTACAGTGTCATCAGAAAGGAGTCTGTGACCTGTTTCCCTGTGATCTCCTTAGACTTCACCACACTGCTCATGTTCTATTCAGATTTATAAATTATTCACTTGTTTGTTTATTTAGTATGTATACTGTTTCTAATATATTTAATTATGTTAATTTAGTTATACTGTCTATATTATTATTTATTCCAATATCAATCTTATTTATATCTACATTAATTTTTAATTTATTACTTTGTTAGTTTATTTGCTGACATATATACATTTGTACTTATATTATTTATCAGTATTTTATACATTGATTATACATAATATTGGGTTTTATTATGAAATTTTCATACATGTACAGGGTTTTATGTATCCCAGAATGGCCTTACACTCACTTTGTAGCTGAGGATGATGAACTCCAATCTTTCTTTTCCTACCTCCAAGATGCTGGAATTATAGACAAGAACCATCATGACCAGTGTATGAGGTGCTGGGGACCAATCCAAGGGTTTGTGTGTGGTAGGCAAGTACTGTACCAACAGAGTTCCATCCACAGTCATGGAGTTTTGTTATCACAGTAAGTAAAAAAAGAAAAAAAAGACTTTAGGGCTGGTGAGATGGCTCTGTAGGTAAAAGTACTTACTACCAAGCCCTATGACCTGAGTTCAGTCTGTAGAATCTACATGATAGAAGGAGAGAAACAACTCATACGTATTGTACACACACACACACACACACACACACACACACACAATGGGCATCTTCACATGTGCATACAAACATACACACACTCAACAAATAAATAAACAAGTAAATTCAAAAAATAATATGAATTCTTAAATCTCACAGAAATGGAATGAGTACACTCCATGCAGCTTTTCCAAGAAAGCTGATGTTTCAATCCTCTTGATCTGTGTTCAAGGCAAGGCAATCTATGCAAGGGACATCAAGTTTTTACCTTGTTGGCTTAAAAGAATCACAAGGTGTCAACCATCATAGCATGCCAACAGGCTGTGAAATGTCTGTGCTTACACTAACCCCTCTCTGCTCTGGGACTGCCTCCCTTTGTCCCTGTTCTCTCACTGTGTCAGACAATGCTGTTCATTAGTGACTCAAACCCAAAGCAAAAGACACTAGACTCCTCCGTCGTTCCTGATGCACCTCCTCTGCTTATCCTCTAAGACCTAACGATGCTACTGCCTCATCAGCTTTAGAATCTTCACTCCCACTAACTGCTTTAGCCCCCATTTTATGACTCATTCTCTCCTGATTGAGCACAGAAAATATCTTACATAATAGCTGTTCACAAGTCCCTTCCACCATTCCACTCAAACTCTACACCATCACCAAAAAGACCTAGCTCTGTGCAAGAGCTAGTCTTTTCACGCCCTGCTTGACCAGTTGCTCTCATTTCTATACACACCAGTAACAAAATACCCAAAATCCTAGCTCACTGGGACAGTCACTGCTGCTCTTGGATCTTGCTGCCCTCTTCTGTCTCATTTTATACACCATTGCTGTCAAGGCAATTTGAATTTCCCAGGCACAAACACCTACCCGTTCAATCCTTCTGCAGCTTTGCAAGCTGTTTCCTGGGGTTAGACTTTTCTTCTCATGTCAGTTGTGTGTGTGTGTGTGTGTGTGTGTGTGTGTGTGTGTGTGCGCGCGCACACACATATCTTCGGGTGTTAATACTATACACAAGTATAGAAGTCAGAGGAGTCATCTTCTACCTCATTAGACACGGATTCACTTGTTCACACCTGTGCACTGCAGACTAAATGGCCCATCAAATTCCAGGTATTGTTTTGTCTCTGCCTCCCTTCTCTGTTAGGGACACTAAAATTACAGATGTGTGTGTGTGTGTGTGTGTGTGTGTGTGTGTGTGTGTGTGTGTGTGCTACCATACCATATTTATGGGATCTGGGGATTCTAAATCAGGTCCTCATTCTTGTGTGGCAAGTGTTTTACCCACATCTCTGAAGCCCAATGATTCTTAATCTTTCAGGATCTATTCAGGGGGCTTCCTTCTTGGAAAATGTTTTGCAAACATCTAGATTGGGCTAAGACACATAACTTTCAACATTTTTTCTTTAGAAACCTACATTAACTAAGATTAAAGAGCTGGATATGGTTTCTTTATCTTTCAGAGTCTGCTACAGTATTGAGGATGTTTTGAACACAAGAGGCCTATCAGAGTCTCTCTGCTTCTACAGGCCAAGGTAACCGTAGTCCCAACCTTTTGGAATACCTGGAGTAGCCAGGCTTGTTTTGCACTCACTTCGTTAATCAGTGCCATCCTCAGCATCTCTATTAACTTAACATTGAGAGAGAAAAGTAAAAGGTAATTTCCAGTATTCTCAACAGACAAATAGATTTTCATTGTTTGTATTTCTCTGATGCTTGTTTTTACTCTTTCATTCTGTAACTATTGCTGATACTACCATTCACCATAGCTCTCATTACTCCTCAAGATAGTGTTGGATGTAAAACAGTTTTCTCTGATGCTTGCATGCATATGAAAATCTATTATACACACATATGCATACATATGATGTATGTGTATATACATGTACACTCATATACCAAGACCTCAACTAACTACACATATACATCTAAGTTTGAAAGACTACAGCTCAGTAAGACAGCTCAACCTAATAACATCTTTTACTGAATGTAAGGCTCTCAAGGCCTCATGGCCACTTGTACATGAAGGTAGTTCTGGACTACTGGAATAGAGCTGGAATACCAATAGATCACAATAATGGCTATTGAGTGAGAAGACAAATGAATGGATGGATGTTTGAATGATTTGTTTTTATCTTAAAACTAAAAGTATCAATATGCTATCATACTGCTGAGAATACCAAGTATCCTGTAAGAACATTGTGATAAATAGATGCACCTGTTTTATCATGGCTGCTGAGTATGCTTTTATCTTACTCTACAATGTTTTCTTTCCAGGTGAGTATTGAGAATGAAATTTAAGCAGTGGTGTCTGGACTGGTGAATTGGCTCAGTGGGTAAAAGTGCTTGCAACAAAGCCTGATGACCTGAGTTCCAACTCCAGACACCATATGGTAGAAGGACTGAACTTCTTCTGGCAGGTATTGTCTGACTCCCAGATACATGATGCAGCATGTACACATCATCTCTCTCTCTCTCTCTCTCTCTCTCTCTCTCTCTCTCTCTCTCTCTCTCTCTCTCTCTCTCTCTCTCTCTCACACACACACACACACACACACACACAAGAGATATATATTAAAAAATTAAAAAGTGGTTTTAGATACAACATATTAGTAATTGAATATTAATGTTTACTGAGAGTTTTAAAATTTACTTTTATTCTTAAAGAGAATGTACCATCTCTTCAGATTTCAAATTACTGAAAATTACTGTTACAATTATTGATATATAGTATACAGTTATTACTGGTCTTTTATAACAATGTGTAAATAAAAACTACTTTTAATATATGTGTAAGTGGAACATTTAGTGTCTTCAGCTGCACTGTCCACTTTGGAAACAAGTATTCCCTTGTCTCATGATAAGCAGCTGTGTACAGGAGTTATCAGCAATATTTGTCTAGAAAAGTGCAGTACTCCTGCTTGTACAGAAGCAACACAATGTATTAAATATGTAAGGTTTTAACCTACATGGGCCTGGTTACAGAAAATCATAAACTATTCTCAAGTAAAAAAAAAAAAAAAGAACAAATTAAGTCTAGAACATTTGTGTTTAAAAATTCGAGATATGAAATTGATTTTCTCAATTATTCTTCTGACTTTATAATTTGCAATCAAGTAGGTTGACTCCCTCTAAATCTTGATATAGTTTGCCACACTTGGTTGAACAGTTGCAAGCCTAGGTATTAAACATAGGCCTGATCTCTCATTCTTAGAACACAGCTAGCTAATAATTACTCCATCATCAAAATTGGACAGAGGGTTTCATTGTCTAACTTGCTTTGATATTCTCAGCTATTACCAAAATCTGCTTTAATAGTATCAAAAACAAATCATCAATTATATCCCATTTGTCCCCATGTAGTAATTGTTAAAACATGACAGAAAGTCCCCAATGGGAAGGATTAAATCAAATGGCTTTTGTATAATTTTTTAATTTAGTTTTATTTTAAAACTTTACTTATTTTTTAATATTTATATATATATAGTGTGTGTTTGCACAAGTTTACGTGCACCACATGCATGCAAGAATCCATGGAGGCCAGAAAACAGCATTAGATCTTCTAGAATTTGATATAAAGAGAGTTATGAGGCACCAAGCAGACTAGGACCTGAACATGGATCTCTTGGAAAAGGGTCAATTGCACTTGTGATGAATCATCTCTTCAGCTCCTTATTTTTTTATTTTTTATAATGCACATGTGAGTGCAGATACCCGTGAAGTTGATGCCTCTGGGTCTGCAGTTGTAAACAGTTGTAAGCCGCCTAATATCAGTGCTAGGTTGGGAACTCAAGTACCCAGGAAGAGCAATTCATTCTTTTAAGCACCAAGCCATTTCTTAGATATCCTTTTTGCAATTTTTAACGAATTGGAGTTTGTATATTCTTTTCCAAAGAAAAGCAAAAATTTTCTTTCTAATTCAGAGTGATGTAACCATCTGCATTTAAGGGTTAAGTGTTATCAGCACTGAAACTTGTCTAGCACAGTGTAAATATATCCATAGTTATCCATACATATCCACTCACTGTAAAAGATATGTGTAGTATATATGAAGATATGAACCACAGGCCAGCAGCATGTAATCTCATGCAATAAAACAGCATGACTGTCTTGAAAAGAAATGTGAAGAAGAACCAGGAAGGCAATGGATGAATTTAATAAGCAGATTTTTCTTGGAGGTTTTATGTACAAATATGTCATTTTGTCCTTTGGAAATTAGAATTGTCGAACTCACCTTCGTATAACCAGTCAGCAATCCCATTAAAAATTATTCCTTCTTTTCCTGAAGATGTCAGTCGTAAAGAACTACTCTTTATATCAGGTTGATAGTAGATATTGTTTTCAAAAATATAAATCTGGATTAGGAAACAGAAAAGAAACAAAAGCCAAACATATTAGTATGCCTTTCTTAAATGTTTGTGTTAGAGAATGATCCTTGGAGGGCTAATGGTTTTATTTTCTAACTGCTTTCAAACGGATATCATTTCATGTGGCATTGAAAGACTAATACTTATTTCTTTCCTTATCTTTTGTTGTTGTTGTTGTTGTTTTTTGTTTTTTTGTTTTTCAAGACAGGGTTTCTCTGTGTAGCTTTGCACCTTTCCTAGAACTCACTTGGTAGCCCAGGCTGGTCTCGAACTCACAGAGATCGGCCTGGCTCTGCCTCCTGCGTGCTGGTATTAAAAGCATGCGCCACCACTACCCCAGCTCCTTATCTTATTGATATCAGGCTGTCATTTGGAAATTATATGGCATTTATACTTTCAAATCCATATTTTCATCACTTTTATTTCATCTGCTTAATAATGCTTGTCTCATACTGCCAAATTGTTTTGGCTGTGAAATGATATTTTGTAAACTCAACAAGACAGATAACTGCCACTAGATGCTATTTTAGTAACAACAAACTAACTTTTTGCGAAGCTTCAATATGAGGTCTTGATGATCAATAAAATAATCTTGAGAAACTCTCCCTGACTCTGTCCATGTTCACTCACAGATTCACTAATGATAAGCAGCAATAAAATATCTTTGAGCTGGCACACAAAACACAGCTTTAAATAGACCCATATCCTCTGCCAACTCCTTCTTCAAGAGCATGAGGGAGCTCTAACAGGCCATGATGTCTTCCAAAATAATGTCAACCATAATACCTCCAATACCAGGATCAACAATGCTCACCAAAAATGCTTTGGACAATCAGAATAAAATTACTAATTGTTGATTGTTGATAATATCTTTAAGTCCAAATGTTTGAAATTATTCACCCATTTATAGAAACACTTTTCTTCCACATATTAGTGAGGTCTAAAACTGGCCAAACTGGTATTTTGGCTATTTTATGGTGAAAGATGACCTAGCACTGAAATACCCAGCATGTTATAATAATCAAACACACAATAACAAATAAAGAAAAGTCAAAAATTACAACAAAAACATTGGCTAAATAATTCTTGTCTGTATTTCAAATATTGCTGTATATAATGAAATAAAAAGCATAAAACATATAAAATATCACTGAAACTCTATTGCAATGTGGAGAATTTGGAAAGAAGTGGTAGTGGGTATATGTAATAAATAATTCATCAATAGACATGATGTATATTATAGTAAAATTTTAGTGACTTGGATAATTTTTCTCATCTTTCTAAATATCAGTATTCTTGCATAAAAGGTAGATGAGATTTACACAGATTTTGCAGGTTTACTGTGAAGAATAAATGAGATTCTGGATACAGAAGACATAACATCCATGCCTATTTCACATGTAAGGCTGACTTATACATATCAGCACACCTCAAAATTCTAAATTTTTTGGAGGCTGTATATTTCAAACTAAATTATCCCAACTACTGGCCAATTGTCCACATTATTCTGGTTATTTCTATAGTAGTAGCAATGGGAGTAAAATAGCCAACATCAGTAGTGAGGACAGAGATAAAGCATGAAGACTTCTAAAGAGGGTGTTTAAGAAGTTTTATATTTGTTTGAATTTCTGTGATATTTTCAGGTGTTAATAGGAAGCAGTCACTACTAACTGAAAGCAAGTGTATCAGACTTATGTCAAACTTCAGACATCTGTCAAGTGTCCCAAAAATTGATAAAAGTTTTAATAACTTCCATTGTGACAGAGAAGCTGAGAAATATTATTAGTTTTTTTCTAGATAATGGAAGCTCAAGTTTTGCACCCCTTATGTGCTCTTCTTTTGCTTTCCAGAGACATAGTCAGTCTTTTTCTCTTTTGCATCTGAAGTTTCTACAATGACTTGTGAAAGATGATGGCAAATTACACACATCTCATCACTCAAGCTATTGTTATTGCTACATGATATTTCCTCCAAATTGATACCCCCCCATCCTTAAGAATTAGGAATTAAACTAAACTTTAAGGGCTCAGGAAGCAGTTAAAACTCATAAGGCCTAGGAAGCTCCTGAAACTTACAAGACTCACAAGGCTCCTCCCCAAGGTTATATGAGCAGTGACAACTGCTTCAGAGAAGACACTCTCCACCATTCAAGTTCTTCAGGGAGTTCCAGGAGTGCAACTGCCATGAAGCATTATTCCTACTGGGTGGGCTTTTTGGTAATGCAATTGCCTTTGAATCACCCATTCTTATGTAAGTAATCCCTTACTAATTCTTCTATACATAGCCCCACGAACTCACCAGTTTAATCAGCCCTATTGGATGAAGCCATTTCTTTGTTCTGTAACTAGTGTCATTTACAGAGTAAATAAATGCTTGTTCACTTCACTCCATGGAAAATAAAACAACATATATTACAAAAAAGGAAATAAAATAGCTTCTAAGTCAAAAAAATTAATAAAACATCCATGACTTCAGCAGATGTACAAATTATCTAAATCTACTGACCACTAATTACATTTATATTGAAAGAACAGATTGGAGGGGTTTCAGGATCCATGTGCAACTGACATCACCTCTAAATGCAGAAGAAGAAAAAGCAACATGGAACCAGCAATGTTAATATTATTCTATCCAAAGCTACAAGTCCACAGAGAGTCCCCAAGATTATCATTTTCCAGTGGACAAAAATAAATTAGTGGTGGCCTTTGTAAAAGTGCACATTTAGAATTTAATTAAATTTAACTGTCAATTGTTTTTATTTAATAAATTCATGTTTTTTCACTAATAATCACAGGCCATAGCCACTTCCTTAGCAATTGACAGCTGAAACACTTCCAGGTACATTTGGGAAGTCTGACAAAATTAAAGGCATTACTGAGAGCTGAAGCTAGATTTTTTTAAATTAAATTTAATTTTTTTATTCATGATAAGGGTGGAGGGGCATGTGCAAATGCATAGAGGTATCTGCAAAGGCCAGTGGAGTGTTCAAATTTCCTGGAAATGGAGCTTTATGTGTGTGAGCCTCCTGAATTGGGTGCTTGAAACCAAACTGGGGTCCATTGAAAAAGCAGCAAGCACTCTTAACCATTTAACTATGCATCTCTCACCCCAAATAAATTTAAATCACACTGAAAATATACTAAAAAATAATGCAATTTAACCCAATGTCACTGATTAAACTGCCACATTTTGAGATCATTGATTAATGCCTTCTATTAGCCACCTAAGCAGCCCAACAAACAGGAAGTGATAGCTTTTTAATGAGGTAACTCTCAAATTCATACAGCATGTCAACCCCCTAGTTTTTCAAAATCAGCTTTCTTAATTTACTTACAAAATATCTTAAAAGTTTAAATCCACTGAAGTGTAAGAGAGTACAACCAAAACACAATATCTGAATTTTGCTGCTAGGAAATACTTAATGAACAGTCAAACCACTAGTTTTTCATTGCCAAGTGCCTAGATACAACATTGTATTTATGGGAAGATTTTATTTTGTTATCATCAATATTTTTTGAGACAGACTTTACTATGCAGCCTAAGTTGCCTCTAACTCAACATCTCCAGTGTATGAGTCTATCTTAGTTTGGATTACTATTGCTCTGATGACATACCATGACCAAAATTAATTTGAGGAGGGATGGGCTTATTTCTCTCACACTTCCATTAAAGCAGTTCATCATTAAAAGCAGGTGAGGGCAGGAACTCACATAGGCCAGGAAACTGGAGACAGGATCTGATGTAGAGGCCATGGAAGAGAGTTGTTTACTAGTTTGCTTCTCATGGCTTGCCCAGACTGTTTTCTTATACAACCTAGGACCACCAGCTGAGGAGTATTATTACCTTAAGTGGGCTGGGCCTCCCCACCCAATCATCAATAAATAGAGTGTGCTACAGTCCTTCCCAGAGCCTGATCTTAAGGAGGCATTTTCTCAAATGTGTCTCCCTTCTCTCAGATGACTGTAACGTGTCAAGTTGACATAAAACTAGCCAGCAGAGAATCTTTATAACAATTTTTAAAAGATTTATGTTATATTTAATTATGTCTGTAAACATGAGTGTAAGTGCCTTCAGAGTCCAAGAGAGGGAATCAACTCCTCTGCAGCTAGAGCAACAATTGGTTGTGAGCTGCCCATTGTGGGTGACATGAAGCAAACCTGGGTCCTCTGAAGGAACAGCAAATGCTCTTAACTACTAAGCCATCTTTCCAGCCCCAAGAACAAATTTTATTTGTCTTTTCTTCTTCCTGCCCTACCCAGGAGCAGATGCTCCCTTTGCTGGATCTCTGAGCATTCTGAATTATTAGTGGGGAAATAGTGAGTATAACCATTTTTCGACCCACATCTTAGATGGACATACAGCAAGAATGAAGCAAGAACTTTGGCTGGTGACATGCCCACATTGTGTAGTACAAGCTGCTTTTCAAATCCTCTTCTTCCTGCTTCCACCTATTTGTTTCCAGGATTACAGCAGTGTGTCCACCATACTGGCTAAGAAATGAACTACAGTGTGAAGGGAGAGAATGATCACAGTGTCAATGGTCTATTGTTATGGATTCTGCCTGCAGCAATGCTTTGTTTGTTGTTCTCCTAGAAGCATTGTCTCAAACTTTTAGTCAGGTTAAAAGAAAATAACAAAGGGAGTGCAGTGGAACTAAAAATCCAGCTCCAGGGCTCTGATGCCCTGTTCTGTACTGTACAGACATGTATATACAAACTCACAAACACATATAATTAAAAATAAAAACAAATTCTTAAAATAAATCTCTGTTATTTGTAATGGTGTTGGAGTATCCATAAAGATTCACTATAGCTGGAAGAATGTTTGGACTCTCTTCCTTTGTAGCTTGCTGTTTGGGAACATGGAAATTAAGAAAGCCTGTTGGTATCTCTTTTATTTACATAGAATGCTTTTTTTATCCTTCTACTTACTGTTGGACATTTAGCTTGTTTCCGTACACTGGGGGTCCCCAATAGCACTCTGGAAATAGTCTTCTGGAAACCTGCCCCCTTGTTCTTTCAAATCAAGACTAGAATTTGTCTTACTATTCTATAGCTATGAAGAGACACCAAGACCAAGACAAATATTATAAGAGAAAGCATGTAATTTAGAGCTTCCTTACAGTTTCAGAGGTCTAGTCCATGACTATCATCCCAAGAAGCAGGGCAGCAGGCAGGAAGGCATGATGCTGGTGCAGTAAATGAGAGCTTTACATCCTGATCCACAAGTAGAGAGAAAGACTGGATCTGGCAAGTGCTTTGGAAAACTTAAAGCCGACCTCCAGTAATATATCTATTCCAACAAGGCCACACCTCCTAATCCTTCTAAAACAGTTCTGCATACGAGGAACCAAGCATTTAAGCCCATGGAGATGTGGGAATTCTTATTTTAACCACCACAGAAGAAGTGTAATTACTAGGATCACAATGAAGTTTTATTCTAATTTTTGGAGGAATTTTCACTTTTATCCAGAGTATTTCCCATAGATTCATTCACACAAGCAATGCATATATTTGACAATTTCATATCATAGCCAGCACTAATGTTTCTTGATCAGTTGGTTAATTCACTAGTAATTATTCAGGTATGAGGCTAGATCTCATTATTTTTATTTTGATTGGTATTTCCTTTTTGATTAATGAATACATTTATATTTGAATGCAGATTATAGATGCTCATATGTCTATGAATAAATTGTCAATGTTAATTTCAGAGATTAATGATCTCTGTGATGCAGAAATTAATTTGGCACATGAACTAATGGACAACAGATGTTTAATAATTATAAAAACTAAATATTTACTTTCTTCATAATTGTGTGTGTATATGTGAGAGTATGTGTGCCAGCAGAAGCCAAAAGATGGCATCAGATCTCTTACAGATAGAATTATAGGTGATTGTAAGCTGTTCAGTGTGGGTACTAGGATTGAACTCAGGTCTTCTGCAAGAGCAGTACATACTCTTAATCAGCAAGCCGATTCTCCAGTATCTTTATATTCCTTTTTAAATACCATAACAATTAAACTGTTTACTTACCTTAAGGCATTTTTTTTTCAATCTTGGCTCTCCTTACATTTAGTAAAAAAGAAATTTGGTTATGGAGGATTGTCATCTACAGGAAATTATGCTCACCTGTATCTCTGATTTCAATAACCAAATTACAAAAAAAACCAGTCTCTTTCATTAGTTATAACTAATGATGTTTATTGTCAATTTGGAAAGCCCCAGAATTCCGTTAAAATTTTCCAGGCATATCTTTTGGAAATTTTCTAAATTAAGTTAACTTACGTGCAAGAAAGACCATATGTGCAGGTCCATTCTGTCAGGTGAGGTCTGTCTGATTAAAGAAGCAAAACTAGATTAAACACTCACATCTTTTTCTGCATCCTGCCGGGAGATGCAATGTGACCAGCTGCTCCACACTCCTGATATCATGACTTCCTAACCATGAGGAACTGATAAACCCTTCTCTTTAGTTGCTTTTTCATGTCTTTGGTCATGGCAACCAAAAATGTAACCAGTAACCAAATATTGTTCAGACATTTGTCTATGATGCTATATGTCCCTTGCCTGGAGCAGCAGTGCATAATCACCCTGGACAGAAGAGCTAGGAATAATTTAGAGTTATGTGAATTCTTTGCCTGAGAATGTTCTATAAGTATGTCTTAGGGTTTCTATTGCTATGATGAAACACCAGGGTCAAAAAGCAAGTTGGGGAGGAAAGGGTAGGAAAGGGTTTATGAGGCTTACACTTCAGCATTGCTGTTCTTCACTGAAGGAAATCAGGACAGAAACTTAAGTAGGGAAGGATCCTAGAAGCAGGATCTGATGCAGGCCATGAAAGGAAGCTACTTACTGCCTTGCTCCCCGGGGATTGCTCAGCCCACCTTCTTATAGAACCTAGGACTGATAGCCCAGGGCTGGCACCACCCACGTGGGCTGGGCTCTGCCCCATTGGTCACTAATTGAGAAAATGTCTTACATCTGGATCTCATCCAGGCATTTCCTCAACTGAAGCTCCTTCCTCTCTGATGACTCCAACTTGTGACAAGTTGACACACAAAACCAGTGAGTACAAAGCAGTACAATTCTCCAAGAGCTCTTTGGTCATTTGCTGTTTGAAAGCACTGCTAAAGTTTACCTGGGTTGTAGAGACTTATTAATGAGTAATCCCTATCCTCAAGAAGAGTGCAGTCTTACACGGTAGAGTAAATGTAGGGTAAACCTCTAAATGCCCATGGGGGAAAAGCATGGTTTACAGGGCTAAGCCATGAGTGCAGACATGATGAGTGGTCGGCTTATCATGGCTTTGAAGATACAGAATTGACTGTACTCTAAAGGACAAGGAGGAATTCATGGGTTTGAAGAGAAAGAGGGAGACCATGCAGGCTGAGGGACAGAAGGACCTAGTTACAACCTGGCAAGTGTGGGGCTGTTGGGGACAGAGTTATATCGAGTGTTTGTGCACCATTTTTTACTAAACCCCAACCTGGTTCCACCAGCTTGCTACACCAAACCATTTTCTACTAACTGACAAGTGGGCTTTTGTTTGTTTGCTTTTGTTTTTGTTTTTTTCTTTGAGCAGGCCTGTGGAAATGCTTAGGAAAACAACTGTTGGTTATTAAATAGTGTACCGTGAACATAAAGGACAGCTAGCAGGAGAATGGCTCAAATAGGAATTTATAATAGGATTAATAGGAATGCTAATTGTGCAAATAAAGTAATTTTTCCTAATGGATATCTATAAAAAAGCTTACTGTGATATTGTGAGTCCAAATGGTGGAGTTTTAGTACCTTTTATTTGGTGTTCTTTTAAAATATTTTTAATTAAGAATTTTTTTGTTCATTTTACATACCAATCATAGATCCCCTTTTTCCTTCCTCCTGCCTCTCCAGCCTTTCTTCCTCAACCCACCCTCCTTTCACTCCTACAAGAAGGAGGGAGTCAGCAGAGCGTGGCACATTCAGTTGAGGCAGGTCTAAACCCCTCCTCCTGCCTCAAGGCTGTGTGAGGTGTCCCACCATAGCCATTGGCCCCAAAAAGTCTGCCCATGCATCAGGAATGGATCCTGATCATACTGCCAAGGGGCCCCTTAAAATGAACAAGCTAAAATTTTAATTAAGGTAGAAAGTAGCAAATTTCCTTGTGGCATTTCCACACATACTTTGGTACGATTGATGCTGTCCACCCTCAGTCCTCTTCTCTGGCTCAGTACCAACCCTCCTTTCCACTTTTCATGTAGCATTTCCCTACACACACACACACACACACACACACACACACACACACACACACCACACACACACACACCACACACACACACACACCACACACACACACCACACACACACACCACACACACACACACACACCACACACACACACACCACACACACACACCACACACACACACCACACACCACACACACACACACACACACACCACACACACACACACACACACACACACACACACACACACTTTCCTTAAGTCTCTTTTCTCTTCTCATGCTTCTCCTCTGAGTCACACACACACTCACTCCCCTGTAAACACACATGTTTGGAAATCAGAAGTGATATCAGAACATAAAAGAAAACATAATACATGCATTGTCTTTGCTGAACCTAGGTCACTTTCTAAATATAAGATCTTTCATCTTAATCAAATTTTTATAAATTTTATATTTTACTGTTCTCTATGACTGAATAAAACTACATTGTGTATCTGTGTTGCATTTACATGGTTACATTCTTCTGTTGATGGAGATTAGGGTGACTCCATGATCTTGTCAAGGAGACCAGAACATCAATAACCATGGATGTGCAGATATCTATCATAGGATCGATAGTCTTTTGAGTGTTATATCTGCAGAAAGAAAACATCTTCAAAACAAAATGAAACTACTAAACAATGGGCCAAAAACTGAACAGATGGCTCTCAAAAAAAAAAAAAAAAGGAACATAAATGGCCAATAGATACTTTTAAATGTGTGCAATGCGCTTAGCCTTCAGGGAAATGTAAATTGAAACAACTTAGAGATTTCATCTCACTCCAAGCAGAATGATTCTTATGAATAAAGCAAAGAACAGTCAATGCTGAGAGGACCTGAAGAAAGAGGAGCCTTATCCAGTGCTGAGAGAGGTGTGGAAGGCTGCAGCCCATTAGATCTCCCTATAGAACTCCATCCTGCAGGATTTCTTAGTCCTGGTTGTGTGCACTTCAAAACAGGTCCAATTTGAGTCTTATATTATTCACAACAGAATGGCTTGAACATTCAAACCATCAAACACTTGTAGCAGGAATCTTAAAGGTACTTATTAATTAAATCAAACCTGAGGCCAGTTATTGGGGTGAATGATGGAAGATCAGAGAAGCAGAAGAAGCCACAGCTTCCTCACCTCACCAGTTCCTCAGCTGGTTTTGTTTCCTCAGACTGCAAGCTTCTGAGTCCTCATTCAAATGAATCTCAGCTGAACTGCTGCTAGAAGCCTATAACCTTAACCAGCCAAATGCTTCTAGTTTCTGGTCTTCATGCCTTATATATCTTTCTGCTTTCTGCCATCACTCCCTGGTATTAAAGGCTCACTTCTTGGGATTAAAGGTGTGTGCCACCACTGCCCAGCTGTATCATTGAACAGAAGGATTTCTGCCTCTGGAATGCTAGGATTAAAGGTGTGAGTGCCACTGCCTAACCTCTATGCTTAATATTGTGGCTTTTCTGTTCTCTGACCCCAGATAAGTTTATTAGGGTGCACAATATTTTGGGGAACACAATGCCACCACAAACACTGGGCTTCTTTTGACTCCTGTGCCATGGGCTATACTCTACTCTTATATACTTTATGGTTCAGACCTTCCTTTGATACAATTATGGAACCTCCTCATCTTTTTTCAATAGTAAGAAACTAATTTTCCACAATCACAGCTGCCCTTGTTAGCTTTAATATCATCTTGATATTGCCTAGTCAGCTGAGGAGAAAACCTTAACTGAGGAATTACCTAGATCAGATTCATGTGTTGACAGGTCTGTGGGAGCCTGTCTTGATTGTTAATTGATGCAGGAGGGCCCAGACCACTGAGAAGTCCTGAGCTGTATAGAAAAATGAGTTAATTGGGCTGGAGAGCTGGTTCAGTGATTAAGAACATCTACTGCTCTGCCAGGAAAAAAACATGTTTGATCACCAGAACCCACATGGCTGCTCACAAGTATTTATAACTTGTGAGATCTGATGCTCTCTCCTGGCCTCTGCATGCACCAGCCATATGGATAAAGCAGAGTCATATAAATAAGATAAAATTAAATGTAAAAGAAAATATTTTAAATTTTATTAATTCTTTTAAATTTTATATATTGACCACAGCTCCCCTCTCTAATCTTCCTTCTACCCCACCCCACCCCTGCAGCATCCACTCCTCCCTCTGCAGTCAGAAAGGGGTATGCCTCCCATGGGAGTCAACAAAGCATGGCACATCAAGTTGAAACAGGAAAAAGCTCCTCCCCCTGCATCTAGGTTGGGCTAGGCAACCCAGCTTGGGGAATACCAAGCCAGCTCAAGCACCAGGGACAGGTCCTAATTGCACTGCTAAGAGCCCCACAAATAGACAAAGCTACACAACTACAACTATCACATACATGCAGAGGTCCTAGGTCTGTCCCATGCAGGCTCCCTAGCTGTCCCCAGTCCAGATTTGATGAGTTCCCATGTTCTTAGGTCAGCTGTCTCTGTGAGTTCCCCTGTCATGACCTGACCACCCCTGTCCTTTCCCTCTCTCTCTCTCTCTCTCTCTCTCTCTCTCTCTCTCTCTCTCTCTCTCTCTCTCTCTCTCTCACACACACACACACACACACACACACACACACACACACACTCTTCAACAGGATTCCCGGAACTCAGCCAAGTGCTTGGCTGTGGATCTCCACATCTGCTTCCATCAGTTACTGGAAAAATGCTCTCTGACAACTAGGGCAGTCACCAATCTGAATACAGGAGTAGGCCAGTTCAAGCACCCTCTTCACTATTGCTAGTAGTCTTAGATAGGGTTATCATTGTAGATTCCTGGGAGCTTACCTGGCCCAAGGTTTCTCTCTAATCCCAAAGTAACCACTATCAAGAAATCTCTTCCATTATTCTCCCCTCTGTCCCATCTCCAAACTGCTCTATCCAATCCCTTATGTTCCCTTACATCCGTTGAAGCTCCACACCCCACAATTTATCCAGGAGATCTCTTCTATTTCCCCTTCCCAGGGAAATTCATGCATCTCTCTTAGGCTCCTACTTGTTACCTAGGTTTTTTTGGGCTCTGGATTGTAGCATGGTTATCCATTACTTAACAGCTAATATCCACTTATGAGTGAGTACATACCATGGTTTCTTTCTGAGTCTGGGTTACCTCATTCAGGATGATTTTTTTTTTCTAGTTCCATCCATTTGCTTGCAAATTTCATTTTTTTTTTTTTTTTTTTTTGCTGCTAAGTTATAATCCATTGTGTAAATGTACCACATTTTCTTTATCCATTCTTCAGTTGAGGGGCATGTAGATTGTTCCCAGGTTCTGGCTATTACAAATTGTGCTGCTATGAACATAGATGAGCAAGTATCCTTGTGGAATGACTGCACATCCTTTGGGTATATACCCAAGATTGATATAGCTGGGTCTTGAGGTAGATTGATTTCCAATTTTCTGAGAAACTGCCATACCAATTTCCAAAGTTGCTGTACATGTTCGCACTCCCACTAGCAGTGGAGTGTTCCCCTTACTCCACAGCCTCTCCAACATAGGCTGTAATTGGTGTTTTTTATCTTAGCCATTCTGACAGGTGTAAGATGGTATCTCAGAGATGTTTTGATTTGCATTTCCCTGATGACTAAGGATGTTGAACAATTCTTTAAGTGTATCTTGGCCACCTGAGATGCTTTGTTTGTTTGTTCGAGACAGGGTTTTTCTGTGTTATTTTGGTGTCTGTCTTGGATCTCACTCTGATGGTCAGGCTGGCCATGAACTCATAAAGATCTGCCTGGCTCTGCCGCCTGAGAGCTTGGATTAAAGGCATGTGCCACTACTGCCCAGGTCCATTTGACATTCTTCTGTTGAGAATTCTCTGTTTAGCTCTGTAGCTTGTTTTTTTTTTTAATTGGATTGTTTGATATTTTGATGTCTAATTTTTTGAGTTCTTTATATATTTTGGAGATCAGCCCTCTTTCAGATGTGGGGTTGGTGAAGACCTTTTCCCATTCTGTAGTCTGCTGTTTGTTTTATTAACAGTATTGTTTGCCTTACAGAAGCTTTTCTGTTTCAGGAGGTCCCATTTATTAATTGCCTATCCCAGTGTTTGTGTTACTGGTGTTATATTCAGAAAGTTGTCTTTTGTGCAAATGCATTCAAGGCTATTATTATTAGTGTGTGTGTATGTGTATGTGTGTGTATGTGTGTGTGTGTGTGTGTGTGTGTGTGTGTGTGTATGTGTGTGTGGGTGTGTGTGTGTGTGTTTGTGTGCATGTACCCACCCAAACATGTGAATACGGGTATATGACAAAGCCAGACAAGTTGAATTATTTACTCCTGGAGTTATACATGGTGAACCACCTGAAGTAGGTGCTGGGAACTGAACTCAGATCTGCAAGAGCAGCAAACACTCTTAACCATGAGTTATCTCTACTTTATAACCAACAAGCTATTTGTTAGTTATAAATTACTACTTTAATTTTGCCTCAGCAACATCTCTGGGATAGAGAACAGCCCAATCAAATCATTCATGTTGAGTAGGCAGCCATCTCTAACAGTCTCAAAACAAGGTCACTAGGTAGTAGCTCTCATTAACTGTTCTAACACCTAGGAGGTGTTTTTAAATGCCCCCTCTTTTTTGTTTTGAATACATAAACAATTCCTTGAAAATTTAAGTCATGATTTCTTAACAGATCAGATTTCACTGAATATTAAAGGGAAAGTGTTCTTGCCAACAACATACAACATTATATTTTAAGAACAAGTTTAATATTGTAAAATAAAATCTTATGAAGAAATGGACATCTATTTTGATTTTTATAAGTTAGACTCTTTTGCTGACATAAAAGAGTGCAAATAAACAAAACCTGAGTGCTTGAGTCTTATAATTAAAATGATTAAATAGACAAAGGGGAAAACAATAACTGTTATCAAACATATGAAGGGAATACAACTTTGGAAAGGTGAACTGCTCTGTGTACTTTCTAAATCTTACTAGCTTTTGACAGATCAGAACATCTGGAGAACAGCATGTTATTGAAACCCCACTCAAAAGCATATGCCTAACATAGATATGAAAATGGATGGATTGATACCTAAATCCATAGATGTATATATTTCTGTATCTTTGTATATGTATAAAATATACTCAATGTGTACAGTACTTGCCTACCATGCAAAATCCCTTGGTTTGATCCCTAGCACAGCATAAATTAGCAATAGTTTTGTATGTCTTAAATTTGAACCCTTGGGAAATAGAAGCTGGAATATCAGGAGTTTAAGGTCATCTCTAGCTACATAGCAAGGGCAAGGTTTACCTGGGATATGCGAGACCCTTTTTCAATATAAACAAACAAACAAACAAAAAAACCAAGACAGATCCAAAATCATGTAAACTCATACTACTTATGAGAGCAAACTATAAATTTTCAACTCAGAGTGATGGTTTCCAAAGGAGAAAAGCAGGAACTTGTAGAGGCTCCAACAGGAACTCTTGGGGGTATGATCCATGTTGCTTCTAGGCTCTCAGCAGCATCTGTATGGGATGCTAAAATGCTAGGCTCTGATACTTTGCTGAATGTGTGCTAAAATCAATTTACAGCAAAAGAAAATGTTACATTGGGATTTATTAATAGTTATCATTCATTTTAAGTATGACCATGAAGAATTGTATCAGTATTTCACTGAAAGCCTCAATGTAGCCATCAACTTTTCTCCTTATGAAATCCTGTTTCCCTAATTTTCCAGTATGTGATAAATTCTCAGTGTCCATTTCTCAGTGCTAAGTCAAGCTATGAGCACAAGTTAAATAGTTTGATTACTTCTGACATTCTGGCCTTTAATAAATCTCTCTGTTGGTTATAAAGTACTACTTTCATTTTGCTAAAGGATCATCTCTGGGATAGAGAACAGCCCAATCAAATCATTCATGTCAAAGGGGCATCCATCTCTGATGTTCTCAAAACACGGTCACTGTGCAGTACTTCCTATCCTTCACCATGTATGATTTTTCACTCAGCAAACCCTTTTTAAAACCTACACTCTGAAAACCTCCACAGAATATCACAGGCTTACAAAAGAGGAACTATAGCTTCCTGTATAATAAATTCTTAATTGTGAAATTTAATTGTTCCATACTCCTAAGTCTTATCTTTATCCATAGACCTTTTTCAGTAGATGAATAGCTATCAGATAAAAGTCAGTTAAACCTGCAAGTCCTCTCTACACTAGTCCAGCAAACTAACCTACCTTCAAAAAAGACCATACTATGAATAAGTTGTTTCATTGGATAAAAGAATAATGAGCATATTTATAGGTTTAAACAAATTAAATGGAGTCCATAGGACGTAGTCTTCAAGTTCATTACTATTATAAAATATTCCCTAGTATCAATAATCCTCCAGGATTGAGGATGATATTACCTAGGTGTTTTGTGTTCATTTTCCCTTATGTTTTTCTTTCTTTCATTGTTCCCTAACCTACCATCTACTTGATTTAATTTCTTTTCATTACCATTAATATGAACCAAAAGCATTATATACAAGGCTAATTCTTGGCTATTATAAATACAGAATGAAAAAAAAAAGATCATGTAATAGGACTTTTCAATAAAATATGTCTTAGTCACTTTTGTCACTACTGTGACAAAAATACCTGAAAAAAAATCAACCCAAAGAAGAAAGTGTTTCCCATGGTGGCTTCAGTTTTACACTATGGTCCATCATGCTGTGGAAAGTATAATGGCAGATGTGTGAAGTAGCTGATTATATTACATACACAGGCAGAAAGCAGAAATATGAATGTTGGTGCTTAGTTCACAGTCTTCTTTCTATTTTATCCACTATCACACCCCATAGGATGGTCTCATTAGTCTAACCTATTATAGAAAGTTCCTCAAAGACATGCCTAAAGATTTGTCTCTATGGGTATTCTAGATCCTGTCAAGTTGATGATCAATATGAGCCATCATAATGGCACAAGCAAATTAATGTAGATATGATAGATAAGGCTAAAGAAAACCAGAAGGTATCCAATATGCATGACAGCAGAACTTAAAGAAGAAAATAAACATGAAATTAAATCTAAGATTTAAAATATTGAAGAAATGTAGAGAAAGGGAATACCAACAATATATGAAAATTTTCAGTAGTGAATTCAGTGTCAGTTTTCTATGACACTATAGGGCAAAAATAGATAGATTTACAGTTGGTTTTGTTTTGTATTTAGTGGATGCCTAGGGCCAAAAACAAAGCCTTGTATATGTGAGGCAAATACCCTCCATGTAGCTATGTCCCCAGACCCTCAAATGAGATTTCCATCAAAGAGATTTGAGATTATAATCCTCCCAAGTCCTTTGGAGCTATTGAACAGTGAGCTGATTTCAGCTGTCTGACTTTACTTTCATTATTTGTAAGGAGTCATTCTAGCCCGGTAGTGGCGGCGCATGCCTTTAATCCCAGCACTCAGGAGGCAGAGGCAGACAGATCTTTGTGAGTTCAAGGCCAGCCTGGGGTACCAAGTGAGTTCCAGGAAAGGCACAAAGCTACACAGAGAAACCCTATCTTGAAAAACCAGAAATAAAAGAGAGAGAGAGAGAGAGAGAGAGAGACAGAGAGAGAGACAGAGAGACAGAGAGACAGAGAGAGACAGAGACAAAGAGAGAGACAGAGAGAGAGAGAGAGAGAGAGAGAGAGAGAGAGAGAGAGAGAGAGAGAGAGACTTATTCTAGTATTTCATCAGATGTCTAAACTCAAGTCATGGATCCAGATTGGAGTAATTCTCCTGGCAGGAATGAAGATGTTTTGAAGACTCACTATGTGTACCTCCATTTGGGTAGCAGATTATAGAGACAAGGAATCCTAATAGTTAAAATTTCCATAGATGTTTGATTTTTAATTACTTAAGTTACAGTAATTGGGAGCCTGAAGAGAGGCTCAATGGATAAGAATACTTACTTCAAAATCATAAATACTTAAGAGTTCTAATCCACAGTACCCACATAAAAAGGTATCAAGGCTGCATAAGATTGTAACTGTGCTTCATGAAGAAGAGGAAGGTCTCTGGAGATTACTGACTGCCAGGTGCTATGAGATGCCCTGTCTCTAGGAACATGATAGGGAGTGACAGAACAGAACACCTAATGTCTCCCTAATCTTCAATGTGCACATACCACACAGATGCACAGACACACACACACACACACACACACACACACACACACACACACACACACAAATTTTATTGCTCAAGTGCCTTTCCTTCTGCCTTTGGAAGAATGTTGCATTTTATGAGTCTAGTGTACTCTAGAATATGGGTAAGAACCCTAACACCCAGTCATAACCCAACGAGTAGATACAACATTGTTCTGAAAGATTTCCCTCTTCCCTTGGCTCTAAGGATTTAGGAAATGGAAAGATGCTTCTGAGAACAAAAAAACATGCCCATTCCCTCAGGGGCTCCCTCAATGTCAGCCATGAATATAGTTGCCAGCTCAGGCCTCTTATCAGATTTTGAGGTGTTATTCCAATCAGCTCTTCCTAAACACGTTCCTAGTGTTCAAAAATGCCTAGCCTTTCATGCCTTCTGTTCACTTCTCAAACCCAAGAATTCTAGCTAGCCTTCCTTTTCTCCAGATTGATAGATTCCCTCATAGATGAGGAAGGTGAAGGAAAGTCAGGAAGAAAACAAATCTTCCACCTCCTAGAAAGCTACAACATTTACAAGCTTCACAGTACCATCCTGTCTCCTAGGGTACAAGCTTTACAGTATCATTTGTCCCCAAGGTTAAACCACCAGTAAACAGTGGCTAGGATTTCCCTCAAGCTGAGCTTCCTTCAAGTAATTCAGAGTTCAAGAGCAGCTGCTTTACCAAGTCATCAGCCACCTTGGGTTGAGCTTTTTGATGATTCAGTTGTCATCAATTAACCTATCTACTTGTAGGAAACTTTTCACTTATGTGCATGTAAGCAACCCCAATGAAATCATTGGTCCACCAAGCTGAACTTTGGTAGAACTGTTACTTTGGTCAATTCTTGACTCTTGAACTGGGGAGAGCAGACATTTCAAAATGTCTCCCCAGATGTCCCCCAATATTTCCCAGTGGCTCTGAGTGAGTGGGAATTGATTTCTATTACCTTCCCACAGAATCTTAATTAGCAGGTAGCAGGCAACCATTTAAGCTTGATACCCACAGGGTCAGTAGTTCTTTGCCAGGTTCTAGACTGGCAGGAATCTGAATTAACTAACATCTTTCCTCAGCTGAGTGACTTCATACTCACTCATCTAAAGATCACCACAATGTATGTCCCCAATGCATTTAGTCTTGGGGGTTAAAATAACTTGTCTTTAGATTTGTATTGTAACTCCTTTTATTTCAGATAGGAAGCCCAAAACTCTTATAATAAGAGTTTCCACTACAGAGGGTGGAGACGACTAGAAGAAATTCTCATATGCTTATCAGTGAGTTTGAGCCTAATGCTTTCCAGTTTATGGGCATGGTGATAAGAAAACAAATTGAAAAATGCAGAAAGTGGAACCAGGCTTGGCTATCTAACATACACATATCTCCCACTCCTCCAGACTCTTTACTTCCTGCAATTTCAAGTCATCCTTGGTCACAAATGAAACACAGTTTTACATTTTGTTTTTATTGCAGAGCAGAAACATTCAAATACATCTTTTAGTATATCCTTCAAAATGAATGGATACCTGTAAAAATAACCATAGAATGTTAGGCTCAGTCGTGTATAGGCTAAGTCCATAATTATACTATTTATTTTCCTATTGTTTTGTGAGCTTAAATGTAACTGAACCAATGATGAGTTGATGCATGAATCTATTTAATCTTACTAAAAACCCAGAGTCATATCAAGGTAAAAACTGAAAAAGATTAGAGAATCAGAGCAGCTAGCCACCAGACTTACTTCTAAGAAATCTCAGACCAAATAGGGCATCCTGTATCTATGAATAATCCTTGGACCAAATGAGGATGGGATCCTGTCCACATCTACCTTATATTCCTGTCTCCATTTTCCTAGTGTTGGGATTAAAGGCATGCACCTCCCAAGTGCTGGGGTCAAAGGTGTGGGCCACCACCACCACCTGGCTCTGTTTCTCATTTATTTTACTATATTTATAAGTTTTTTTTTTTCATTTTACATACTAACTACAGTTCCCCCTCCTGTCCCTCCTCCTGCTTACCCCCCCCACCTTTCTCCTACTTTCACCCACTCCTCAAAGAGGGAAAGCTCCCATGAGGAGTCAACAATGTCTGGCAGATCAAGTTAAGGCAGGACTGAGACCCTCCCCCCTGTATCAAGGTTGAACTAGGTATCCCTCCATAGAGAATGGGCTCCAAAAAGCCAGTTCATACATTAGGGATAAATCATGGTCCTACTGCCATTGGCCTCACAAACTTCCCAAGCCGTACAACTGTCACCCACATTCAGAAGGCCTAGTTGGGTCCCATGCAGGTTCCCCAGCTGTCAGTCCAGAGTCAGTGAGCTCCACCTAGGGGAAATAGATAAAATCTCCTGAGTAAATTGGAAATGTGGGGGAGGAGATAAGGGGAGGTGGCTAGTGAACATGAGGAAACTGAATGATAGAGATCGGGGAGATAGAGAGAGAGTAAGGAAAGAGATATCTTGATAGAAGGAGCCATTTTGGGTTTAGAGAGAAATCTGGTGCTAGGGAAATTTCTAGGAAGCCACAAGGATGACTCCACCTAAGACTACAAGCAATAGTGAAGAGAGTTTCTGAAATGGCCTTCCCCTGGAATCAGATTGATGACTACCTTAACTGTCATCATAGAACCTTCATCCTGTAACTGATGGAAGCAGATACAGAGATCCACAACCAAGTACTAGGTGGAGCTCCCAGAACTCAGTCGAAGAAAGGGAAGAGAGATGACAGGAGCAAAGAGGTCAAGATCATGGTGGGGAAACCCACAGAGACAGTGGTTTCTCTTTTAGACGGGTTCAATCTCATGTAGCCCAGGATGGTCTTGAACTCCTGATTTTTCTGCTTCTGATTTTCCTGCTTCCTCCTCCCAAGTGCTGAGATTAAACATGTGTGCCACCACTGCTTGGCCTCTATGGTTAACTAGTGACTAGCTCCACTCTCTGATCTCCAGGAAAGCTTTATTCGTTAGAACACAAAATATCATACACCAAGTTGAGGGTGGCTGTCGTTTAAATGTAAGCAAATTTGGTGGTTCAGTGTAAACCAAGTTGAATATTATTTCATTTCCCCTGTGAGGTTTTCTGGAGTGGCTTGTCCCTTGCACTTGTATTTGTCTATTATGATAAAAAATAAATAGATTCTACCTGTGATATAAGCATTACTATGATATGGCATAGTATAATATTTTTTTAATAGCAAAAATCATGAAAGAAGTAATTTAAACCAGAAATATCCAATTATTGGTTAAGGTTCCCCAGAGGAATAGAACTTATAAAAATATATGAAATTTATTAGAATGTATTACATGCTGTGGTCCAGCTACTCCAACCATGGCTCTTTACCAACACAATATCTGAGAATCCAGAAGTTGCTCGGTCCACAAGATTGTAAATCTCACCTAGTATTCAGTATACCCCTGAATCCTGAGAAAATAGGCTCTAATGCCAGTGAAAGAATGGACTTGCTAGTGAGACTGAGTGAGGCAAAAAAGGCAAACAGAGTTAGCTCCCTTCTTCCTTGTCTTTTATATACTTTGACACCAGAAAGTGTGGCTCAGAATAAAGGTGTATCTTCTGAACTCAAAAATTCTGGATTAAAATTGTGTCTCCTCACTTCAAATGATTTAACTAAAAAAAAAAATCTTAGGGTTGGTATGATGGTGTCCCCCAGTACTCAGAAGGCAGAGGCAGGTAGATCTCTGTGAGTCTGAGGCTATCCTGGTCAAAATAAATAGACAGATAGATAGATGGATAGATACACCTCTGCTTGGGTTTTAGTTAATTCCAGATGTAGTTAAGTTGATTGCCAAGAATAGCCATCACATTGGTTTGCATTTGTTTATTTATAATAAATCATTCACATCTCTTACTCCTTCCATATTGTCTGTCTAATATGGAATTTTTCTGATTGTCTTTAGCTGTGATGATATCCATTAAACATATACACACACAGTTATTTCATAGAGAAGAAAGAGTAAGCAAGAATGGGGAGATGCTTAAAATGTAACAAATAATTGCCTGAAAATGGTTCTATACAACTCTGTATAGTGTAAAAACAAAAGAAAGAAAGAAGCAATGTTTGAGTAGAAATTCTTAGCAAAATGAACTGCTGGGAGAATCTGTTTCAATCCACCAAAAGTTACCTTCTGCTTTAGTAAATTCTGTCCACTTGCTTATATAAGATTTAAGCTAAGAGAAGTTGGCATATCTCTATTTTTTATTTATTTATTTATTTATTTATTTATTTGTTTATTTATTTATTTATTTTGGGTTTTTTGAGACAGGGTTTCTCTGTGTAGCTTGCACCTTTCCTGGAACTCACTTGGTAGCCCAGGCTGGCCTCGAACTCACAGAGATCTGCCTGGCTCTGCCTCCTGAGTGCTGGGATTAAAGGCTTGTGCCACCACCGCCTGACTACTTGTTTATTTCTTCGAGGCAACATTGACACACAAAATAAAAAAAAAAAAAAATAACTTAGATTAGTTAGATAGACTTTCTGGTAAAATAGTACTTTCATTAATTGATAGTAATCAATGATGTGGTAAATCTCCTATTAATTACAGAAACATGTAAGGTATGTTTGCCACATGGACAAACTATTTTAAACCTGTGATGAAGAATGTCTAAAGTGGAAAGAAGAAAGAAAACTACTGAAGGGGTGTACATGGAGGCTGGATGACTCAGAGATGCCCCCTTTGCTCTAAACCTTGCTGCATCTCAGTGGTCGCAAGTCAGAAAGTCAACAGCCACCACACCATGACCCTGTTGCTGAAGCATTTATAAGTATTCCAGTAGGAATGAAGACATTTTAATGGATATTTGTATTCCTCCCTGTGGTTAGCAGATTGTTGAAGCAACGGCTCTCAAGACATGGAATTTCCCAAGGAATCTAATGCTGGGAAAAAGGAAATGCTGAACCCTGGTATACCCAGAGGGGGAGATTGTTTCCTGGAAGAGATTTCACAGTCTGACAACTTGTCAGAGCACAAGCAGGCGCTGAGGCAATGATGGGTCAGTGTTGAATGGAACAATATTTTGAATGTTTAGTCCTACATTTAAATAAAACCTTATGCCAGCACCCTGAAAAATAGACTTGGGAAGTCACTGGATTTTTTTGTACATCTTTCCAACCTGGCCACATTGAATAAATCTCCTTTTTGTGATTTTCACTATTACCTTTTTTTAATTGGCATATTGAGCTTGGGTGACCCAGTCTGGCTTGTTAGTGTGCCAGGGCCCAAGCTTCAACCCTAAAATCTGTGTTAGTTCAATTTTTATTACTAGAAAGATAGACTTTAAATTTTATTTTTTAAAAATATAATATTTTATCATATAGTAAAACCAAAAGTGTCACTGAAATCTGAATACAGCACAAGAGAAGGGGAGGATGTGGTCAAGGGTGGCAGAGTCAGAAAAGATTATGGTTGAGGCATAAGGAGGAAGCTGGTTTACAAGTCCGCAGAGATGCTGCAGGGCAGAGATTTCATGTAGAGGAAGAACTTGAGGAAGGTAGATTAGGAGATTCTGTAAGACAGCACAGTAGACAGAGAATAGGAAAGGATGGAGGACAGATATAAAGGCAAATAAATTTTGTCAGAGACTGAATGAGGGCAGGCTAGATACAAGAAATTGTTACTGAAGAATGGTAGAGAAATGGATGAAGGAGGAGAAGGAGAGGAAGAGGAAGGAGGAGAAGAAGACCCTTCCTCTCTAAGTGTGTATGTGCAGGTGTGCAGGTATGTGTGTGTGTGTGTGTGTGTGTGTGTGTGTGTGTGTGTGAGAGAGAGAGAGAGAGAGAGAGAGAGAGAGAGAGAGAGAGAGAACACTTATGCACTCCTGCAATGTGGAGGTCAGCAGACAACCTTAGCTGTCATTCCCTAGAGGCTGACCCACTTCATTTTTGAGATAAGATTTCTCACTCATTTGGAATTCACCAAGTAGACTAGGGTGGCTGGTCAGGTGGGTCCCTGATGTTACAGGTGAAGATAAAGCAAAGACCGTGTACTCTGTTATGGCTGCTTATCCCACTAACCACTTTTATGAGTATAGTGCTCTTCCCCAAGTTTGATGTTTGTAATATTATTACTTTAGAAGAGACAAAAAAGAGAGCATTAAAAAAAGGCAAAATCAGGAAGTAAAGACCTGCTTCAGTGGTTAAGAACAATTGCTACTCTCACAAAAGCCCTGAGTTCAGTGGGTTCCAGGACCCACCTCTGTTAACTCACAACCATAGAGGATGAGCATCTTGGGGTATAAAATGGTAAGCAGCATTTGTAAGTGGGCTGCTGGGAAAGGAACCTCTAAAGCCACAGCAGGACTCCACTGTGGCAAAGATGGTAGAAGCATAAAGAAGATAACCTATTTAAGTACAGAGTTCATGTCAGTGAATGCAGTGAAAGAGTTGGGAAAGTTGACTTGGTCAATGTTAAGTTTAAGTGAGTCTTATTATAATAGTATTAGTATGCATTCAAATATATCCAATCTTCCACACAGTCTTTGCAAATAACTTTTAAAAAGAATAACTCTTTCCCTTTTCTCCAAAGATGTAGACATTCATTTTTAACCCAAATTAAGAAACCTTCTTTCAGATAAGGCATCCTCACTCCCCCAATGTTGTCACATTCCAACACCCCAGTCTTATCACTGCTTTGTAGCCTACCATCTGCTATGCCCTGTTTCTCTCTGTCTCCAATTCCCAGTGGACCACATGGATCTCCTACAGACTTCCTACTCCACCCCCTTCGTCTCAACCACATCTCCTAAAGGCACTCTCCCTCTGGGTACCCCCAGGTAGGTCACCGCCAGGCCATTCTGCAAGCAAAAGGATCAGGTCTTGACTCTCTGTCTTCTTCTCCAATTCCAATCCCGAGTCTTAGCCCCAGCTTTGCAGCAGACCACCTGCCTCTCCTATCTCTCTGCCCCTTTACCCAGTTTTCTTCCCTCATGTGGACTCTTTAGCTGTCCCCCAATAGCCCATCCCCATTCCTTAGTGTCATCTCCCAATACCTAGAAACACTTTCTCCCTGGTCCCCCTGTGTCCACACCCGGCAAGATCCTACCAGGCATTCCCTACCAGGTAACCTACAGCTACCATACTCTCCTCAAAACCAGAGGGAACAAAGAACAAGGTCCAAAACACTCACCCAATGAAGACAAAGCCAGATATCAGCACCTAGAATTACAATCATCTCAAACCCAGATGCCCAGATGCCAGCATAAAAACCACATTATCAACCAGGACACTGCACCTCCACTAGAGCCCAGGAACTGGATTACGGTAGGCTCCAAGATTTGCAACATAGCTGAAGCACAAGACAAGAACTTCAAAACAGCAGTGAGGAATATGTTCAAGTACCTTAAAGAGGTTATGGATCAAACCATTTATGAAAACTCAAACAGTAGAATGAGATGAAGGAAAAACAATTCAAGACATGAAAATGGAAAGAGAATCAATAAAGAAAACCCAAACTGAGGGAAATCTCTGAAAAATGAAAATGAAAAAGAAAACTAGGAAAATTTGAAATTAAAAAATACCACCCTCACCAGCATGGGTGTGACATGTTCCCACAGCCATACTTATATATGAGTGCTTGGGATTCAAACCCAGATCTTCAGGCTTGCAGAGGAAACATTTTTACCAACTGAGCCAACCCTCCCATCCTTGCTTTGAGATTGTTAGGTATGCAATCAACTCTTTAATTTCACTTGAACTGGATTCAACAGAGTAAATAACACATTATAATTTCTAATAACAAACTTGTTTTCTTTTTAGAAAAAAACTCAAGTTTTGGTTTATTTCTTTACAGGGAATGGGTTCCACACTTTATTAACTGAATTCTTGAAGGTCATGACCTTTTAAAGTAACAGATACCAGAAACACTGAATTACTTAATAAATATTTTATTAGCTGCATAATTAAAAGCAGATTAGCTACCAAGAGAATAAACTTAATTTTTGGAAATAAGATCAAGAAAATCCCAATACCTCAAAAGTTCACAGAAGTGTAGAAAAAAACTGAAGTGATTTGGCATCATTAATCTTTTAGGAAGACCTTTCTCAAGTTGTTCTAGCTCTTCAAGTATATTGGGAATAAAAAAAATTATGAAATAATTTATGAATTTATTATTCTATCTATTGTTGGACAAGAATTATCATATCTAACATATACCATAAATTCTGTTTTATTTATTTTTTTTACCATGGAACCTAATTTTTGTCAGTTAGCTTACAATCTGCAGAGTCTTGTATAAATAAATTAAACTCAGGCAAAAAAGTAGAGTGATTGCAAATTCATAATTTTCTGCTGTAAAATGATAAAACACATTTATGGTAATAAATACTATCCATATCATACACACACAGGCACACCACACACCACACACACACTCACACACACACACACACACACACACACACACACACACACACAGACACACACATACACACACACACACACATTTTACAGATCCTGCAAGACTACAGTAGCATTTTGCTTAGACATATACATGTGGTGTATATGTTTTCATGTATCTATGAGTTTGTGTGTGTGTGTGTGTGTGTGTATTGTTTATGCATACATGTGCATTGCATGATAAGACAACCTTGGATAGAATTCTGGGAAGTAGAAGGCTGGGGAGAGACACCGCCAGCCACCGCCATGAGAAGCAACATGTAAAGACACTGGTAAGCCACAAGCCATGTGGCAAAGTATAAACTAATAAAAATGGGTTAATTTAAGAAAGAAAAAGTAGATAACAAGAAGCCTGCCACAGCCAAACAGTTTGTAAACAATGTAAGTTTCTGTGTGTTTACTTGGTTGGTTCTGAGCGACTGTGGGACTGGCGGGTAAGAGAGATTTGTCCTGACTGGGCCAGGCAGGAAAACTCTTAACTACAAATGGCGCCCAACGTGGGGCAAGAGTTTCCACCTAAAACCTGAGAAAAAAGATTCTAAACGGAGCTAAAAACAGCTTCCTAGTTGTTTCCCTCAAGTTAGCAGCAGCCTGCCGGTTTGAGCTACTCTGGCAGGTTCCTGGCATGTGCGTCTGACCTGTACTGCAGCGGGAATGAGGAATCTACAAGCAGCACTTTACTCTGCTGCGTGGTGGATTTAGCCTTTGGTAATTAAAAAAAAAAAAATAAGTTTCTGGGCTATGCGCTGCTTTGATAGAACTGCTTCTGATAGTTGATGGTACACATGGCTCCAGACCCAGAGCTGGTGGTAAACAGTACCACCACCGTGTTGGGAAGCTGAGGTGGGCAGAGCCAGCAGCCACAGTGGCTTTTCAGTCTTACAAAGATGGATATTACACAGACAATCTGGTTTGTCTTGTCTTTGGGATTTTTAACCACAGAAAAAGATTTGATCATACAAGCTGTTGAGTTAAACAAATATGTAAATTTTAAAGGTAACTTGACTTCAAAATTTGGATATAAGAATATGTTGCTTTGAAAAAGAGTCTCTGCTTTTGTTTCCACAGAAAGCCAGAGGCTATGGATTTGTTCCAGATTAAGATACATCAGGTTTGATCAGCCAAGACCACCTGAAAGGTCTCCGATGACACCATGGCCCAGATGATCTGACATCCAGAATGGTTTCAAGGCAACTGGCTCAGAGGTTCACCCTAATGGACTACTCCATAATCCTAAAATTTTCTTTGTGTCCCCATAAGATACAGCGCCCCTGTCCAGCAGGAAGTAGTAAGAGAAACTATGCCCACATTCCCAAAATTATCAAGCTGGCTTTGGAAATGGAATTGGCTCACTCCTTTTCTAAACCCAAGCACATTGTTAAAAGAAAAAGTTAAGATATTCTTGTGTCCCAAATCAGAAGAGCCCTCTGGTGTGGGACAGAGAAAAACCAATATTTTTCTTTAAAGCAGGTTGATTATAAATGAGATCTCTTTCTAAAGAAGAAAAGGGGATATGATACAGATATAATAGGATGAAAGGGTAGATTAAGGAACTTACTTCTAAAGAGCAACAACTTGTTTAAAATGTTTTACATTGGTATAGATTTTAGTCTATTGATACAAACTTAAAGTTAATTTTGTTATACTGTGTGCATATTTCTACTCATGTTTAAGGTATTATGTTTGTATAGCTCATTTTAAATTGTAATGGATAATTAAAAATAGATTAATAATTAATCATCTGTGATAATCATACTCATAGCCATGTTAGTTATGTCTTCTAGGTATACATAGAGATATTTCAGATAGATAGGTAATCTTCAAATACTTCAAAGACCTACAGAATATGGCATTTAAAATATTTTTAAAATTTAGACTTTCTGGACAGTGAGACATGTCTGCTCCTGGCAGCACCGATTTACTTCAGAGAGGAGGATGGGCATTGAAGACACTTCATATGGAGTTTATCTTCACCTTGGCAAAAATAGCCATTTGGGCAAGAAACTGTTCTTGCCTGGACTGCTTGATCAACTGGACATGCAGGACCCATAGAAAGGTGACCACTAAACTTTGTTTGACAAAATGGTCCTTCAGGTTCCTGCTTCACAGAGGAAACTGCCAGACATTCTACAGGACACTGAGAGAAGTGACCAAGAGACTCTAGCCCTGTGGGCTGAAAACAGATGCCCCAACAAAGGAACATTAGGTGACTGTTCAGGCTGCCAGCTGTCTCTGTCTACCCTGCAAGACTCCCGAAAGTTGCTTGCATCCTTCTCCTGGTTTTCAGGTAATATTATATCCTTCTGAGGTCTTTGATATGGTTAAAGACTAGATAGTTATAATTTCCTCAGTTATGATAAAAGACAAGTTAGATATAAAAACCTTAGACTCACAAATATAAGATAGATAGGATATCTTCTTGTAACTGTAATTCTTGTTTGATGATTGTTTTGTTATATGTAATTGTACTATGTAAAAGTTAAAACCTTCCTTAAAAAAAAAAGAAAAGGGGAAGTGCTGTGGATATTGCTCTGTGTAAATAAAGTTCTGATTGGCCAGTGGCCAGGCAGGAAGTATAGTCAGGACAAGAGAAAAGAGAATTCTGGGAAGTAGAAGGCTGGGGAGAGACACCGCCAGCCACCGCCATGAGAAGCAACATGTAAAGACACTGGTAAGCCACAAGCCATGTGGCAAAGTATAAACTAATAAAAATGGGTTAATTTAAGAAAGAAAAAGTAGATAACAAGAAGCCTGCCACAGCCAAACTGTTTGTAAACAATGTAAGTTTCTGTGTGTTTACTTGGTTGGTTCTGAGCAACTGTGGGACTGGCGGGTAAGAGAGATTTGTCCTGACTGGGCCAGGCAGGAAAACTCTTAACTACACCATAAATTCTGTTTTATTTATTTTTTTTACCATGGAACCTAATTTTTGTCAGTTAGCTTACAATCTGCAGAGTCCTGTATAAATAAATTAAACTCAGGCAAAAAAGTAGAGTGATTGCAAATTCATAATTTTCTGCTGTAAAATGATAAAACACATTTATGGTAATAAATACTATCCATATCATACACACACAGGCACACCACACACCACACACACACTCACACACACACACACACACACACACAGACAGACACACACACACACACACACACACACACACACACACACACACACACATACACACACATACACACACATTTTACAGATCCTGCAAGACTACAGTAGCATTTTGCTTAGACATATACATGTGGTGTATATGTTTTCATGTATCTATGAGTTTGTGTGTGTGTGTGTGTGTGTGTATTGTTTATGCATACATGTGCATTGCATGATAAGACAACCTTGGATATCATTCCTCAGTTACAAACACACCTATTGAAACAGGTCTCATATTTGCCTGCACCTTTGCCAAGTAGGCTAAGCCATTCTCCAAGGATCCACCTGCCCCACATTACACTTCAACATCAGTGAGATTACAAATACTTGCCACTACACCCACGTTTTAACATAGGTTCTGGGTAATCTAATTTATGCCCTCACATTTGCAAGTCAAGCACTTTGCCAACTGGGACATCTCTGCAGCCTGTATATTGTTATTTTTGGTTTTAATATTAATATGTTTTGTACAGAAAGGGGAAATATAGCAATTGATAGTTAGTCATGTTTGTACCATTTTCAATGTTCATCTTTGTGTCCTGAAGATGTGAGTTCCTCTGCTGTCACTTTTCCTCAAACTGACAGGATGGGTAATTCAGATCAGCATAAGTAAAGGAACACTGAAGATTGTTACAAGAGCAAAATGTTATCGCATGGGTCCTCCATGTCTTGTCAGCCAGAAGCTTTCTTTATGATGACCCTCTCACATGTCTATGGAGAACTCCACAGGTTTGGGACTCTTGTCACTAGGTATATTGGTCCTATTCCCCATCCATGGCAGCACTTCATCCTTACCTCTTTAGTTCTGAGCAGTTTTCATAAGTCCAGTTGGTGGCTTCCTGTCAATTTGTTATGTCTATGGCCCAATGGGCATTTTGCTAATGCATGTCTTTGACTTAAATGAAATTTTGGATTTTCTGTCTCTTATTCCTCTTATTACTTCTTCTTGGCCTTTCTGTCTTCTCCCCAGACTCCAGTTATCATGTGTTACACCTGCTCCAGCTTTCCTACTGTTCCCCATACTCCAGCTCTTCTTATTTCTTAACCTCCCATGGTTGCTCAGAACAACTTCTAGTTATTGGTCTATGTTTTTGTATTCTGTTGTTGATGTTCTACTGATGATCTCAGTTGGCTCTGCAATTCCAAAAATACCCTTTTTCTTGTTCTTAATGTTTGATGTATATAAAAGTTATTCTAGGAGTTTGGGAGGTGGTTTATCCTTAAAGTGCTTACTAATCAAGTATCTAGGTTAGACCCACAGCATCCACATACATTATGGCAAGCACAGAAACATAATTCCAGGGCTGGAGAATCAGAGATGGGAGGATCCCTGGGGATGACTGGCCATCAGTCTGGTTGAACTGGTGAGTTCCAGGTTTAGTTAGAGACTCTGTTGTAACAGGAATCTTAAAGAGTCTTATTAATTAAATCAAACCAGGGCCAGGTATTGGGGTGAATGCTGGAAGTTCAGAGAGACAGAACAGGCCACAGCCACCTCACCTCACCAATTCCTCAGCTGATTCTGTTTATTCAGACTGGAAGCCTCTGAGTCCTCATCCAAATGGGTCTCAGCTGAACTGTGCTGTTCAAAACCTACAAACTTAACCAGCCAAATGCTTCAAGTTTCTGGTCTTCATGTCTTATATGTATTCCTGCTTTCTGCCATCACACCCTGGGATTAAAGGCTCACTTCTTGGGATTAAAGGCGTGTGTCACCATGCCTGGCTATTTCTAATGTGGTATTGAACTCACAGAGATCCAGACAAATTTCTGCCTCTGGAATGCTAGGGTTAAAGGTGTGTGCTACCACTGCCTAACCTCTATGTTTAATATTGTGGCTGTTCTGTCTCTGACCCCAGATAAATTTATTAGGGTGCACAATATCTCGGGAAACACAACACCACCACACTCTGTCTCAAATAATGTGGAGATCAACTGATGAAGATTTCTGAAGTCAACATTTGGCTTCCAAAAACATGCAGACAGATGTGCATACACATGTGCTAGTATGCACATATGCATGAACACATACACACATAGGTACCACACACATATATACAAAAGAAAACATATCATATGAGAGAGAAACACAGAAAATGTGTTTCTAAACTAATTAACCCTGAATTTCCTCTTGCCATGCATTTGCTTTTCTGACACTTAGAGTTGCTAGCTACAATTGTAGCTCTGCAGAGTGTAGCTGAAATGCACATACTTGCAGCTGCAGTTGAGCCAGAAATATGACTGAATTTCCTACACCCTTTCCTTCATCTCTTATCTCACTTTCCAGCCTTCTCTCTCCTGCTCTGCAGGAACTCACACAAGACTGTTCCTCATGCTGCTTCCTGAAGGTCAATGTGTTTCCCTGCCGGCCTCTACCTTGGCTACAGCTGACTTTTAGATCAAAACAAACACAGAACACCAGAAGCTAGGGCTCACAGCTTACCAGACACTTGTCAGTCAGCTTTCTCACCTTCTCTGATATGTCTGGTTTTGTGTATATTTGTGTGTGTGTGTGTGTGTGTGTCTATGTGAGTGTGAGTATGTGCATGTTCATCTATATTTGGTGTATGTGTGTGTGTTTATCTCTGTGCACACATTATCTATGTGTCTGTGTATGGATGTTTATTGTATATCTTTGTGTGTGCATGTGTGTATGTGGATGTATCTGTGTGTCTATGTATATAGTTTTGGCTCTCCATGCATGCTTCCCTGTGCATTGCAAATGTGTGTGTGTGTGTGTGTGTGTGTGTGTGTGTGTGTGTGTGTGTAATTTGTCAGACTTTTCTCTATTCTGGAATTTCCTTTCACCCTTAGTTTTATAACCAATATTATCAAAAAGCATTTTTTATCTCATGTTTTGATTTGATATCTATAATTCTGCTGCATCTTAAATTATAAATAACATCAATGGACTTCCTTGTTGTATATTTTAAGCATAGGTAAGATATATTAACAGGACTTGAAATTTCTGTGTAATACATGATTTAATTTGTAATTTTTTTAGACAAGGTTTCATTCTGTAGCTTTGGCCTACTTTGAACTAAATATACATCCAAGGCTAACTTCAAATTTCTTGTAATTCTACTACTCCAGCCTCTCAAATATTGGGATTAGAGGTGTGAGTCACCACACGTGATGATACACATATTATTTCATCTATTACTATTTTAGCTCACTAAAAATATATGCATATAATATTGGTGGTTTTCACTTCTAACTTAATTTACTCATGGTCATAGAGCACATTCTTCATAATTTCAGTTCTTTCATATTTAATGATATCTGTCCAACAGACTATTGTGAGCCTATAAAATTGCTGTATAGTATGAATCTTGAGGAAGAGGTTTCTTTGGTTCTTTGTTGTTTTGCTCTCTTTTCTTTCTAGAAGTATTGGCTTCTATAAATACCAGTTATTTCATTTTAGCTGTATTGATCAAATTCTTTGCAGCCTCAGTTATTTCCCATATTCCCCTCCCCCCAAAAAAGTGTGTAGATATCTGCTAAGATCTTCAATTTGTAAATTTCTGGTTATTATTAATATTTTTTAAATTTTTTATAGTAAGTTATCATTTTGTAGATTACCCATGTAATTAGTTTATTTTGCTATGTTATAAAATACACACTAGTGAGCATAATAGGTCCAATAGATCCTGATACAATAACAGTGGGGAAGTTTTATGTCCTGCTTCCCTCTCTGAATCATCCAAACTGAAATTGATCAGGAAACTTCAACACTAGATGACATCACAGATAAGGTCATCTTAGAAGATGTCTCCAGAACATTCCACCTGAGAGGAAGAAAATCTACAATCTTCTTAGCATCTGGTGGAAGCTTCTCCCAAGTAAACCAGAGCCTGCCCCACAAATCAAATCTTACCCAATACTAAAGGCACAAGTGATCTCTTCTATCTTATCAGTTAGATTAGAAGTCAATAATAAGATAAACTACAGAAAAGAGAACAAATACATGGAGACTAGAAAATGCAATTCTTGAATGACTCTGAAGGAATCAGGGAGGATTAGAGAGGTTAAGAGCATTTGCTGCTGTGCAGGGTGGTGGTGGCACCCACCTCTAATCCCAGCACTCAGGAGGCAGAGGCAGGCAGATCTCTGTGAGTTAGAGGCCATCACGGGCTACCAAGTGAGTTCCAGAAAAGACACAAAGCAACACAGAGAAACCATGTCTTGAAAAAACAAAACCAAAACCAAAAAAAAAAAAAAAAGCATTTGCTGCTTTTGTAGAGGACCTGGGTCTGGTCCCCAGCACTCTCATGGAAGCTCCTGTCTCTAACCACATTTCCATGGGATATGGTGCCCTCTTCTGGCCTCTGTAGGCAGTAGCTATGCATGTGGTACACATACACAGCTGAAGGCAAAATGACTCATACACATTTAATTATGGCAGCAATGTCTTATTGACATTGTGGTTTGTTCTCTTTCATTGTTCCACTCCTGACCAGCTTCCTCCATGCCTCGTCCCACCTCTACTTGACTCCCTTTCTTTTCTTAGATAGATTGCTCCCCACCCCATTTTTAGTGTTCTCTCTTTTAGCATATGAACCAGTAGTCTTAAAATGGCATGTTTTTTCATGCATTCTTTGTTCTGTTTGATTCTTCTTCCCACTGCTCTCCCCACATTGCTACCAAATTAAGCCCTTTATTCTGTATACTAACAAAGAAAAAAAATTTAAAAAGGGAGAAAAGAATGTGATTTATTGTGACATCATTAAGTATGAATGTTTTCTCACAGTTGTATTTTCCTAGTTGGTCGGAAGCTCCCAGTCTGAATGACACCTGGAGTCCCTCCTGAGGGAAGGATCCTGACAATGACACAGACAGTGGGTCCCTCAAGGAGTTCTCTGCATGCCATTTCTCAAAAACCAACTAACTTATTAAAATGCTGAATTATTCCAAATTGAAATCTTTTCACCCCAGGGACTATATATAATAAGCAATCGCATCTTGCAAACTATATTCTTAGGTTATTGTTTAGACAGCTGACTGCCCTGGTCTTGACATCATTATGCAAGAACCTCTTTAAGTCAGATGCAGGAATAACAGTTATGCAAGCACTACAATGAAGTGGAAAGAGCTGATATTAAATGTTCACTAGTTATCATTTTCATGGTTTTCCTATCTAAATGGCTTGCTTAGTGGCAGCTATGCAAAATATGAGTACACTGAATTACATATGACCTTGTTTTACAAATATAAAAACAATGTTGCTGAAACACCTGCAATTAACTATTGAAATTCACATAAGGGATAGAATATAATAAGAGAGGCCAGAGAGCTTTCATTGTATGGTAGAAAAACAAAGGAAAAATGATTATTTTACTTGCTTCATTATTTCTAAATAATCCAATGGTTCATTAAAAATTACAGAAAATGTTATAGACTTTTAATCTAGCTGGGACACCATGGCCATTATTTATGTCTGAAGATATGTCTTAGATTAATTATTCAGTTGGGTTCTTTTGGTCTTCTCACATTTGTAAGGGATAGATCAAAGTTTCCATTTTCTGTTATTCAAAATATTAACAAGGGGCTGGGGAGATGGTTGGGTCAGTAAGTGCTGGAGTACCAGAATCCAGGTTCAATCCTCAGCGCTCAGGTTCAGACCTGGGCATGATAGCAGTAACACCAGTGTTGGGAATGTGGAGACAGGAGGAACCCTGGGGCTTGCTAGATAACTAGTCTAAACTCCTTGATGAGGTCTAGGTCAGTGAGAGACTTTGTCTCAAAGTAAATAAATGGATATATAGGAAAGTAAATAGATAGATATATTAAAAGGGAGACAGAACCTTAAGAATGATACCTGAGGTTTACATCTCCCTGTGCATTCATGTTATACATGCACATACACACAAACATGCAAACACATACATTAACAACATTTTTAACGTATATGTCTATTTTCTATTTCTTCCTATATCTGAGAATCTCCTAATAGTCCAGAAACACAAATTTGGGCTACTCAACTCTAAAACATACTTCCAAGGCCTTTTCCTCATAGGAACTGTGCTATCAGCTCAGGCTAGCCTCCTCCCTCCCAGTGTGAACTTCTTGTGTGGACTCTCTTGGTCTAAGTTCCTCCAGAATTCAAATTCCTTCAATCTTACATGGTTGCGACCCCAGCCCAGGGAATGGTGACACCACAGTGGAAGTTCTCAGCTACTGCTCCAGAAACATACTTGCCTGCTGCCATGCTCCTTGCCATGATGGTCATAGATGCCCTTTGAACTGTAAGCCCCAAATTAAATGCTCTCTTTTGTAAGCTGCCTTGATCATTGTGTTCCGTCACATCAATAAAACAGTAAGTAAGATAACTTACAAGAGGGAGCAAGCAACCTCTTTCTCTCCCTCTTACCTTTCACTTCCTTTCCAGACTCAAATTTTTTAGTTGCCAAAATTTAGAATACAGGCAAATATATTTGAACTTTCATTGAGGAAGCCAAAGAAAATGAATACCTTTTTTTTTTTTTTTTTTTTTTTTTTGAGACAGGGTTTCTCTGTGTAGCTTTGTGCCTTTCCTGGAACTCACTTGGTAGCCCAGGCATGCCTCGAACTCACAGAGATCTGCCTGCCTCTGCCTCCCGAGTGCTGGGATTAAAGGCATGCACCACCAATGCCCGGCTGAATAACTCTCTTAAGAGGGTCTCACTATGTACTTCAGGCTGAACTTGAACACTTGATCCTATTGCCTTATCCTTCAAGATTTGGGATTACAGGTGTGTGCCACCAGGTCCTGCTCTGAAATTAATTCCACATTAGAAAACAAAAGTGATCTCAGATCAACAATGCAGTTTTACAACCTAAGAAACCATAAAAAAAAAGAACAACAAAAAGAAAACCAAAAAACTAAACCCCCAACTAGCAACTAAAAGTTAATAATACATCTTAAAGCAGAGTCAAATGGAAAGGAGAATAAAAATACAATAGATGCCATAATACAGAAGGATAAGTGTCCCCCTACTGGCTCATACATTTGCACACTTGCTCCCCAGTTGGGGGTGCTGTTTAGTGACGTTATGGAATCTTTAGGACCTGGAGTCTTACTGAAAGAAGCCCACCATGAAGGATGGGCTTCAGTGGTTTGTAGGCTTGCCTCAATTCCTGTTCTCTCTCTCAGCTTCCCACGTGTGGATGAAATGTGACCTCTCTGCTTCCTGCTTCTGATATGCCTTCTTCACCATTATGGGTTCCACAGCTCTTGAATCATATGCTAAAATTAACCCTTTCTTCTCTAAGTTTCATTTGGCCGTTGTATTTTACTATAGCAAAGAAAAGCCGCTAATACAATGAAGAAAATTATTGAGCCTCCAGGAATATAAAAAAGATCCACAAACTATTACTTGTCAGTGAGTTTTCCTAAGATGTAGAAGGATGGAATTTATCAAATAAAAAGTGAACATGTACACAAAACCAGTCTAAAGACTCAAAATGGGTCAGAACAACTTAGTATTAAGAACAGCTGTGCAGTGATAATTTTTATTTCTTCTCAAGTAGTGCTACTTCCTGTGACTAAGGATTCATACATATGAGTCTATGGGGACATTCATATTCAAACCACTTTACATGGACTTTTGAATCCTCAAAGCCAATCCCCAATGACACACTTCCTCCAACAGACCGTACCTTCTAATCGTTCCCAAAGAATTCCACCAACTATAGATGAAGTATTCAAACATATAAGACTTTGGGGGCCATTCTCATTTGATCCACCACTTAAGGCAGTAAACAAATCCTTTGGACTAGAGTTCTGTACTATGACCTGCTAGAAGCCCTGTCTTCCACACACCAGCATGTGTAGCTGACCCTCTGGTCAACCTAACAGCACAATATTTAAAAGTCAAGAGCTCTTCCACCCTCCAGAAGTTTAACTTGGCAGTGGAGAGGGCTTTCAATAGTGGTAGTTAGAAGTCTGAAATGATGGCTGTGTATGCTGGTATATGCAGCTTCAGACCTGAAGTGGCACTTGGTACTAAGAAAAAATTTTCGTCATTTGGATTTCAGATGCTATGGTTCACATTGGTTCACATATGTTCGAGGCACACTCCAAGATCATATATACTTCTGCCTGCCACTCATGAGGCATGGATCTTCTGTTCAGCCAATGGCAGAAATCAATCAAAATTAACTACAGCTTATACCTACATCTTCTTACAGATAGATGTTCATACTTTCAGATTCTAGACATCTGGAGAATTACATGTCTGCTAGTGCAATGGTTGCCTAAGTGGGAAGACAGAAATCTGTGGCTTCTTCTGTCCCCTCTGTCTTTCCAAAATCTTTTCCTATACTGTTTCTTCTAATTAAACACTTACTACAGCTAAAATGGTGTACACATTCGCCATCTTCTCTAGAACATGTCCGATTTTGATGCTTCCAAGGTATTTTTCCTGACAACATTGGCCACATCCAAAATTTCTTCCATCATAGTAATGCAATGGAAGACCCTGGTCAATCAATGAAGCACTAACATAAACCCTCTTTATTATACACATCATGTGCTGCTCTTTTCTTGTCTTCTGCATAACCAAGATTTTGGTTTTTTCATTATAGCAAATAAGATTAGAAAATGAAAACCATGGATCAGAAATTAATTATCCCCAAGTAAGTACACAATGCAGGACTCTTCAATTTATTGAATCTATAACTAATTAAAGAATTGCACTCACAAATCAGTCATAAAGTCACATTGATGAGTTTTTTGATAGCCTCAAATATTGACAAAACCTGTCATAGTCATATGAAATCCACCACTAGCAATTTTTGGCTCATGTCTTTTACTTTATTTGAACTTATGTTTGCATGTACAAAAATGTAACCTTGATAAATACTTATTTCTTTTCAAAAGTTTAATAAAAAGGCTTTAAGAATGCTTTTGTAAAAGTCCGAAGAACTGTGGTCAAGTTCTCCCAAAACTATTGGCTTTAAAATCCCACTGAATTAAAAAATTCAATTAAATATTTCTTTCAATACAATATTTCTTTCATAATTTAAAAATAACTATAAAAATTAACAACTAAACCACTGATAGCAGGTGTTGTTTGGAGTGCCTTATGTCTGTATGAATGTATTAAATAACAAGTGAGGGAAAAGCAAAGTGCTGTTAGCTCTCCATCAGTGATGAGGAAATAAGTCGTGTAGAATATAAAAGGGAAGTGCTGGAGAGACAACACAGTGGTTCAGAGTGAGCACTTCTTTTCTGGAGGACCTGAGTTCCGTTCCTGCATCTACATCGGGAGACTCACCACTACCCCTGACTCCAGACTATTCTGGCTGCTGAAGGCACCTGCACCCATATGTGCATACTTGCACCCCCAAATTCGTAATTAATCAAAAATCATATGAATGAACTCTTTCACAAAAGAAAGTAAAGGTACGCCAAATAGAAAATAAATTCACATAGAAAATAAATGAGATCCTTAAGTTTGTCATTACTTGGCAGTAAGCAGATTTGAGATCTACTCATGAAAGACTTTCCTGAGGAAACCTGTAATTATAATTTACTTGTTTTGTTTTTAGTTTTTAACTTTTTTTAATATTGATTTTATGTGTATGGGTGTTTTGTCTGCATGCATATCTGTGTACCATGTGTCTTGGAAATACATAGAAAAATTAATTATTGAGAATTATGAAATAAACCAAACAATTAAAACCACTTCATTGATAATACCAAAGTGATGTTATTTTAGTGCAGATATACTCCCAGGCTTGGGAAATGAATGTCACTGAAACTAGCCAATGTTTTAAAAAATTTATAGGGATGCTCAAGAAACATGAAATTATCTTGTTTCTAGGTTCTAGAATTTCATTGATTCTGACTTTGACTGAAAAAGTAGCTAGCACAATTGTGCACACTCCCAACTTGGAGCACTGAAATTTGGGTGGCTGCTCACCTCCTGTTAACACTACCTGCTCCCACCTCCTGCTTCTGGTTCCTGTGGCTATACACAAAGGCCTCCATCATGTTTCCTCTGCAAGCAACTGGCATATTCATTCCCAGCCCCCAGACAATCTTATCACCTTTCTGTACTTCTAAAACAAACAAACAAACAAACAAAAAACCAAACCCTGAGATAGTCCTACAAAGGAGAAGTAAAAGCATTGTTTTTCTTGTCCCAAGTTTCTCTAAGTATCTGTGGGTTAAATGCAAACATATAAGAATGGCACTGATATCCAGACAGCTGAATTCCATTTTCATTTTAACTCACTGGCTTGTTTGTTTCATAATTATTTATTAAACTCGTCACTTATTGAGGGAAAGCTGCTGGGCTGACCAACCCAGCTACCACCCTGGCCCAAGAAACAGGACTATGAGTTAGATCATCCCAACATCCACCTCATCTTTGAACTGCTGAAGCACATGAAGGTGCTGTACTTGCAGATCCAAAGCAACAGGATCTCTATGACACAGGATATCCAGAAGGAGTCCTGGTGAGAACCCAGTATCAACAGTGTAGCAGAAGCAAAAGGCCTCCAACCAGACCAATGATCCATTGCAGTGAAGGATGTATGGATGAAGGGTGTACTGTGTGACTCAATGGGCCACACTACAGCTTTCACATTGAGGTTTTTGTTATTTTGTTTACTTTTGGTTTTTGGCCATAGTTTTAAATTTTGTTTTGTTTTGGGGTAGAGGTTACAAGGGCAGAGGGGTGGGGATGGGAAGATGAGTGAAATTGAGATGCATGATAGGAAATCCACCAAGAATCAATAAAAGTTAAAATAAAATAGTCTTCTATTTAATGGAAAAAATATAGTGAACGCCAGATATTTTGCAGAATTGATTTGTGAAATAAAATTTAGTGACTATTATACTTACATATGCATTTCTCGATATTTTAAAGTAAGCCTTTTATTTGCTGAATCTAGCTTTCACATAAATCCATTAAACTATGCTAAAAATGCAGAAAATTGTAGATTCTCCATTTTAAGCAGGTGCCTCAAACATTACATGTAACTCTCAGTTTACATTTTAGGGAATAAATTCCTCCACCAAGTCACCACAAAAATCTACTTGTCAGTAATAGTGATTATGTATCATAGCACAGCTGGGTACCACACTGTGATTTAAAAAAAAAAATGAACAAATGATGCGGGACCCTCACTTTTCTTCCAACCTGCCTTATTCCTTAGCATTCGTTGCCTTCATGCTTACAAAAATAAAGCTATTAAACTCTTGTTTTTAAAGTAAAGTTAAAATAACATAGTATTATACATGACTAAGGCTTGATGGCAAAGCTAAATGTCTTTATTTTAGCCATGGTGAACATGAGATACCAATATACATCAATGCCATGACTAAGGTCAAATGCCCTGCCACTGCTATAGACCCTGTCTCCAGCTTACTCACTTTGAGAAGATTTTTATTTTTCCAGTGGAAATCCATTTGCTTTTCTGTAGCCTATTTGTTAAGTTGCTAGTGTCATCTCATTTTTTAACACAGTAGAAATGATTTCTTGGATTTATAAATGGAGTAATGAATTATTTATAAAAACAACATTGGGGTACCTGTTGAAGGAAATAGCATTATTCAAAAATGTATCATAATATGATGGTATAGATGTTTTCACTTTATTAATAAAGAAATTGAGGAACACAGAAATTGAGAAATATACTTCAGCCTATCTGGCTAATGTTCAACTATTCATTTTAATTTTTAAAACATCTAGATGTTTCTAAACTCAATTAAAAGACTTTTTAAAGGTTAGACTTAGGCCTGTAAATAAGATAAATACATGCTGATTAAATTATCATGAATTCAATTTCCCACTTTAAATATAGTTATTTTAAAATCCCCTTACTCTTGAAAGCATAGTTTAGTTCTATCATATAAAATTGACAGCACCCAAAGAAACATCAAACACCAGACATCATTAGCAAGTAAATATGAACAGGGATATAATTTTTGAGATTGTGCTAACAGGCTCAGTAGAGAAAGGTATCCACTACTGGGGAATCTTCACAATTCTCCATCACAGCACATTCATCAAATAGTGTATTGAGCACAGAAAGCATGAAGGTCAGGTCATATTCAAAGTGCAGACACGCTTCTAAGTAATACAAGTGTTAGCAACGGTTCTGGACCACCATGAGTTAACAAATAAGTATCAGCTCAATCCATCTACAAAGGGACATCACAATGGAAAGCAAAATCAAATCTTACAAAAACATTATTATCAAGTGTACTAGGTAAAGATTGGGGAGAATTTAGAGAACTCTAGAGTCTTCTATGATTGTATTAGAAAAGAACTAAAACACTAACATCCTTGGACCTGGAGAAGGTTCTTGGCTGAAGGTCCTTGCCTCCAAGCCTGATGACCTGAGGAAGATTCCTGGGACTCACGTGTTAAAAGGAGAGAACTGAGTCCCACAAGTTATCTTCTAACCTGTACACAAAAGTATGGTGCACAGCACCTGGCATGCATGTGCATCCCCACTCAAAATTATAAACAATTTTCTAAATTAAAATAGTACTAAGGGTTGGGCTGTGGCTCAATTGGTACAGTGCTCACTTGGTGTGCCCTGTATTTGATTCCCAGCACCTCATAAACTATGTGTGGTAGTAAATGCCTGTGAGCCCAGGATTTAGGAGGTGATGGTAAGAAAATCAGATGTTCAAGGTCATCCTTGGGTACATATGTAGTTGAAAAGACCAGACTGACCTATGTGAGACCTTATCTCAAAAACCTGAAAAAACAAGCAAAGGAAAAACAACAGCAAAATAATTATATAAATACACAAATGACTGTCAAACATAACTGCCTCCAATAGGCAACTGCCTCAAGAATTTCATTATAAATTTTGCAAAACAGTTGGCATTACTAGGGGGTGGGATTTGTGTGGAAGTAAGGCTAAATATCCTAGACTTCCTTTTGTTTTCATTATTAATTATAGGTTTGATCATCTAGTACCCGCTAAACACTTCTTAAATTGGTCAAATAGCAAATACTACTAGTGTCATTTGATGAATTATTTCGTGTGTGTGTGTGTGTGTGTGTGTGTGTGTGTGTGTCTGTGTGTCTGTGTGTACATGTGTATGTGCTCACACACATGCACAGGTAGCAGGGGATATACAAGCATGTGTATACAGTAAGCCAAAGGTCAAACTTGGATGCCATTTCCAGTCACCATTTTTTAAGAAAACATATTATACAGAAGGTGGGACTGTATGAGTGGGCCATATTGGCTGGATGATCCAAGCATCCACCTGTCTGTCTTTCTAGGGCTGGGGTTATGAGCATACCATGACACCCAGCTTTTTAATGGGAGCTGGAGTTCAGACGGAGGTCCTCCTGCTACTCAGCTTTACCCAGTGAGCTACCTCCCAATCCTCATTTGATATACTCTTAGGGCACCATTTAAGATAAAAAATTTAAACAAAGAAATATTTATTTAAGATAAATAATGCAGAGGACTTTAGAAAAACTTCAAGGATTGCACAAGGAAGTGAGTTCTGTAAGACTTTACATTTAGCCTCACTGGACAGGGTCGGGGGAAAGCATGCTTACCAGCTGCTGTCCTTGCACACCCCATGCTGCATACTGTAACACTGAGTCCTCAACTTCTGGAGGATTCAACTCCCACACTTCCCTTGAAAAGATGTAAATATTTCATGTGAGCAAACTGACATCTGATCTCTGACAACTTAGCCTGACAGTGGCTAATAAAATCCACAAAAGCAAAGAACTTACCCAGTGTGTATGTTGTAAATCAAATATGAAGCAGTAAATGAATAATGAAAAATCTGAAATAAAAAAAGAATACAGTAATCAATCATTGTTTTCAGGAAAGTATCCATCTTAATGCACTCTACAGATTGGCTATTAGGGAAAATATAAGACATATGAAATATTCCAATTAAGGTGTTTATTGTGTTTTGTGCCTTATTAGCCAGAAAACATAGCTTCTGTTATCCATTCTGCCTATCCTGCATTCTTCGGGTGTATGTGTGAGTGCATGTGTGTGTGTGTGTGTGTGTGTGTGTGTGTGTGTGTGTATGTGTGTGTGTTTTTCTTTGAAACCTGAGGTCAACCTAGGCTCTAGTTCCTCAGATGCCATCTTTATTTTCTTGTTGGATTTTTGCCTTTTTTTTTTTTTTTTTTTTTTTTTTTGAGACAAGGTAACCCACTGGCTGCAAATTCATGGCTGAAGCATGCCCTAGGCACAGGCTCCTTAAACTTGTCTGTTCTGTAAGTGTTAGTAACTTTCTTTCCTGGCTCTCTCCTCTCTATATCAACTTCCTGCTTCTCTCAGATGCTGAAGAGCTCTCCTGTTTAAGTTTCTGTATGTCCTTCTGCTCCATCAGCCTCTACCTCACATTGCCTAGCCTATATGTTATGCAAATTGAATTCATTTTCTCTGTGGGTCATTCACGTATGTTATTTTAACCTTATTATTTGTTTGTTTTTTGAGTTAGGGTATCCTTAACTAAGGTAGAAATTTTCTTTGAATTCAGCCTGTTTGTGTTGCTAATACTGACACTACATTTAAATGTATTTCACTCTCAGGCTCTTATACCCTCTCTGTGGCATAGGGCTAATTATATCAATATTTTAAGCATGCCTCCCTTCCACAGATGCAGGACTGAATGACTTTCTCAAGCTTGTCTAACTCCATGATGTTGTGCTTACACACAATACCCAGATGATATTCGTTGAACAATCTATCTGCAAGGGAGGATCTCATTTTTTGTAAAAGTGTTTGCTAATAAAACCAAACCAGGTAAGTACTTTCTTGTCATTGCAGAGTTATGCTTTATTAAATAGTTGGTTGCTGCTTAGTAATCTTCAAGAATTATTCTAATTTTATTTTTGATTATGTATATGCAGTTATGTCTGTGGGAGTATGAGTCCATTAGTGCAGGTGCTCCCACAGGCCATAAAATTGGTTGGATCCCCCAAAGCTGTAGTTACAGATGGTTGTGTGGTGCCCAATACAGGTGTCATGAAACACAGGTTCCCCTGAAAAAGCATCAAGCTCTCGGACCTTCTGAGCCATTTTTTTTCCAGCTCCTTCCTAAGCTATTTTAGTGTTTTCCCTAAATAGTTTGTTTCATAAAGAACTCTCCACACCAGCCTGAAGATGAGAGTTTAGTTCCCTAGAATGCACCTACATATGTGGTAATGCACGTTTGTAATCCCAGTGTGACTTTAGTGAGATGGAAAACAGAGACATGACAATCTACAGAAGCTCAGTCACCAGCTAGCTTGGCACACACAGTGGGGCATAGCAATAGATCCTGTCTCAAGCAAGGTGCAAGGCAGGGACCAACACTTGAGGTTGTTTACGAACCTCCTGTTCTCCAGCCATAGAGTACACATGCATTTGCATTCACATATTCACGCACATGCAAATGTAAATACACACACACACACACACACACACACACACACACACACACACACACATTTCTTTTGAAAAGTCATTTTTTCTAAGGATAACAACATCCGTAATAGGGAACCCTGAAATCTTACACACAGAAGAGTAGTGCATGGTATGAAGTTGTCTCTGGATTTCTGTATTTTGCTAACTTAAAATGATGAAACTGAGGAATCTGGAGGGAAATGAAAATAATAAATTAAGAAAGTAATGATGAAGGGGGTTCTATCCCAGGGAAAATTATTTCTTCCTGACGCTTTGTCAAGCTGGTGACAAAAAGTCCCTAACTTGCCTTGCTATTTTGAAATATTATTGGTTTGTGAGTTTACACTGATACTTTGCATTTTTACTTTACACTTACAAATGGAGTTTTGTTCTTCTGTTGAGAGTGCAATGTGCAGACATTTTTAATATTGTCACCCACAGAAGTAAATCCTCTGCTTCTTTTCATTGTCATAATAGTTTTTATTAAACAAATCGGCCACAAATTCTGCAAAGCAGTATAAATGTTCCTTTTTTTTTTCTCTAAAACTCCAATCTCCCCATTCACTGGTGTTGTTTCTTGTTGAGGCTTTGTTCATCCATTGTTTCTGGAATCGTTTTCGAATCTGAAATTGCCTTTTCTGAGAGCTAAAAAAACAAAAGCAGTGTCTGTTTTATGTTGACATTACCAATATATTCAATAAAATTATGTATCTAACTGCAAGTTTTATGATTTTTTTTATTTCTGTGGATGGATGGCTGCATGTGGGTGTGTGATTGAACATGAATTTGCATGTGTGTGCATGGAAGCTGGTGATCAAACTCAGTTTTTTTCCTCAGTTGCTCTTCAAGTTGAGAAAAATTCTCTGTCTACTTTGTATTTTGAGATAATGTCTCTGAATGTGGGCTCACTGATTAAGCTATGCTGGCCAGTTATCCCCAAGGATCCTCCTGTCTCTGCATCCTAAGCACTAGGATTTCAGGCAAATTCTAGCCTCTCTAGTTTTTATCTTTTTTAAGAATCTATTTTTAGTTTATGCATATGAGTATTTAGCCTAAATGTGTTTCTGTGCACAATGTGCATGCATTGTCATGCTTATGGAGGTCAGGAAATTCCCTGAAACTGGAGTTATAGGTAGCTATTAGCCATCATGTGAGTGCTGGAAACTAAACCTGTATTCTCTGGAAGAGTAATCAGTATGTTTTACCACTGATAGATCTCTATAGCTCCATGTCTAGCTTTACATGAGTTCTGGGGAACAAATCCAGGTCCCTGTGCTTATGTGGCATGAGCTTTTACCAACTCAGCCATTTCCCTTACCCCTAACTCCAATATATTTTTAAAAGAGATTTGCATGTCATCTTGACATTGTAACCATGATAATATTGTCTGCATCATCATACCAATTTTAGCATATATTCTGCCAAAGCAAGCACTGACTTCTAGCTTGAAACTGTAGATCTCCTTTAGAGCTGACAAAGAGATGAGAAATATACCTGCCTCTGTCAACATCTTTTATCTCTAAGAGTTCTGTTCACCAAAGCAACCTGTCAACTGAACAATTGTTCTTCAAAGCACATAAATTTGTGAATTGTGTTATGACTGCAAAGAAGCCATTCACCTCTCATCACCCAGCACACATGGCCATTCACCCTGCCACTGATCACTCAGCACATGTATCCAGGTTTCTAGCCCTACATTAATCATGCAAGCAATATTTCCTATGCATTAACTATAACATGAGTTGGTAGAGCCAGGGAATGTTGGTTTCTTTCTATAATAGGTAGTCTGGAGGTTAGCAGTTCATATGTGAGATTCTAAAATATGTAGATGGGGACTGCTGGATAAATGGCTCAAAGACTAAAGTTCTTACTGTGTAAGCATGAGGACCAGAGTTCAAATTCCCAAGAAGCCATGTAAATATAGGCTGTATACTTCAGTTATGCCTGTGATTTCAGCACTCTCATAAATGTAAGGTGGGCTTTGTGGCCCTATTATAATCCTGTCACAGAAGATGGAGACAGGAATCCCTAGATCAAGCTGGCCAGAAAAGATAACCATATTAGTGAGCACTAGGTTTGGTGAAAGACCCTGCCTTAATAATTAAGTAGAAGATTGATTGAGGATGATTTCTGACATCCATAATGGGCCTACATGCATGTATATACATATGGACAGACATACACATACACAGGCACACAGACACACACACACATGCATGCACACATGAATATGCACACTAATAATCCATATGCACACAGACCTATCACATGCACACACAGGGAAAATGAAAAAAAAAATGAGACAAAATTCTTAGTTGCCTTTCAGATAATGTGAATTGGAGAGCAGGAAAATCATGTGTCTTCTGATTTGTAGTCCATTACAAGATTTCTTTCTTTCTGTAGGTATTTTATGATGGAAAAATTACTTTTATATTATCTTTAGTTTATAGCCAAGACTTGTCTCCAAAGCTATAATAGGTTGAAATATTGTAGGGTTTTGATCCCATGTATATATGCCACAAAGACAGAAGCTTCTAAGATATCTTAGAATCTGGCATTCTACACATCTTAGAGCTCTTTTCTGTAAGTTCAGTGTCCTTTGTCACAATGCATAATGTTGGGCATGTCCATATGTCCATTTCCCTGCAATGACCTCAAACACGAACTTGTTGTATAACTTTGTAGAATTAAAATCAGATCCCATACCCATAGTAGAACATAGAATATGGATGATAAGAAGGCTAAAAGTATGTGTTTTTTCTCTCTCCCTCTCTTCACGTACTCCTTCTCTCTTTCCATCTGTAAAATGTTGGAATAATTTAAAAAGCAGACTATTCTATTCAATGGCACGTGTATTTACCTTTAGTGAATATCTACAGAAATACACAATTCTAAACTCACCCCTTATTCTGAATTTAACATTCCTATCATTAAACATTTCTTTTTTGTATTACTTTTAAAAATGATTTATTATTTTGAGATTATAATACAATTACATTTCTTTTTCATCAGACAGACACCATCACACACACACACACACACACACAAAAATACAAGCAATCAAAATGCAGAGTGGTAGAGGCAAGTCCCACTGCATAGATCTACATTACAACTCCCAAACCTTAGATTCTGGAATTATTGCAGAAGCAGAAACAGAAAGATTATAAGAGCCAGAGGATTACAAAGTTTTATGTGAGATTGTGTCTCCTAGTAATATCAGAAGCTAAGTCTATAAAGTCTCACCATCATGACTGACTAGGCAGGAGCTCAACAAGAACAATAGCAATAAACATGCTAGTATTATATTGTCTTGAAGGGGGAAAAGCCTAGGAGGCCTCAACCCTACAGAGAGAACCAAGGACCACTATGGAATCTTTCTGGTATTTATTAACATTTAGCTCATTTTATTTTAATTATGGCTCCCTTTCTTTATGGGCAATACAAATCTAAGTTCACACTGAATAGTAATCTAGTAACTACCTAAGGTCAGTGAGGCAGTAGAGTAGAATGGAGTTGGGATGGTCTGGGAGATCCTTGGTCAGAGGCAAGTAAGTATGTAGGAAAGAAAGCAATCATAAAAGAGAAAAGCTGGGAACCCCTGGATAGGGCCACCTAAATCCCGCTAGTGTGGCACAGAGTTACAAAATATCTGTAGGTGACATACAAGTCTTTTTATAATACTGAAGTACACACAGATGACATGTAGAACTATGTGTAGTAGACAGAGCACATGTAAGAAATCCCATGCTATGCAAATGAGCCCCATACAGTGGTGGGCCTGTTTGAGTTGCCAAGTTGTGTCATATATCAAGCCTGCTTCCTTCCTTGGAAGTCCATCTGTCTCTAGTCTATCCCTGCTTTAACTAATATCCATTTGTCTCCATCCAACTCCTTATAGCCGGATATAAGAACCTGTGAATACATTGGAAATGCCCTGACTTGATCAGGGCTACTTACTTATGCGTAACTCTGACCCTCTATTTAAACCACATGTCAGGCACAGAGAGATAAACTTTGTTGTTACTGAACCTCTTTGTATTCCCAGTGTGTCCAAATTGAATAAATTTCCTTTTTCTGATTTTCATCGGTATTTGTTTGTTTACTTGGAATATTGAAGATGGATGGGTGAACTTGGTTTATCAGGATGACCAGGGCCCGGGCTCTGACCCAAACAACTCTAGAAACCTTGAGCAGAGCAAGCTAGGACTTTATTGTAGAATCACATCCCAGTTCTAACAAAGATGCTCAAAGTTTCATTGCCAGGACTATGCATGAATTAATTGTGATTACCAACGTTAACAGAAATTTCACAGTTCGAATGATGATTTAATATATCAGATTAATCACTTAAGCCCCTTCATTCTTTTGTTGTTTTTTTCTTACATTTTCCCCTTAGAACTTCAGTCATTACCTAAGACATCTATGATGATTCATGTCAAGGAGAATTAGACTCACAAGAAAAGGGCAGTGGATGGTGCTGTAACTTCAGCCAGAACCACAGTTGGTATCTTGGTTTACCAAAGCTTTCTCTGCACTGTTGTTAAGGTGCTAAATTGATATAAATTGCATGCTGTTTTCATGGCCTAGAGAATATTTAAAATGGGATTATGGATTTGTCATCAACCCAGAGAACAAGGGAAATTGAACTGTGAGAAAGTAAGCCTGGATCAATAGTATTTATGAAGGAAGACAATGGCATGGCAAGCAGGCAGACAGGACAAAGGGATCTGTTTCTTTTGGAAGTTGGTGATAGAATGCACCCAAGTTTATTCTAGAGACACCTTTGAAGAGGACTTAGTGGTGACCTTGTTTTTTTTTTTTTTTTTTTTTTTTGATGATGATGTTAAGAGCAGGAGCCATGAGTGAGCTGCCTTTGCTGTCTTAAGTATGGCTCCTCACATTGTAAGGAACGTCTTTACAAAAGTCTCCTTAAAAGTTCCATTACAACCGGCTTTGTGAATCTGAAACACTGGGTAAAAGGGAACCTGAGCAGGAAATGATGGAAATCACAGTTAGTGCCCAACAGTATTTTAAGTTACCTCCTAAGTCTTCCTACACTTATTCTATTTGCCTTTTTATTATATTACAAAGTAGAAGTTTTCCTTGTGACATTTTTCATACATCCTCAGTTCTGGCTGATTCACCCCTTAGCTCCTCCTCTGCTGATTCCCATTCCCATCTTCTTATGACATGTGTTCTATCACCTTCCCAACCCCTCTCCTTTAAAACTTCTTTCTTTCTTTCTCTTTTATTGGTCCCTTCCTAGTTTCCTGGTTCCTACACATGCTCACTTTCACATTAATACACATCTACAAAAAGGAGAAATTCAGATAGACATGTGGGAGAGAACATGTAATATTTGTCTTTCTGAGTCAGGGTTATCTCACTTAATATAGTTCCCACTTCCAGATATTTTCCTGTAAATTTCATTTTCCTTCATGGACAGATAAAATTCCATTGTGAACATGTACCATATAAGCCAGGATTAGACCAAAGTTATTACTGACTCTAAAATTCACATTCCTTTGCTACAATGAGGAAAGAGAAATGCAAGCATTATGTTCTCTAGGTTTCAGCATAAGAACCACCAAGCACTCTTGCACTGACTCATAAGTCACAGATGTAGTAAACTATTCAAGGTGGTATGATAAAAATTGCTAGTGAAGCCAGGTGGTGGTGGCGAAGGCTTAAAATCCCAGCACTCAGAGGCAGAGGCAGGTGGATCTCTGTGAGTTAGAAGCCAGCCTGGTCTACAAAGCGAGTTCCAGGACAGCCTCCAAAGCTACAGAGAAACACTGTCTCAAAAAACAAACAAAATATTTGCTAGTGAACAAGAAAAAAGTTGTATTTATTTTAAAAATCAAACTAACAGTGACTTTATTAATAAAAACCAACTTGTGTAAATGATGAGCCTACAAGGTTCATGATGTCATATCCATGAACATCAGTCTGTGAACATTATTCTGTGTTACAGAACAGCAGAAACAGAAACAAACTTCTCCCAAAGAATCTAAAAACAACAATAACAAAGGAAACAAAAACAAACAACAACAAAACCCTCGACATTCACCAGCTTCAGATTACCTTGGTTAAATACCCTGATCAGCATACACAGGCCTAGATAGTAGAAGCCAATTACTCAGACAGTGGTGACACTCAATATAAGATTTACCTCCCAGTACCTTCTCTTTTTGAGTACAACATGAAAACCCATCTGTCTGAATTATGATTACTTTTGCAACAAGAAGATACCATGACCAAAAGCAACTTGGGGACAAGGAGAAAGGAAAGGTTATAGTTGAATAGTGATGTCTCTGCATGTGAAACTGACAAGAGGTAATTGAGCTAGCTAGCTTTACGTCAATTTGACACAATCTAGAGTCTGTTTGAAAGAGGTAACCTTAATTGGGAAAATGTCCCCACAAGATTGGCCTGTGGACAGAGCTATGGTGTAATTTTTGTGGTTGATGATTGATGGGGAGGGGGAGGCTTACTGTGCATAGTGAGATTTCCTCGGCTGGTGGTCTTGGTAAAATAAGAAATCAGGGTGAGAAGGTCATGAAGAGCAACATCGGTAAGAAGCAACCCTTGATTGCCTCTGCATCAGCTCCTGCCTCTAGGTTCCTGCCTTGACCTCCCTGAATGATGAACTACAAGCTGCAAGATGAAACAAACCCTTTCTTCCCCAAGCTACTTTTGGTTTTGGTGTTTTATCACAACAAAAGAAACCATAACTAAGATGTCAGCATAGGCTTCTGAGAATATTTGTTGGATTCTAGAGTGGGCAAGTACCATAGTAAACACTAAGTAGATTTTACTGATGAAAGATTACCCAAAGAAACAAATGGTATTAAGGACACATGTATGATGCAGGAGAAACCTCCTTTCTCCGTGATAAGAGAAGGAAACTCATTAACTGGCTTCAAAACACTTTGCTTTTTCAAACTCTCTATTAGGCTTGTTTTCTCCTAGTGATGTTAGTGTTCGCAGTCAGTCAAAAATGCATGCTTATAACTCGGAGTGGTGAGGCTGGACCTAAGATTAACCTCTTAGTAAGATTTCCTAATAAGTGCTACCAGAAGATTCCATTTTAAGCTTGTGAATGTTTTCTCTATGAAGCCCTAAGTCAGGCTATGTTACTGAGAGCATGAGTGCACACGTACTAAAGGATGCATGCTGAGAAACATGCAATATTGAAAACAGATGCAACACACAGAAGAAGACAACTTTCCTCAATGAGTCAAACAAGGAAATGTTTTTCTGGCTGTAGAAACGACTTTTCAAAGTCTCTACTGGTTTCTTTTAACACAGAGAATGCAGATCTCACAAATACTGGAAAATGAAAGCTCACACCTCAAAGTGGTGAATCTGGGTTTAAGATTTGCCTTCTAGTAAATTCACATAGTCCAACCAGAAAAACTCACTTTGGACTTCCAAGCATCTTCCTGTGTTAAGTTTTAAGCTAAGGGAGACTTACTAAGGAAATTGTGCTGGCTAGTTTTATTTCAACTTGACATAAGCTACAGTCATTTTGAAATAAACTCAACTAAGAAAATATCCCTACCAGATTGTCCTGTGGACAAGTCTGTGGATAATTTTCTTGATTATTGATGTGAGAGGGGCCAGATAACTAGGATCACTGCCATTCCTGAGCTGGTGGTCCTGGGTGCCGTAAGAAAATGGGATGAGCAAGACAGTAAGCACCACTACTCCACAGCCTCCGCATCAGTTCCCGCTTCCATGTTCCAGCCTTGGACCCCTGTGCTGACTTCCCTGGGTGGAATTCTCTAAGATGTAAGCTGAAATAAACCCTTTCCTTCCCAGGTTGCTTTGGTTTTAGTGTTTATCACAACAACATCAACCCCAACTGAGATATGAAAAATACTGACAGGAGTACCACTTTTGTTTCACCATGGGTTACAGGTCTATTTAATTTCTTTGTCTGATCTTCATTTAACTTTGATAAATTGTATCTTTTGCAAAATTATCCATTTGCTCTAGATTTTCCAATTTGTTGAAGTACAGCTCCTGACAAGACAGTGGTGAGACTACCTCTACTACAAGCCCAAACTACTTTTCTTAGTAAGTAACAGAAGCAAACACTTTGACTGATTCAGACTAACTTCTTTTTTCAAATGTTCTTAAAAGCTCATTTTCATGTGGTTGCTGCAGTGTTCAGTCAGTAGAGAATGGAAGAATATAACTAAGAAAGAGGCAGTACTGGATTTGATATTACAACTTAGAACATGCACATTTTCATTACAACCAGTAATACACATCTTGGACTTCTGAGACTTTATACTGTACTATGTCATCATAGTGTTCTATCATGTCATTATAATATCTTACTGTGTTATCACAGAAGAGATCTCATACTAACAACTTAACAGTACACCTAAAAGCTCTAGAACAAAAAGAAGTAAGCACACTCAAGAATAGTAGACGAAAGAAGTAATCAGGGAGCTAAAATCAATAAAAATAGAAACAAAGAGAACAGCACAAATAATCAATGAAACAAAGAGTTGGTTATTACAGAAAATCAACAAGATAGACAAAGCTCTATCCAAACTAAATAAAAGGCAGAGAGAGAAGAACCAAATTAACAAAATTAAAGACGAAAGGGGGACATAGCAAAAGACAATGAGAAAATCCTTAAAAGCTTGATGTCATACTTCGAAAACCTGCACTCTACCAAATTGAAAAATCTAAAACAAATGGGTAATTTTTTTTAGGTAAAACTTACCAACATTAAATCAAGATCAGATAAACAATTTAAATAGACCTATAGCTCCTAAGGGAATATAAGTAGTCATTACTAGACTCCCAGCCAAAAACAAAAACAAAACAAAACAAAAACAACAAGTCAAACAAAACAAACAACAACAAAAACAGAGCCAGATGGTTTCAGAACAGAATTCTACCAGAACTTAAAAGAAGAGATAATACCAATTCTCTTCAAATTATTCCACAAAAAATAGAAACAGAAGAAACATTCTCTGCTTCATTTTATGAGGCCACAGTTATCCTGATATCCAAACAACATAAAGTTTCAACAAAAAATATAATTACAAACCAATTTTCCTTATGAACATAATATATAAAAAAATTACTCAGTAAAATACTTGCAAACCCAATTCAACAACACATAGAAAAGATCATCCACCATGATCAAGTAGGCTTCATCCCAGAGATACAGAGATGGTTCAACATATGAAAATGAGTAATTAAATATAATAAACTAAAAGAAAAAAAAAACATGATCATCTCATCAGATGCCAAAAATCCTCTGACAAAATCCAACATCCCTTCACTTTGAAAGTACTGGAGAGATTAGAGATACAAGGAACATACCTAAACATCATAAAGGCAATTTATAGCAAGCCCATAGCCAATATCAATTTAAATGGAGAGAAACTCAAAGAAATTCTACTAAAATCAGGAACAAGACAAGGTTGTCCACTTTCTCCATGCCTGCTCAATATAGTACTTCAAGTTTTAGTTAGAATAATAAGACAGCTGAAGGAGATCAAGGGATTATAAATTGGAAAGGAAGTCAAAATATAGTTATTTGAAGATGACATAATAGTGAACCTAAAAATTCCACCAGAGAACTCCTACAACTGATAAACACTTTCAGCAAAGTGACTAGATACAAGATAAACTCAAGAAGATCATTAGCCTGCCTATATACAAATGAAAAACAGGCTGAGAAAAAGATCACAGAAATAACATGCTTCACAATAGTCTCAAATAATATAAAAACATCTTGAGGTAACTGTAACAAAGCAAGTGAAAGACTTGTATGACAAAAACTTCAAGTCGTAGAAGAAAGAAATTGGAGAAGATATCAGAAGATGGAAAGATTTCTCATGTTCATGGATCAGTAGGATTAGCATAGTAAAAATGGCCATCTTATCAAAAGCAATTTACAAATTAACACAATATTCATCAAAATCCAAAAATAATTCTTTACAGACATTGGAAGGGCAATTATCAACTTGATATGGAGAATAACAAAAAATAACCACAGGATAGCAACAACAATCTAGAACAATAAAAACATGCTGGAGGTATCACATTGCCTGGATTGAAGTTGTGCTACATAGCCATAGTAGTAAGAACCATATGGTATTGACATAACAATAATCATGTACATCAATAGAGTCAAATTGAAGATTTAGACCATGAATCCAAACACTTATGGACAGCAAGTTTTGATAAAGAAATCAGAAATACAAACTAAAAATAAAAGAAAGCATCTCTAAAATGGCACTAGTTAAACTAGATGTCTTCATATAAAATAATGCAAAGAAATCCATAATCACATAGCATAAAACTCAATTCTGAGTGGGTCAAAGACCTCTATGAAAAACCAGACAAACTGAAACTCATATAAGAGAAAGCATGGCATGGGAGAGAACTTTTTGTACCAAATACTGACAGTGCAGGCATAAGATCAATAATAAATAACACCTAATGAAAATGAAAAGTTTCAGCAAAGCAAAACACACCATCAGTCAGACAAAAGGCAGCTTACAAGATAGGAAAAGTAATCTACATCTAATATAGAACTAATATCCAAAATATATAAGTAACTCAAGAAACAAGTTATCACAAAATCTAATTTAAAAAATAGGGTACGGAGCTAAACAGAATTCTCAATAGAGGAATCTCAAATGGCCAATAAATACTCAAAGAAATGCTCAGCATTCTTAGCCATCAGGCAAATGCAGACCATAACTACTTTGAGATTTTGTCTTACACATGTAAAAATGGATAAGATCAATAACACAAGAGACAGTTCATGATGAGGAGGATGTTCAGCAAAAGTAACACTCCTCCATTGCTGGTAGGAGTGCAAATTACTATGGAAATCAATATGTGGTTTCATGGAAAACTGGAAACCAATCTTTCTCAAGACAGAGCTATACCACTCTTGGACATTATACCCAAGGTATGCTTCATCCTACCTCAAGGACACTTGCTCAACTATATTCATTGCAGCTTTATTCATAATAGACAGAAACTGGAAACAACCTAGATGTCCTTCAACTGAAGAGTGTATAAAAAATACCTGTGGTACATTTGCAAAATGAAGTATTACTCAGCTATTTTTAAAAAGTGGCATCCTGAAATTTGCAGGCCAATAGAATCCACTAGCAAAATTCATCCTGAGTAAGATAACCCAGATCCAAAATCAATCAATCAATCAATCAATCAATAAATAAATAAATGAATGTGTTCTAGATACAATTATAAGTGGGTATTATCTGTTATGTAAATGATAATCAAGCTACAATCCACTGAACCCAGAGAGGTTAATATAGAGGAAGAAATTAGGGAAAATAGAATAGATTTGTAGGTGGACTGGAGAGGAATGGGACAGGAGTGGAAGGAATCAGGCATGGTAATAGAGGGAGAGAATATGGGGAAAGATAGCTGAAAATAGGGTATATTGGGGGGCAGTATGGAAACCTGGTGCAGAGGGAACTTTCTGGAATCTATGAGAGTTACCCTAGTGAGTACTTCTAATATTGGAGGATATAGAGTCTGAACCATCCATCTTTTACAGCCAGGCAAGGCTTCCAGTGGTAGGACTAGGTTACAGTGAGTTGAGTTTTTGGCTGAGGGGGTCCTGTGGAGATGCCTCAGTAGCCCAGGCTTAAGCTAGGACAGAAAGTCACTCTCTGACTGCAGGACCCATTGCCAAAGACAACATTCACACAACTCATTTAATGCAGATAGGTTGACCTGGTGAATGCATGGAGCCTTTACCCTTATGTTTTAATCTCTTAGGCATGGTACTCTTTGGAAAGTACTCTGTAGGCAATATAAAGAGAAACCTGGACACCAAACCAGGACTAAATCCCTGGGCCCACAATCTATCCTGAATGTAAGATGTGCTAGGGCAATGGTGGAGCAGAACTTTTGGGAGTGTCCAACTAAAGCCTGTTTTAACGTGAGGCCCACACCAAGAAAATAAGCCCATTCCATACACTGCCAAAATGGCCAGGTACCAGAGACTGGATAGCCCAGAACTCTAGGGTTCTAGATTAAAACAAAAGAGAATTGGCAAAAAAAAAAAAAAATCAATGAAAAGATTCCTAATAATGTTCTGCTATACTCATAGATTAGTGCCTTGACTTCCACTAACTGCAGATGGGATTGAGTTCAGAGACCCACAGCTCAATGTTATGCATAGAGAGAAAGAGGGAGACACACATACACACATACACACACACACACACACACACACACACACACACATACAGAGAGAGAGAGAGAGAGAGAGAGAGAGAGAGAGAGAGAGAGAGAGAGAGATTAAATTGGGGGTATCTAGGTCTCTATTGAATCCCTCTACTTGGAGCTCAGTCAACCATATAGAAGAGGAGGTAGAAAGATTAGAAGAGTCAGAGGGGATGGAGGACATCAGGAGAACATGGCCCACTGAATCAACTAATCAGGGCTCACATAGGCTCACAGAAACTGAAACAACAAGCACAGGGCCTATGTGGGTTTGTACCAGCTCTTCTGCATATATATAAAATGGGTGTTAGCTTGATATTTTTGTGGTTCTCCAATAGTGAGAGCGAATGTGCCTCTGACACATTGCCTTGTCCAGCCTCAAGATGAGGGCTTTTGTCTTGTCTTATTGTATTCTATTTTGTAGTATTTGGTTGTTTTCTTCTGAAGGCCTACTTTTTTCTGAAGGAAAACAGAGGCAGAATGAATCTGGGGAAATTGGTTTGGGGTAGGAGCTGGGCAGAATAGAATGGGGGAAATTGTGGTCAGGATGCATTGTATGCGAGATGAGTCTATTTGCAATAATAATAATAAAAAGATAACAGTGTCCTATATTGTCATCAGTGTTCTATTGTGTCAACACAGTGTTTTATACTGACATCAAAATGCCCTCTTATAAGATAACAGTGCTTTATTCTGATATTACACAACCCTGGAGTAACATCACAGAAATCAGTTGTGTTACCACAGTGTTTAACTCTGTCATCAAAGGGCTCTTTGCGTCATCACTGTTTCCTATTGTATATAACAATATTGTTAGCACAGTACCATGTTCTACCATCAGACAATCTGTTTGGCACACAGTGCTTTCTTGTATCATCACAATACTCAAGTAGGCTATAACAGTACTCAATAAAGCTATCATAGAGTCATGAACTGCCACAACAATGTCCCATTGGGTTATTAAAGTGCACTTTTGTGGTGTCACCTCTCCTACCTTGCCTTCACAGTGCCATATTTTTGTATCACAATGGTGTATTATATCAACAAATAGCTCTATTGTGAAATTACAGTGCTTGACAGTACCATCATCATACTGTGTTGTGCCAAAATGTTTTATTGTACCATAAATTGCTTTATTGTTCTTCCAACATGCCCAATGTTTGCATCCCAATGCCTTATATTACCAGCTCAGTACTCTTTTGTCATCACGGTAGTCATCTATGTCATCATAGTGACCTGTTATGCAAAGACTTTGCCCTATTTTGTAATCACAATGACCCATTACACCTTCATTGTGCTGTTTTGTGCCGTGATAGTTCCTGTCTAAATTACTTTTCTTTGTTGAAAAGAGACAACAGGATAGCAGGCAGTGGTGGTGCATGCCTTTAATCTCAGCAATTGGGAGGCAGAGCCAGGCGGATCTCTGTGAGTTCAACACTAGCCTGGTCGACAGAGTGAGATTCAGGACAGGCTCCAAAACAACACATAGAAGCACTGTCTCGAAAAACAAACAAACAAATAAACAAACAAAAAAGATGACATGACCAAAACAACTTATAAAAGACAGCATTTAATTTGCCAGCTTTCTTAAAATTTCAGAGGATGAGTCTATGATCATCATGACAGGGAACATGGCAATAGGCAGTCAAAATAGCCCTGGTTCAGTATCCAAAAGCTTACATGTAGTAACAACAATGAGGAGACAGACAGATATATACATACTTACATACAGACAAAGAAAGACAGAGAGGGGGAGACAGAAACAGAGAAGGATAAAGAGAAAGATATGTAGAGTGAGGTAGACAGAGAGAGAGAAAGAGAGAGAGAGAGAGAGAGAGAGAGAGAGAGAGAGAGAGAGAGAGAGAGAGAACTCAGAATGACATGGGCTCCTGAAACCTCAAAGCATACCTTCAACGATACACTACTTCCTCTAGAAAGGCAACAGCATCTAATCATGACAAAACTTTTCCACCAACTAGGTACCAAGAATTTAGGTAAAAGAGTCTATGGGGTCCATCCTCATTCCAACCACCAAAATGCCTTATTGTGCTAACACATTAAACTATATTTTCAGGAAATTGTCCTTCATAGAGATCATAAATGTCAAAATGCTACTTAATAATACTATGGCTGTGCCCTATGATTCCAACTTATGTTGTTATCAACCAAATGTCCTCATTTGTTATTACCATCCAATGTTGTGTGATTATTATGTCCTATTTTGCCATAATAGTGCCTCATTCAAATATCATAGTGCCTTCTTGTGAAGATAAAGTGCATTTTATGCTTTGAAAAACCCCTAGTGTGACAACATAGGGATTATTTATATCATAACAGGGTTATATTCTGCCATGACTGTCATCACAGTGTCCTTATTGATATCACAGGGTACTATTATAAAAATAACAATACTATTATGTCATGACAATGCTCTGTCATGTCATCACAGTATCTACCATATCATTACAATGCCCTATCATGACATCAGAGTGTTGTATTGTGACATCACAGTCCACTATTTTGTCATTACTGAATCCTCCTGTGACATCATAGTGTCCTATTGTATTATCACTGTGTTCTAGTGTGTCATGGCAATGCTGTGTCATGACAGTACCCTATTGTGTCATCACAATAAACTCTTGGATTGTCACAGTGTCCTACTGTATCATCACAGTGCCATCACAGTGACCTAATATTAGAACAGTGCCCTATAATGATAGTGTACTGTCATTGTGACATGGCACTGTGCTACTCTTGTGACAGCACTACCCTGTTGTGCCATCAAGTGACTTGTGTCAGCACAATGCCTTATTTTGTTGTCACAGTGCCCAAATATGTCACAATAGGGCTCAAGTATGCCCTCATACAATTGTGCTGTGTCATACCAGTGTCCTATTGTGCCATCACAGTTCACTTTTGTGCCATCACCCTCTCCTGTCTTTCCATTACTGTGCTGTATTGTTGCATCACAATGGTGTATTGTGCCAACAAATTGCTCTATAGTGAAATCACAGTGCTTGATAGTGCCATCATTATGCTATGTCATGCCAAGGAAATGTTATATTGCACCATAAATTACACTATTGTAGCATATAAATGCCCCATTTTTTTCATCAAAATGTTTGATATTACCAATTCAATACTAGTTTGCCGTCCCAATAGTCACCTTTTCCATCACAGTGATCTACTGTGCAAACACATTGCCCTATTATATCATCATATTGTCCAATTACATTTCACAGTGCTAAATGATGTCATGACAATGCCATCTTAATTACTTTTCTATTCATTTGAACATATAACGTGCCAAAGGCAACTTACAAAAGACAGCATTTAATTTGGCAGCTTGCTTAGAGTTTCAGAATGTTCATTATCAACCTTTTGGGAACCATGACAGCAGGCAGGCACAAAAATGGTGGTAGATCAGTACCTGACAGCTTATGTGTTGAGACAGCAGCCATAAGGCAGAAAGAAGGAGAGGGAGAGAGTGCACTATTTTGGAATGGCATGGGCTTTTGAAACCTCCCATGACAGACTTCATCCACCATGGATCTGTCTTCTAATTCTTCCCAAATATTTCCAAAGACTAGGGAAGCAAGAATTGAAAGTAGAGTCTATGGGGCCCATTCTCTCATTTAAAGCACCAAATCCTCTTATTCTTTAAACTTATTACATTATCATTTCAGGAAAATACACAAGTATGCATATGTAGAAACCACAAATGTCAAAATCACACTCTATGAAACCATGACTATATCCTGCTATTTCAACATAGAATTTGCTGTACCAACCCAATGTTCTAAATTTTTACCACCATCTCATTTTGTCTTATCATAGCATTCTGTTTGGGTATGACAGTGTCCTAAAGAACATATAAAGAGCCCTATTATGATATTCTAATGTCCTATTCTGATATACCAGGGCCCTATAGGATCATTACAAGGTCCTACACTGTCATCACAGTGTAATGTTGTGTCACAACAATGCCCTATTGTTTCAGTATTATGCTCTATTGTGTTATCAGTGTGTCCAACTGTATCATCACAGTGCTCTAGTGTGATATCCTAGAGACTTATTTCACCCTTAGACTCTCCAACTGTACCATCACAGTGCTCCAGTGTGATATCCTAGTGCCCTAGTTTGCTCTCAGACCATCCAACTGTATCATCATTGTATCCTAGTGTTTAACAGTGCTTTATTTCATCATTTCAGTACCCTATTGTGGTAGCACAGTGTCTTATTTTGACATCACAGGATCCTAGTGTATAGCAGTGCCCTTGTAGAAGGACACAAGATCCCCATACTTTAGCAATAGAGAAACCAGAATTGTTAAATATGCAGGTTTTCTTCTATGAAAGGGATGTGGATATCTGTTTTCTATCTAGAAGGCTTAGAGTGGATGCTCTTTAATAGCCTGGTGATCTTTTGCCATTCTGTAAGGCCAGACTTCCCCATAATCCTCCTTATCCCGAGCATTGTTCCTCATTCATTGGAATCCATTCTTGTAGAAGAGGTCATGGACACTTGAAAAAGATATGTGCTTTGCAAAGGAGTTTTAATGTATCCATGCCCTAAGCTTTATTGTGATAATTATCATGAGGAAAACTTTCCCCAAAGTTACACTGTATTTAAATGTGAAAAAAGTAAACTGCTTGGGGTCAGACTCCAAGTTTGAACCAGAATTGTACTGTTTTATTCTTCCCTCCCACGGCTTGTTTCTCTGCCAGAAATAGAGTAGAGCTTGCAGGGACCCCCCACACACGTACCTTATTTTACGGTTGTAGTGCCCTATTATGCCAACACAGTGCCTTTTTCTTTTTCTTTTTTGCTATAACAGAGCCACATTGTGTCATCACAGTGCTGTACTATAACATCACATTGACCCACAGTGACATCGCAGTGTTTTATTGTGATATTTCAGTGCCCTATTGCATCATCAATTGCTCTATTGTAACATCAAAACTCTTGTATGTAACTTATCAGTAACCTATTGTAGCATCATAGTGTCTTATTATACTTATCATTTCCTAATGTGTTATCACATGTCCCTCTGTTTTTTAATACAGTGTCCTACTGTTTATAACAGTGCTCTATTGTGATACTTCATTTTCTCAATATTATATAAAAGCACCATGTTGTATTATCACAGTGCCCTCCTGTATCACCACAGTGCTTTCTTGTTTCATCACAGTTTACTCTTATGTTAGTGCTCTATGTTAGTGCTCTATGGTGACATCATTGTGTTCTATTATGTCATCACAGTGTACTGTTGTATCTTTATAGACCCTATTTATACAAAACAGGGTTCAATTGCAACATCACAGTGCCCCATTGTGCCATCATATTAATCTGGAGTGATATTCCAGTGATCTGTTATGCCATCATAGTGCTCTATTATTACATCACAAGGATCTGTTGTGTGATCAGTGGTCAATCCATTCATCATAGTGTTCTATTTGTCATCACAGTGCCCTATTGTGTATCATAGTACTTTACATGTTATCAGATTACCCTGTTTCATAATCAGAGGACCCTGTTGTATCATTACAGTACCTCTTATGCCATCACAGTCCCCTAATATGGTACAACAATGCTCAATGGTTCCATCATAGAGTCATGATGTGTCATACCAATGTCCCATTTTGCCTTTCACTGCACATTTGTGCCATCAACCACTCCTACTTCACCATCACTGCTGTATTGTTGAATCACAGTGGTATATTGTGCCCACAGACAGCTCTGTTGTGAAATCATAATGTGTGATATCACAGTATACTATTGTGTCAATCACAGTGTGATGCTTGATCCTAATTAGTTATAACAATAAAAAATCCAGAGCCAGATATCAGGGTAAAAGTTTAAAGATCAGAGAAGCAGAATAGCCAGCCACTAGAGACTTCTTACCTCTGTAAAATCTCAAACCAAATGGGGGCATCCTGTCTCATAAACCCTCAGACTGAATGGCTGGAGATCCTGTCTCTGCGCACCTTATATTCCTGTCTCCTTTACCCACTGCTGAGATTAAACGTGTGAGATCCCAATGGCTAGGATCAGAGGTGTGAGCCACCACTGCCTGGCTCTGTTTCTCTTTTAGACTGGTTCAATCTCTGATAGCCCAGGGTGGCCTTGAACTCCTGGTCTTTCTGCTTCCTTCTCCCAAATGCTGGGATTAAAGTTGTGTGCCGCCATTGCCTAACGTCTATGGTTAACTAGTGGCTAGCTCTGCCCTCTGATCTCTAAGCAAGCTTTATTTGTCAGAACACAAACAAGATATCATACAACAGTGTCTGATTGTTATCATATAATCCTATTAGTATCTTCACAGTGTCCTATTTTGAAATCACATTGTCCTCTTGTGAGCTAAATTTGCACTAATGTGTCACACAGTGGCATATTGTGAAATCACAGTATCCTAGTGTATTATAACAGTGTTTTACAGTGATGTAATAGGGCCCTATTGTCCATAGTAGTGTTATATTGAGACACAACAGTGCTCTATAATGTCAACACAGTGCCCTAGTGTATCAGAACGGTTCCCTTGTGTATCATCATGTTGTCCTACTGTATGTGCCTAATTGTAACATCACAGTGTCCTGTTGTTAATAAACAGTGCCCTATTGTGTGATCACATTGCTCTATTATGACATCATAGTGTCCTAGCATATTTTAAAAATTACTCTATCATGATATCACAGTCTCCTATTGTGACATAGCAGTGGCTGCTTATGTCATCATAGAACCTGATTGGATCATTCCATTTTCCTGTTGTGATAATCACTGTATTGTATTATCACTGAGCAGTGCCCTATTGCATCAACACAATGGTGCTACTATGCCATTTCAGTGCCCTACTATATCATCACAGTGCCATCATGGTGTCATATTGTGAAAAAACACAGTGCCCTATTGTGTCAACACAGTGCCGTATTCTAACATCACAATGCCATATTGTGACATCATAATGTCATATTGTGAAACAAAAGTACCCTATTACAACATAGTGCCTTATTGGATCATAACAGTACCCTATTGTGACATCATTGTATCCTAGTGTAATATAACAGTGACTTAAAAAGAACTTATGTTTTCCTACTGTGCATAGCACCGTAATAGTGTGTCATTACAGAGCAACACTGTATAATAACAATGTGGTATTGTGTTATCACATTGCCCAATTGTGACATCTCAATGCCCTAGTATAGTATAACAGTGCTATATTGTAACATCACAGTGTTGTGCTATCATCATATAACAGTTCATATAGTGGTCTTTAGTGTCATAACAGTCCCCTATTGTGTCATTGGTGTCCTTTTATATTATCAACCTGTCCTGTGTGTCACCATAATGCTTTATTACATCTCTATAGTGACATATTGTGGCATCATATTACCATGATATGTACATCTGACTATATCAGCACAGTGCCCTCTTGTGCCATCACAGAGTCCTATGTTGATTTAAATGTGCCCTACTGTGTTGTCTCAGTTTCCTACCATATTATAATAGTCTTCTATTCTAGCATTACTGTATCCTATTGTCTTGTTACTGTGCCCTGTTGTGCTATCATAGGTCCCTACTGTAAAATCCCAGTTGTCATATTATGAGGTATCAGTGCTCTAGTGGGCTACTACAGTGTTCTTTTGTGATATTCAAGTACTCTATTGTATCATCACAGTACCCTGTTGTGTAATTACAGTCCCCACTTAAGTATACAAATGTGACATCATAGTGCCCTATTGTATCATCACATTGCCCTAGTGTGAAACTGCAGTGACCTGTTGTGTCATCACACTGTTCTATTATGATATTGCATTGGTATTACATTAAAATAAAAAGTGCTATATTTGTCATTACAATGCTATGTTGTCTTCACAATGCACTACTGTTTCATCAAAGTACCCTGTTTTGCCATTGCAGAATTCTATTGGAATATCCCAGTGCTTGTCATACCACCAAAGTACCCTAATATACCATAACAGTGCTCAATAATGCCATATAGTAAGGAAGTGCAATACCAATGTTCTATTGTGCCATCACAAAGCATTTTTGTGCTATCACACTCTCCCATCTTGCCATTGCAGTGTGGTACTTTCACATAACAATCATGTAACAATCAACAAACTGCATTGTTGTGAAATCACCAGGCTTGATAGTGTCATTATTATATCATGTTTTACCAAAATAAAGTCATCTTGTGCCATAAATTTTTCAGTTATATCACTAACATGCCCTAGTTTTGTATAATAGTGTCTTATACTAGCACTCAGTACTCTTTTGTGGTATCATAGTAGTCAGTTGTGCCATAAAGGTGACCTACTGTGCCAACACATTGGCCTACTATATCATCACCCTGACCAATAACATTTTCACAGTGTCCTACTATGTCAGGACAGTGGCTGTTTTAATTTTTTTCTTATTGCTATGAAGAAACAACATGACCAAAGCAAGTTACAAAAAAACTGCATTTAATTTGGCAGTTTGCTTAAAGTTTGAGAGGTTGAGTTCATGATCATTGTTTTGGGAAACACAACAGCAGGCGGGCAAAAATGTCCCTGTATCAGTACCTGGGAACTTGCATGTTGAAACAAGAACCATGAGACAGAAAGGGGTGGGGAGGGAGGAAGAGAGGTAGGAATGGTAAAGAGAGAGGGGGAGAGTTATTTGGTAATTGCATGGTCCTTGAAATCTCAAAGCATACCTCCAGTAACAGATTTCTACCACCAAGAAACTGCCTTCATATCCTTTCCAAATATTTCCACAACTGGGAAAAAAAAGATAGAGTCTATGGAGTTCTTCCTATTCAAATCACAAACCTGCCTCATTCTGTAAACCCATTACAATATCATTTAAGAAAAATATATAATTATGTCTTCATAGATATACCAATGTCAAAATATTACCATATAATGCCATGACTATGTCCTATTATTCTAACGCAGACTTTGTTGTACCAACCAAATGTCCTATTTTTTTTTAAATCACCATCCTATGCTGTGTCATCATGTCTGATTTGACATGACAGTGCCCTAAAGAACAATTGAAGTACCCCATTGTGACATGATTATAATATAACTGTGCCCTATTGCTTCATCAAAATGAGTTCTTTTGTCATCGTAGTGACTCATGTTGTCATCACAGTATCCTATTGTGTCATCACTAAGTCTTACTATATGATCACAGTGCCCTAATTGTGATCTATATTGTGTGTGAATTTTGATCTAAAGTTCTCTATTGTATCATAAATGTTTCCTAATATATTATAACAGTGCCACAATGTACTATCAATGTTCCATTGTGCAGTCACAGTGCCATGTTGTTACAAAAAAGTGTCCTTTTGTGTCTAGATAGTCCCATATTGTGGCAACACAGTGCCCTATTTTGATATTATATTGTTGTTGGATGATATAAGGTGTCATATTAGGCCATCACAATGCCAGAGGGTGTCATCACAATGTCCTACTGTATTGTTATAATTCTTGACATCACAGTGTCTTAATGTGACTTAAAAGAGCTCTAGTGTGTCACCACAGTGACTGCTTGTTACTCTTTAACTGTCTTATAAAAGGAAAGAGTCTTATATTCTTAACACAATTCTTTATTGTCCAGAACAATGAAGGCACTCCCTATTGTGTCAACACATTGCCCTTTTGTGTCATCATAGTATTTACTGCAATGTAACAGTGCTCTATTATACTAACACAGCCCCATATTTTCTCATCAAAGTGCCCTATGGAAGTCATTGGAGTGTCTTACTAAATCATCACAGTGCCTTAATTTGCAAACATAATATCTAATTATGTTGTAAAATTGCCTTACTGTGACATCACAGTGTACTTTTCTGATACAACTGCCCTTATATGACATTTCTGATGCCTATTATGGCATTATATTGCCCTAGTGTGATGTCACAGTGACCTTTTTTTGTCATCATATTGAGCTATCACAAAATGATATTGCTCCCATGATAATGATCCATGGCATCAAAGGGATGTTTATTTATCACAATACCCTATTTTGTCATGACAGTAACCAGTGTACCTTGATATGATCCTCTTATATTATCACAATGCTTTTTTGTGCCATCACAGAGTTCAAACATGCCACACTAGTATTCTTTAGTGCCATCACAGTCATGATGATCCATATCAATCACAGTGCCTAACATGCTGTCACAGTGCTGTATTGTTGAATCACCATGATGTATTGTGACAAAATGTTTAATTGTGGAGTCACTGACCTTAATAACGCCAATCTTATGCCATTTTTGTACCAAAATAATGGTATAATTTCCCATGAATTGCTTTAACATTACATCAATATGCCAAATTTTTGCTTCATAGTGCCTAATATTAGCAACTCAGTACTCCATTGCGCCATCACAAAGTCGCCTGTGCCATCATTGTAACCTATTATACAAACACATTAATTTATTATGTCATCCCATGAGCAGTTACCCTTCCAAAGTGTCTCTTGTGCTACAACAGTACCTGTCTCAATGACTTTACTACTGCTGTCAAGACACATGAGCAAAGCAACTTACAAAAGAGAACATTTACTTCAGCAGCTTGCTTATAGTTACAGAGACTGAGTTCATGATCATCATGGGATGAGGCAGGTAGAAATGACCCTGGATCAACATAGTGTCCTACTGAGTCAGCACAGTTACTTGTATCACCTCAGTGCTCTATTGTGACATCACAGCATCCAACTGTTATACAATTATTCCGAATTGTGTCATCATAATACCATATTTGACATCACTGTATTCTATTTTATGACACCAGTGTACTATTGTGACATAAAAGTACCCATATTGTGCCATCACAGTGTCTTACTGATCCATTATAGTGACCAACTTTGCAAACCAATTGCAATCTTATGTCATCACAATGACCTATACCTTCACAGTACTCTCTTGTGTCATTTGCAAACCAATTGCAATCTTATGTCATCACAATGACATATACCTTCACAGTACTCTCTTGTGTCATAACAATGGCTATCTTAATCACTTTTCCATTGCTGTGACAGACAACATAATCAAACAACTTAAAAAAGACAGCATTTAATTTGACAGTTTGCTTACAATTTCATAGAGTGAGCTAATGATCATAACAATGGAGTATTTGGTAGCAGGTAGGCAAAAATGACCTGGATCAGTACCTGATAGCTTATTTGTTGAAACAACAACTATAAGAAAGAGATAGAGATAGAACTACTTCTCCAGAGCATGAGCTTTGTAATAGCATGAGCTTCTGAAACCTCCAAGCATACCTTCAGTGACACACTTCCTCCACAAAGCCAAGCCTTGCAATACTTCCAAAACATTTCCACCAACTAGAGACAAATAATTCAAATAAAAGTGCCCTATAGAGGCCATTTTCAATCAAACTACAAAAATGCTTTATTCTGCAAATACATTACTTTGTAATTTTTGGAAAATGCCTAACTATTCTTTTATAGAGATCACAAATGACAAAATAGTACCCCAAATACTATACTTGACTGTGTCCTTTTATTCCAACAAGACTTCTGCTGCACAAACTTAATGTCCTAATTTGTTATCACCATCTCATGTTTCATCATATAGTGTCCTAATTTGCTATGACAGTGCCCTAAAAAATAATTACAATGCCCTGTTAGGAGATGACAGTGGATATTGTGTCATTACAGTCCCCTACTGCATAATCACAGTATCCTATTGTGTCAGCACAATGTCCCATTATGACAGCACTGTGTCATATTGCTATAACATGGCCCCATTGTGTCAAAATAGTGCACTATTGTGTTATCAAAATACTCTGTTCAGTAATCCCAATGACCTACTCTATTATCAGACTAAACTTTTGTGACATTTCTGTCACATATTGTGAACTAACTATACCCTATTGTGATATCACAGTCTTATGTTGGCATTGTAGTATTGTATTTTGACATATTAATGTCATATCAAGACATAGCAGTACCTTATGGTATCAAAATACTGCCCTATTGTGATATCATTGACTCCTAGTGTGTTACAACAATGTCCAATTGGGACATAGGAGCACCCTATTGTGTCAACACAATAATCTATTGTATCCTCACAATGTCCTATTATGTAATTATAGTATCCTCCTGTATCACCACTATTCCCTACTGTGAAATCAAACTGTTCTATTATAATACAGCTGTGTCTTATCTTGACCATAGTGCCCTGTTATGTTATCACAGTTTCATATTATGACATCACAGTGATATATTGTGACCTAATAGTGGCCTATTGTATCATCACAGTTCCCTAAGGTGTCACTCAAGCAACCTACTATGTGATCACAGTTCCCTATTGTGACCTAAAGTGCCCAATTTTATTATTGGAGAAACCTACTGTGGTGTCACAATTCTCATTATATATTATATATAATGCTATTTTTTCAACCCAGTGCCTTATTGTATCAAAATAGTGCCTTCTTCTGTCATCACACTGTCCTATCGTGGTATCATGGAGTGATTTTTGTGATATAACTGTGCCCCTTTGTATATTCACAGTACCCTCTTTGTCATCAGGTTTATGGATTGTGAAGTCACATTGTCTTGCTATGACATTAGGACATCTGTTTTGTCATTCAATCTACTATTTTATCATTAGAGTATCATCACAGTAATTGCTGTGCCTTCAGAAATTCTGTTGTATTATCACAGTAACATTAGTTACATAGTATGTTGTTTATCATAGTTATCATTGCCTTTTTGCCATCACAGTGCCCTAATATGACATGACAATGCTCAATAATGCCATCATAGAGTTGTGTTGTTCCATACCATTATTCTATTTTGCTACACAGAAGACTTTTTTCTACCCTCTCCTACATTGCCATTACAATGCTGTTATTGTTACACCAGAATGGTGTACTGTGCCAACAAACTACTCTAGTGTGAAATAACAGTGTTTGATAGTTCCATCATTATGTCATGCTATGCCAAAATAATGCTATATTGTACTATAAATTACTCTATTGTAATATAAACATACCAAAGTTTAACATCACAATGCCTTATATTCCCAATTCAGTACTATTTCTGGCTTCACAATAGTCACCTATATCATCACAGTGACCTATTATGCAAACACATTCACTTATTATGCTATACAAATGACCAATTATACTTTCACAGTATTCTATAATGTTATGACAGTGCCTGTCTTAATATTTGGCAGCTTGCTTAGTGTTTCAGAGGGAGAGTATCATCATGGAGAGAGGTAGGCAAAATCTTGGATAAGAACATGAGAGCTGAGATGACCATGAGGCAGAGAGAGAGAGAGAGAGAGAGAGAGAGAGAGAGAGAGACAGAGAGAGACAGAGACAGAGAGACAGAGACAGAGACAGAGACACATAGGCAAACAGAGAAAAGTGAGAATGGAAATCATTATCATCAAAGCATAGCCCCTACGTTTCACTTCTTCCAACAATGCCATGCCTCCTAATCTTTTTCAAATATTTCCAATTAGGGATAAAGAATTCAAATAGGATAATTTCTTATATTTGATATCAAATTTCTTGAGTTCCTTATATATTTTGGATATTGATTCTCTGTTGAATGTGGAGTTGGCAAAGATCTTTTCCCTTTCTCTAGACTGCTACTTTGCCCAAATGTCAGTGTTCTTTGTCTCACAGAAGCTTTTTGGGTTTTATGAGGTCTCATTTACTAAATGTTGATCTTAGTGCTTAGACTAACAGTGTTCTATTCAGAAAGTCTTTTCCTGTGCCAAAGAGTTAAAGGCTATTCCCCACTTTCTCTTCTATTGGTTTCAGTGTACCTGGTTTTATGTTGAGATTTTTTATTCATTTGAAATTGAGTTTTGTATAGGGTAAGTATGGCTCTATTTGCATTCTTCTAGATGCAAATATCTAGTTTGAGCAGTACCACTTGTTGAAGATGCCATCTTTTTTTAGTGTTTATTTATGACTTCTTTATCAAAATCAGGTGTCTGTAGGTGTGACGATTTACGTCTGGGATTTCAATCTGATTCCATGTCTTTAAAAATGGGGTCCATATATAAATAGAGAATTTTCAGTAGAGGACCTCAAGTCAACATCCTTAGCCATCATGGAAAAGCAAATCAAAACTACTTTGAGATTCCATCTTACACACTTGTTAGATGGATAAGATTGATAACATACATAGTAGCTCATTTTGGAGAGGATGTGGAGCAAGTGGAACACTCCTCTCTTGCTGATAGGAGTGCAAACTTGTATGGCCACTAAGAAAATCAATATAATGGCTCCTCAAAAAGTTGGGAATTAATTTATCTCAACCCAGCTGTACCACTCTTAGGCATTTATCCAAATGATGCTGCAACCTATCATAAGGACACTTGCACAACTATGTTCATAACAGCTTTACTCATAATAGGCAGAAACCAGAAACAACTTAAATGTATTTCAACTTTAGAATGGATAAAGAAAATGTGGTCCATTATATAATTAGTATTATAGTAATACTATTATAGTAATATAGAGTAATTACTCTGTTGTTAAAAATAAAGTAACATCATGAAATTTGAAGGCAAATGAATGGAAAAAGGAAAAATCAACCTGAGTGAGATAATACAGACTCCAAAAAGGCAAGTATAGTATGTATTTGTTTATATGTGGATATTAGCTGTTAAATAAATGATAACCAAGCTACAATCCATAGATCTAGAGAGGTTCTCAACATTCCTAATGCTATGACCTTCTAATAAATTTCCTCATGTTGAGGTGACCTTCAACAATAAAATTATTTTGTTGATACTTCATAATTTCAATTTTGCTACTATTAGAATTGTAATGTAAATGTTTTTGGAGATAGATGTTTGCCAAAGGAATAGCAAACCACAGTTTGAGAACCAATGTATAGTGTAGGAGACTAGAGGTCACATGGATCTTCCTGGATGGGGGAAATAGAATAGATTCTATGTGGGGACATGGGTGTGGGGAGAATGGAAGTGGGAGTATCAAGTGGGGAGGGGGAGAAGAGGTAGTTTTGAGGGAGGGAATGTGGGGAGAGACAGATAGCATTGAGAGGCATTTGAAGAGTGTTATGGAAATTTACTACTATGGAAACTTCCTAATATAGGTTAAGGTGATTCTAATGAAGTCTCTAAATAATGAATGAGATGGAGTCCTAACTGGCCATCTCTTGTCATCACATGTATCTTTCAATAGCTGTACTAGATAATTTACAATTGAATTTTTGGCCAAAGTTGTTCCATGGAAATCACCAAACAATCCAGGCTGTTGCCAAGACAATTGGTTGTTCTCCACCAACTGACAGCAAGGTCCTATTGTTGAAGACAACATCCACAAAACCCACAGAACATGAAGAGGCCAAGCACTTTTCTACATAGAACTTTAACCCCTATGTTCTAGTGTCTTTGGTTTGGAAAAGTTCTCTTCAGGCTATCAAAAAAGAAAGAGAAAAGGAAAGAAAGAAAGAGAGAGAGAGAGAGAGAGAGAGAGAGAGAGAGAGAGAGAGAAAGAAAGAAAGAAAGAAAGAAAGAAAGAAAGAAGGAAAGGGGAAGGAAGGAAGGAAGGAAAGAAGGAAGGAAGGAAGGAAAAGAAAGAAAGAAATGAAAAAGAGAGAAAGGAAGGATGGAAGGAAGGAAGGAAGGAAAGAAAGAAAGAAAGAAAGAAAGAAAGAAAGAAAGAAAGAAAGAAAGAAAGAAAGACACCAACCAAAAATCCTTTTCATCTGTTCTGCCTGGGAAATAGAATGTTGGCCCAAAGATTGTGGGAGTAACCAAGCAATGTCTGATTTGCCCTAAGGCTCACTCCATGAGATGAAACCCATATTCATCACAGCTTGGGTGACCAAGAACCAGAGACTTGATAGCCCAGAGACCTAAGGTAAAACCAAATACTTCTGGTCTAAAAAAAAAAAGTTTCAATAAAATGACTCCCAATGATATTCTGCTATACTTATAGATCACAGTCTTATTTAGCCATCAGAGAAGCATCCCCCTACAAAAGATGGGAACAAATACAGGAGACTCATACTAAGACATTTTATCAAGATACTGTGGAAGCCACAGCTCTATATAGAATGTTTCCATCAAATCCCTATCCTCAGAGCTCAGAGAACCCTACAAAAGAGGAGGCAGAAATAATGTATGAGCCAGAGGAAATGGAGGACACCAGGAGAACAAGGCCTTCTAAATCAATGGATAAAGCTCACATGAACTCACACAAACCAAAGCAGCAAGTAATGGGCCTACACAGGTCTATATCTACACAGGTCCTCTGCATATATATTATAGCCTCCAATGTATTATTTTTATGGGACTTCTGAGTGTGTGAATGACTGGATCTTTGATTCTTGTCTCTTTGGGTTCTTTCCCTTATGTTGGTTTGTCTTGTCTAACTTCAATGTGATGGCTTTGATTCATCTTATTATATTTTATTTTGTTATGTTTTGCCGTTATCTCTTAAAATCCTCTTCTTTTCTACAGGGAGACAAAAAGGGGGTGGATCTGGATAGGAGGGGAGGTGGGAAGGAACTTGGAGGAGTAGAAGTAGAGAAACTCAGCTTGATATGAGAAAATAATCTATTTTTAATAAAAGGGGAAATGTTTAATTAAAATTTGTTGTTTTAACTTTGGCACAGTGGCTGTTCATTAATCGATTGCTGTTTCAGTAAGCAATTGAAACTCTGAAGTTACCTGCTACTTCTCTTGGAGCAGACTGAACATCAGGCTACAGCATGGAGGGAATTCTGTTCCCACAGGCAATGGCTGTACTGCTACGGCTAAAGGTAGCTTTAACTAAATCTCTATCATTCTATTTATGAATAAGACTCAAATTTCAAAGGATGGGGTAAAAAGAGAGAGAGAGAGAGAGAGAGAGAGAGAGAGAGAGAGAGAGAGAGAGAGGCTAAGTAGAAAATAGCTAACTTTCTCTCCTTGCTGGCAGAAGTGTCCTTCTGTTCTGCCAAACAAGAAAAGGCACACCACTCCAAATCCCTCCCTACTACTTCTGGTGCATCTCTCTATCTTTTCCTGATACCCTCTGATGCTCTAGGATTACTTTCTGTCAACCTGTGCTAATTCAGCCTCCTGACCCAAGGTTAACTTTATTTGATTAATGCTAATGCAAACATGGGATTCACAGTGTGATTGAATATCCCCCAAATAAAATAAAAAAGTTATTTCCTAAAAAACAGAATTTAAATAAAAGAGCTCAAGGAGTTCATCTTCACTCAAACTGCCAAAATGTCTTATATAAACATATTACTCTACCATTTGGAAAATGCTGAATTATGCATTCATAGATATCACAAATATATCCACTAATGTGTTCCATAATACCAGCACTGACTTCTGTTGTACCAACCAAATATCCTAAAATGTTATCACCACTCCATTTTCTGTCATCATTATGTTTTATTTTGCCATGACAGCATTCTACAGAATGATCAAAGTGCCCTATTGTACCAATAAAATGTTGTTGTGTGACATTTAAGTGACTTATTTTGTCATCACATTGTCATATCAGACAATGAAAGTGCTCTTTGATGTTATTGGTATTATCATAGTGTCTATTGTGGCATAACTGAGCCCTAACATGAAAACCCAATGTTCTAATCTGATATAACAGTACCCTATTATGTTATATCAGTGTTTTATTATGTCATGACAATTCCAACTTCATCATCCATTGAGGCATCATAGTGTCATATTTTGACATAACAGTGACATATTGTGATAACACAATGCTCTATTATGTCAACACAGTGCCCCATGGTGTCATCATCAGAGAACCCTATTCTGACGTGACATCACTGTGTACTAGAGTATTATAGTAGTATACTAGTTTGACATTACATTATCCTACTATGAAATAAAAGTTCCAAACTTGTTTTATCACTCTGCTCTATTGTGCCATTACAGTGACTAATCTTATAAACACATTGCTCTATTATGTCATCACAGTGACCAATTACATTTTCCCAATGCTCTATTGTGCCATGTCAGTGGCTGTCTTAATTAATTTTCTATTACTACAAAGACATAATGGTACCAAGCCATCTTACACAAGAAAGCATTTAATTTGGTAGCTTTTTTATAGTTTCAGTGGGAGGGCACATGGCCGTCATGGCAGAAGTATGGTAACTGGAAAGGCAAAAGTGGCACTAGATCACCTGAGAGCTTTCTTTTTGAGAAAACACACACACAAAAAAAATCAACAACAAAAACAACAACAACAACAAAAAAAAAACCTGTGAGATAGAAATATATATAGAGAGAGTTAGATGAAAAGGACATGGACTTCTGAGACCAAAAAGCAGACCTCCAGTGACACACTGCCTTCAACCTGCTTCCAACATCGCACTTTCATGTCTTTCCTGCACACTTCCACCAAATTGACCAAGAATTCAAAGAAAAGCCTATAAGTACCACTCCCAATCAAATCACTTACATGTCTTATGCGGGAAACAAATTACACTATCATTTCAGGAAAATGCCCAATTATGCTTTTCTGGAGATCACAAATGACAATACAGTATCCTATAAAGCCATGACTGTGTCCTAATTATTCCAATACAGATTTCTGTTTTACCTATGAAATGTCCTAATTTATTATTGCCTTTCAAAGTGCTGTTGTGACATCACAGTGCTGTATTATGACATCACAGTGTCCTATTTTGTTAGCACAGTGTCCTGTTGTGTCTTCACAGAGTCTAACTGTATGATCACTGATCTATTATGGTCTAACGGTGCCCTACTGTTGTCATCACAGTGCCTTACTGTGACAACACAATATCCTTTAGTGACATAGAAGTATCTTATTGTGTCATTGAAGTACCCTATTGGACCATCACTATGTACTACTGTATCATCTCCATGCCTTATTGGGACTTCCAGTGTCTTTATGTGACCTGACAGTGCTATACTATGTCATCACAGTTTTATAATGTGACATCAAACTGTTCTTGTATATTATAACAGTGCCCTATTGTGACATCACTGTCTCCTATTATAATAGAACCACACGCTACTGTGCCCTCATAGAAACACCACACTGCCCTATTGTGATAATATAGTATACAAGTTGCCTATTGTGATACTGCGTTGTCATGTTGTGACATCACAGTACCCTATTGTATCACCACAGTGTTTCATTTTGTCATTACCATGGTCTATTTTAGTCATCATCATGTTCTATTTTAAAATCATTGTGTCCTCTTGTGCATTAACTGTGCCTTAATGTGTCATCACAGTGCTCTATAAGTGCCCTCATGTGACATCACAGAGTATCATTGTGATTTAAAAGTGTCCAATTGTGCCATCATAATGTGCTCTTTCTATGATAGTGTCCTATTGTGTAATCACATTGACATAACATTTCCTTATTGTGTTGTCACTTTGTTTTAATGCATTATATCAGAGCCCTATTTAACGCCACTGTCCTATTCTAACAGTCCTCTACTATATCATCCCAGGGACCAAGTGTGTTGTCTCTTTGCCCTATTATGACATCACAGTGACCATTGTGTTGGCTATCACACAGCAGTTTTCTATTGTGTCAAATCAGTGCTCCATTTTGTCAACACAATGTCCAGTTATGTTATCATAGTGTCTTACTGCATGACCACAGAAACATTTTGTGACATCGAAGTGTCCTAGTGTATTAAAATAGAGATCTGTTGTATCATTAAAGTTTCATATTATCACATAATAGTTCCCCATTGTGTGAACACAGTGACCTTAGAGTGTCATAATGCCATTGTGTCATTACATTGCCATGCTTTATCAGTACATTATCCTATTTGGCCCTCAGAGTATCCTAGTTTATTATAAGACTGTCTTATTGTAATATTATAGTTTTCTATATTGACCCAACAGTGTCCTATTCTGTCATCAAAGTGCCTTATTCTGACATCACATTGTCCTATTATAACATTATTGTGTCATTTTGTGACATATCAGTGGCTATTTGGTTCAACATAATGCCATGTTATACAATCACAGTGTCTTACTTTGAACTAATATTGCCCTATTGTGACAACACACTAGGCTATTATGTCACTACAATGTCTTATTACATGATAACAGTGTCATTGTGTGATATCATAGTGTCCTAGCTTATTAAAACTTTACCATATTGTGGCTTCATAGATTGGAAATGTGGCATCACAATGCTCAATTGTGTCATCACAGCATCCTATTATGACAACACACCCGTTACCTATTGAGTTAACACAGTGTCCTACTGCTGTATTTTAAAAAGGGCAATTGGAGGCCTTGGTGGGTTAGAGCCCAGAGGCCCCAGGGTGGGTGAGAGAGAAAGACACACCGTACAGACAGCACTCGTATAGAAGGTTTTATTGGGGGAAGGAAGTGAGTGAGCAGAGCTGAGGAGAGAAGAGAAAGAAGAAGGGGAGATGGGAGAGGGGTAAGAAAGGAGGTGCAGACACGGCCTCGTGAGAAAAAGAGAGGGAAAGAAAGAGAGACTTAGGCGGGAGCCCACCTCTTAAAGGGGACCTAGCACATGCACAAATGTGATATGCAATTGGGCTACATAGGATACGTTGGCAGGATCCTGAGTGGACTGTCTTACTGTCTGCTTACTGGAAGGTTCCCAAGGGGCTGGCTGGCTGATGTCTAAATGCTAACATCAGTTCCATCAGTTTCCTATTAACATTAGTACCATCACAATTTCCTATTGTAAATTAACAATATCCTATTGTGTCAAAACAGTGTACTCTGATATTATGGCAGTGATGCAATATGATATTTTAGCATCCTATTATGACATAACAGTGCCCTATGTGTCATCACACTGTCCAATTGTGTCAGCACTGTATCCTACTGGATTATAATAGTGACTTGTTTCAAAACTTCAGAATTCTATTGTAAAATAACTGTGCTCTATTGTGTCAAAACAGTGACTAATTTTTGTCAACACAGGGTCTTACTGTATTGCAACACTGACTTAGAGTGATATGTGACATATCAGTGCCCTCAGATCCCTGTGTGGTCATCACAGTGCATTATTGTGATATCACAGTCTCCTAGTGTGAAATTACAGTAGCCACTATATCATCGCACTTCTCTTATTGTGATATCACAGTGTTCTAGTGTAATATCACTAAGACATATTGTGTCAATGCAATGTCCTATTGTGTCATCAGTGTCCAACTTTGTCATCACAGTGGCATTTTATGATATTCCAGTGTCCTAATACATTAAATGGGTTCCCTAATTTAACATCACAGTGTTCTACTCTGACATACAAGTGCCCCAATGTAACATCACAATATAACACAGTGGCCTATAGTGACATAATTGTGCTCTATTATGTCATCACAGTGTTCTACTCCATTATTACATTTCCATTTTGTGCCATCACAGTGTTCCACTTTATTATATCAGTAACCTATTGGGATATTACAGTATTATGCCATTATAGTATCCTCTTGTGACATAGCAGTACCTTAGAGTGATATCAGAGTGTTCTATGTTTCATCACAGTCCCCTCTAATGTCATCTCAGTAAACTCATGTATTACAGTGCCCTATTGTAATAGCCCAGTGTGCTCTTGTGACATTCCTGTGCCTGAATATGTCATTCCAGTCCCCTATTGTGACATCACACTAGTTATATGACATCATTGCTCCAATGACACTGCCCCATCATGCCACACAGTATCCTAATATGACCTAACAGTGACCTATTATGTCAACTCAGTGTCCTATTGTATTATGACAGTGAGCTATTGTGATGTTTCAGAGTGTCCTATTGTGATAGAACAGTGCCCTACTTTGTCACCACAGAGCCCAACTGTGTCATCATAGTTCCCTTTTCTGACATCAAATTGCCCTATTATGATATCACTGTGTTTGCAGAGCAGTGTCCTATTGTGTCAACACAACATCCCACTGTGTTGTCCCAATACCCTACTGTATCCCCACTGTGCTATTGGGTGACATTACAGTGTCCTAGCTTGTAGAACAAACTCCTATTGTGCCATCACAAATCCAGCTGTGAACTACAAGTTCCCTATTGTATCATCACCTTGTCCTAGTGTTTTATTCTAATGCCCTATCATCATACCACAATGTCCTATTTTGACACACTTGTACCTTACATGGTTACTGGAAACTACTTGTTTGATTAGTGCCCTCTATTATAAAATCATAGTGTACTATTGTGATAACAGGATCATATTGTCATAGAGCAGTGCCCTATTCTGTCAACACAGTGTTATATTTTGTCAACATAGTGTCTCCCTGTATCATCGGAGTGCCATTTTCTGACACCAGAGTCCTATTGTGAACTAAATTTCTCCATTGTAATATTACTGTGCCCCAATATGTCATCATTACTCCCTACTCTGATATCACAGTGTCTTTTTATAATATAACTGTGCCTTAGTGGGTCAACCCAGTGTCACACTGTCCAATACATGGCTAATTTGATATTTCAGGATCCTACCATGACTTTGCCGTGACCTGTTTTGTCATTGTAGTGCCCTATTTGTCATCCATGGTTCCTAAGGAGTATATCACCCTAGTGTCACATTGTGCCATTACAGAGTTCTCATTTGGTCTAAACATGCACTATTGTGTCATCAAGCTGTCCTATTGTAATAGTCCCCTATTGTGAGAGTGTAGTGTATTATTATGACATAGTAATGTAATTTTTGTGTCATTATAGTGTCCTGTGTTGTCATCACAGTGCTCTACTGTGACACTACAGTCTTCTATTTTGACATAACAATGCCTTCTGTAATCACAAGGCCTGATGGTGTCATCACAGTGTTCTCTTATTACATTACTTTGTCCAAGTGTTTCACTACAGTTTCCTATTGTGCAATCACACTATTCTATTATGGTCTACAAGAGTCCTATTCTGTCATCATAGTGCCCTCTTGTGCCATCACAGTGCTCTCCAGTGCCATCATAGAGTCCTATTGTAAACTAAAAGTTCTCTAAAGGTGTCATCACAGTGTCATATTGTCACACACTATTGCTGCATTGTATGAACACAGTGTCCAGTAGTGTTATAACACTGCCCTAGTGTGTTGTCAAGATGTCCTCCTCTATCATCACAGAAGGCCCTATTAGCCTTCAGTTTCCTCCTGTGTCCCACTCTGTTAAAAATGCCCTATTGCAATATTAGGGTACTACTATAACCCAATAGTGCTCTATTGTGTAATCACAATGCTCTATTCTGTTGTGATATTGAGGTGCCTTGTGTGACATCACAGCATCATATTGCATTGTCACAGTGTCTAGTATATTATTATAGTGCTTTGTTATAATATTACAGTGCTCTAGTGTGCCATCACAGTGACATTTTGTGGTGTCTTGATTGCATTCAGGGTCAACAGTATCCCACCGTGCCATTACAGTGTCCACTTGTAACCTAATAGTGCTTTATTTTGTCATAGCATAGCCCTATTACATCAACACCATGTCCCCACTGTGACATCACCTTGTCCTTGTATCCTTAATGCACTCTTTTATATCACAGACATAGTAGTATCTTGTTTTAACACAGTATTCTACTTTGTAAACACAGTGTTCCTATGTGTTCACAGTGTCCTACTATATTTTCACATTGTCATTTTGCAATATCACAATTTCTTAGTGTATTAACATCCCAGGGCCGCTCTACCTCAGAATCACTGTGCCTTAGTGTAATCATACTGTATTGTATTGTGTCACATGACAGTGATCAATTGTGTAATTATGGAGCCCTCTAGTGTCATAACAGTGCCCTGTTTTGTCATTACAATGTTCTGTGGTATCATAATTGTGTTCTAATGGTAAACACAGTGGCTTATACTGTCATCGCATTGTTTTACTGTATCATTCCAGTGCACTACTCTGTCATGACAATGCCCTAATGTATGATCTCAGTGTCCTACTATGTCATTAAAGTGACCTTCTGTGAGGTCTCAGCACCCTATTATAGCATCACAGTGCTTTATTTTATAATTACAGTGCCCTATTGTAATATCTCAGTGACATATTATGACCAAACTCTGCCCTAGTGTGTCATCACAGTGCCCTATTGTGACATCACAATGACACAATCATACCTTATGGTGTCAGTACTATTTTGTCATCAACATACCCTATTGTAACATTACACAGTAGCCTATTGTGTCATCAAGGTGCCCTATTGTGACATTACTATGCAATTATTTGATGTCAAAATGTGGCATCTCATTTGATATTCTAATACTGTACCATGGCAATCCACTTCTGTGTCATCAGTGCCCTATTATGAAATCACTGTGCTGTAACATGACATCACAGTGTCCTATTGTGAGTTAACAGTGACCTATTGTGGCACACTGTTGTGTCATACTTCATAGTGTCGTACTATGATGTCCTATTGTGTCAGCACTCTGCCCTATTATAATATCACAGTGGCTTGTTGGGTCACACAGTTCTCTATTGTGCTGTCAGTGCCCTGGTTTTTTCATCATCATGCCCCATGATGTCATAAAAATCCCATATTGGTACATCATTGTGTCCTAATGTAGCATTATTATTGTGTCATTATGGAATCATATAATCTACAAGTGCTCCATTGTGTCATCATAGCTTTCTGCTATGTTAAAGGGGTGCCCCATAGTGACATTGAGTGTCCTATTGTGATATAATTGTATCCTAATCTATCAGTGCACTGTGTTGTCATCACAGTGTCCTAGTATGACATCACAGTATTTTATTTTCATTACTCTGTCAACTCAGTGCTCTGTTGAGTCATCCAAGTGCCTTGTTGTGTTATCACTGAACCCTTGTGACCTAACAATGCCCTATTATTTCATCATAGTACTATTATTTTGATAGTCAGTGGCTTGTGGGGTCATCCTAATATTGTGTCATCATAGTGTCCTATTGTGACATCATTGTGTATAACATGCCATTATAGGTCATATTGTGAGCTAACAGTGCCTCTTTGTGATGTCACAATAATCAACTAATGTGTATCACAGTGATCCATTTTGATAACATAGTGTCATACTATTATTGGTGAAATTATTAAGGCCACTCCACGTAGTTAAAAGGGAGGTTTATTTTGTGGGGTAAGTTACAAATGAAGGGATAGGTTGTAGGGTCTGGCAAAGGTATGGTGCAGTCTGGTGGTGTTCGCTGGAGAACTCTCTCGGTCTGCCTCCAGCGTCCAGGGTTCCAGAACGAAGAGAGACCTCCTTTCAATCCTGGGTCTTCTGCTTCCTTCACCCGCCCCGCCTTGTGGGCATGACCATTACCGAAGCCTCAATGGGGGTTGGAACTTCCAGGCCAATGCTGGGATGGCTACCCACTACATACTATGGCATAACAGTTCTATATTGTGTCATCACAGTGCCACATTGAGGACCATGGTACCCTATTATGACATCAGTTTCATACTGTAACATAATTTTCCTCTGATGAGTCAAGACATTGACCTAACTTGTCATTACAATGCCCTATTGTGACCTGATAGTGAACTATTGTCTCATCACAGTATCCTAGTGTCTGACAGTGTCCTATTGTTGTATCACTGTGCATATTGTGACATTACAGATTCCTGCTGTACCATAACAGTGCACTACTGTGTCACAAAGCATTATCTTGTAACCTAAAAGTACCTTATCATGTCATCATAGTGTAGTTTTGTGACAACAGTTCCCTACTGTGATATTGTAGTGATCTCTTATGATATCACAGTAGCCTATTGTATCATAAGAATATTCAATTATTCTACAGAGGACTGTTGTATCATCACAGCACCTTTTCCCTGCCATCATAGTGTTGTAAATGTGTCAGAACGGTGTTGAATGATGTCGGCATATGGTTGTGATATGCCACATCAATCCCCTATTTCCATCACAATGCACATTTTTCCTCTTTGCCATGACAGTGCTATATTGTCGCATCACAATCATCTATTGTTCAACAAACTGTCTTATTGTGAAATCACTGTGCTTGCGAGTGCCATCATTATGTCATGTTATTCCCAAATACTGTCACATTGTACCACAAAGGGTTCTATTGTACCTTCAACATGCCTGAATTTTGCCTCATAGTGCTTTATATTACCAACTCAGTACTCTATTGTACCATCACATTAGTTAACTGTTCCTTCCTGGTGACCTATTGTACAAACACATTGCGTTATTATTTCATCACAATGACCAATTACACTTTCACAGTGCTGTATTGTTCCATGACAATTGCTATCTTAATTACTGTTCTATTGCTATGAAGAGGGAACATGACCAAAGCAATTTAGAAAAGTGGCATTTAATTTGACAGCTTGCTTAGGGTTTGAGAGGATGAGACTGTGGTCATCATGGTGGGAATAATGCCACCAGGCAGACAAAAGAGCACTGAATCAATATCTGAGAGATTATTTGTTTAAACAACCATGGTGCAGAATGGGAGCAAGAGAGCTACCTGGAAATAGCATTGTCTTTGAAATCTTAAAGCATACCCTCAATGGTATACTTTCTCCAACAAGGCTACAGATCTAAATTCTACCAAAATATTTCACCAACTCAAGACCTATAATTCAAATAAAAGAACCAGTGGTGGCCATTCTCATTCAAACCTCCAAAATGTCTTATTGTTCAAACACATTGCATTGTCATTTCAGGAAGATTCACAATTATGCTTTCATAGGGATCACAAATGTCAAAATAGTACCCTGAAATGCCATAAATGTATCCTATTATTTGGGCAGAGACTTCTCTTGATCCAATAGAATGTCCTAAATCATTGTCATCATCACATAATTTGTTATTATAATGCCTTATTTTGCCATAAAAGTAATTCTAAAAGCAATCACAGTGCCCTGTTTTGACATCACATTGTCCTTTTGTGGCATAAAAGTACCTATTATGTCATCACAGTGCACTGGTATATCATCACTGGGTCCTACTATGTAATCACAGTGCCTATGCTGCCATGATAGTGTAGTGTCTTATTGTAATCTAAATTTGGCCTATTGAATCATCACAGCTTCTTACTCTATTATAACCAGGCTTTACTATGACATCGCTGTGCCCTAATCTGTATCAACTCTATGCCAGATGTGCCATCACAGCATCCTCTTGTGACCTAATAGTGTCCTATTGTGTCATCACAGTGACCAATAGTGTCTTAACTGTAACCTATTTGAACAAAACAGCATGCAAAAGTGACATCACAGTGCCCTACCATGCAAACAGAATGCTCTGATGTGATGTCATCAGTGACCTGTTGTATTTTTACAGTGACTTGTGCTATCATCCTGCCGTGGTATCCTATCATGGTGCTCTGTTTTGTCATCACACTGTACAATGTAGTCATCGAAGTGTTCTATTGTGTCATCACAGTACCCTACCAAGCCATCACACTACCCTGTTTTGCCATCAGAGGACTTGGCTACGTTATCACAGTGCCAAAATATGCCATAAAAGTGCTCAATAATACCAACATAGTCATGATGTGACATACCAGTGTCCTATTGTGCCATCACAGTGCACTTTTTTCCATTACCTGCTTCTACCTTGTCATCAAAATACTATTTTTTACATCAAAATAGAGCGTTGTGCCAAAAATTGCATTATTATGAAGTCACTGTGCTTAATTGTACCATTATTATTTCAAATGTGCCAAAATAATGTCATATTGTGCCACAAATTACTATACTGTAGAATCAACATTTCCAGTTATTGCAACATAATGACTTATTACAAAGTCAGAACCACATTGTGCTGTCACAGTAGTCACCTATGCCAATAACATGACCTACTGCACATATTCACACATTATATTTTCACAATGGTCAATTTCACTTTCATAGTGCTCTGCTGTGCCATAGTATTGCCTGTATTAACTACTTTTATGTTGTTGTGATTATATAACATGACCAAGGGAAGTTACAAAAGACAGAATTTAATTTAGCATGGCCTTGGTATGACATTACATGGACCAGTTGTGACACTGCAGTGCTCAATTTTATCATCATAATACCCTATTGTGAAATCATAGTGACTTACTGTGCCATTATATTGCCCTAGTCCTACCACCACTGTGCCCTATTGTAACATTACTTTGCTTGTTGATATGATCACAACATTCTACTATGGCATCATAGTGTTCTACTAGGCCACCACAGTGCTCTGTTGTGACATCACAATGTACTAGTGTGCCATCACAATGCCCTATTGCATCATCACACTGCTTTAATGTGACATCATAGTGGCCCATTGTGCCATCCTTCACACTTTCATTTTGGTCATCACAGCACCTAGTCATGCCTTCAAATCTCCTACTATATCAATTCAGTTCTCTATTGTTCCATGTCTGTGCCCACTGAGCTATTACAGTGCTCTGTTGTATCACAATAATAATAACTTATTTTCTCATCTCCATGCAATGTTGTGGCATTACAATGCCCGGCTTGTTGTGCTAATTAGACTTTCACTGTATCCTGTTGTTCACACTTGTGTCACTACCATGCTTAACTATGCCATAACAGTGCACTGCTGTTTCACCACACCTTAAAATACTCCCCTTTGCTATAAAAATATAATTTGGGGCTATCAAAGTGTCCTATGGTGTCACCAGTGCCCTGTTGTGCCATCACAATGTTGTATCATGCCAAGGGATACCCCATTGTGTCATGCTTATGTCATACAGTTCAATCTCAGTGCCCTACTGTGATATGACATACACCTTTAGTGGCATCATAATGCTATAACAGTATGGTGTTGTGCCAGAAGAGTGCTTTATTGTGTTATTACAGTGCCCTGTTGTCACTGTATCCTAATATGTTATATAGTGTTTGATAGTGTCATCATATTGCTGTAAAGTGCCTTTCCAATGGTCTATTGTCTACTCCTTCGTGCTATAACCATCTCCTAGTTTGCCATCACTGTCCCCTCTTGTTCCAACACAACATCCTGTTATGTCACCACCATGCACAATTGTGCAATCACAGTACACTGTTGTGCTATGACAGAGCCAGATTTCTCCAAGCTAAATCACTCTTGAGCTATGAGAATGCCATGTTTTTCACCAAAGTGTTCTATGGTTTACTCAATGCTGTACTGTGCCCTCACAATGTTCTATTGTCATCACAGTGCCCTATTAGTTCCTCATAATAAAATATACCCTACTTTGCCAAAATATAGCCATACTATGCTTACATGGTGTCCTATTGTTCCATCAAATGCTCTATTGTGCCAAAGCGTTTCCTGAGGTACCATCCCAGTGCATTATTGTGATAGCCAATCATCCTGGTGTACCATCACCATGCCCTGATGTGCCATCAAATTTGCCTTTTGGTCACCACACTGCCCAATCATGCTTTCAAGTGTTCTACTCCTTAAGTACAGTTTATTCTGCCATACTTGTGCTTGTTTGGTTGTTACAGTACTTCACTGTACCACTTCAATGTCCAAATTTGTCATCAACATTCAGTGTTGGGTCACAGTGTTCTATTATGGCTTCACAGTGTCCTACTGTTCTATCACATTGTCTTACTGTTATTACCTTGTCCAATTGTGACATCAAAGTTCATAATTAAATCATCACATGGCCCTATTATACTGTGACAAAGCTCTCAGTTGCATATTGTGACAACTCAGTACTCTCTTGTGCCATCAAAATATTTTATTGTGTCATCACAGTGCCATGTTGTGAAATCATTATCATCAATGTTCAATTACAGTGCTCTGTAGTACCATCATATTGCTGTGGTGTGCCATAATAATATCCAGTTGTACCATCATTGTTTCCTTTTTAACATTGTGTGTCTGACTGCCATCACAGTGCCATATTCTTCTATCACAATGCTGTGTTGTGACAACATACTCTCTATTGTGCTTTCATAGTGCTACATAGTGACATCACAAAGCCATGATCTGCCATAAAATGTCTCATTGTCCCATAACAGTGTTTTTGTGCCATCAACATGACCAATTTTAGCATGGCAAAACATTCAATATCATCGCGGAATGCTATTGTGTCATCATAGTAGTTGCTTTTGCCATTACAGTGACCTATTATGCAAACACATCATGTCATCACAATGTTCAATTAGTATGTTATGCCTTTTTTGGTACATTACTATGCAAACACATTGCCTTATTATCTTAGGAAAATAATCAGTTATGCTTCATAGAGATGATAAATATCAACATAGTGCCCTATATTACTCCATCACAGACCTCTGTTTTATGAACAAAATAAACTATTTTGTTATCAGCCAATCATGTGTCATGATAATCTTATAGCACCATAACTATGCTAAGTTGTGCCAACACAGAGCTCTATTTTACCATCACAATGCTCTGTTGTGCTTTCACCATGCCCTATTATTCCTTTACACTGCCTTGTAATGACATCACTGTGACATGTTGTGCCATCACAGTTTCTTAATGTGCCACCACAATGAGCTACTACTCTGTCACAATGCCCTGTTGTGCCATTAAAATATGTGCCATCACATTGTCTTACTGTGACTTCAAAATGGCCTATTCTACCTTCACGTTTAGCTTTCAGTTATATCAATGCATATATATATATTTCTATTGTGTTAATGCAGTTCCTTAATGTGCCATATCTGAGCCACATTGTACTATCAGAGCAGTCTTCTGTACTACTACAATGGCCTATTTTGTTATCACCATGTGATCTTTTGTCATTGCAATTTTTTTGTTGCCATTGTACCATAATGTGCCTTTACTATGGCCTACTATTCATCACAATTTTCTTGTGTCATCATTGTGCCCAATTGTGATATCAAATGGCACATTTGCATCATCACAGAGCCCTATTGTTCTATGACAATGATTTTTTTTAAATCTCTTACTTTCATGTTGTGCCAACAACATGCCCTGTGGTATTATCAGTGCCATATTTTGCTATCACAATCCCCTATTGTAGATCTCTGTGCCCTGTTTTATATACTGCTAAATATTGCCTTCATATTGCTATGTTGTGATTTAACAATGTCTATTGTACCATCACAGTGCCCCCTTTTTCCCATCACCATGCCAAGTTTGCCACCACAATTCTCTGTTGTGACCACAATGCCATATTAACTACCCAGAATTTGAATTTGTCATTAGAATGTCATATTATAATATAATGATGTCCTACTGTTCCACTGTTGTGTTCTCTTAAGCCAACATAAACTCCTGTTGTCACAAGAATATGCTATTATGCCATAATAACGTCATGTTGTGAAAATGCAATAACCTATTGTGCCACAAAAGTGATGTATTCTGCTATCATAATGGTCTATTGGGTTACCACAACGCAATGTTGTGCCATCACAGTATCTTGGTGTTCCAAAATAGTGCTTGATAATACCAACCTGAGAAGCTTTTTACTTTTTTACAATAACAGTGACCTAGAATACTATCACAATCCCATTTTGTGCCATTCTTACATCCTATTTTATTCTCACAGTGACATATTGTGGCCTTACAATACCAAATTGTGCCAACACCTTGATGTACTGGGCTATAACAGTGATCAAAAGTGCATCTCAATGCAGTGCTGTGCCATCCAAGTGGCTAATTTTTTAATACAATGCCCAAATGTGTATTGACAATTCTCTCTTCAGCCTTCACATTGCAATATTTGTCATGAAAGCACCATTTTGTGCCATCATGTCTTATAGATTCATAATGATCCTTTATAGTACCACCACAATGCCATGTCTTGCTACTGCAGTGTCCTATTGTGCCCTCACTATATTATGTTGTACTCATACAATACTCTGTTACAATGCCCTCTTGTGTCTTCACAGTGCTCTATTATGCCCACACAATGATCTATTGTAGGATCAGAATGCCCTATTGCGGAATCACATTTAACTTTTGGCATTAACTAAGTCAAATGCATATTTGCAAGTAATATGCAGTGCCATATTATGTCATGTTTGTGCTCTATTATGCCATTACAGTATGCTATTGTTCCACTACAATGTCTTACTTTCCCAGTATCATGTTGTATAATTACAGTCTTGTTATGAAACTAAATTGCCCTATTGTGGATTCATAGTACCCTGTTTTGCCATCATGATTTTCTGTTGTGTCATTATTGTGACTATTGTGCCATCACAGGTCCCCAATGTGCCATGGCAATACTCTCTTGGGATATTGCAATGCCATGCTGTGTTACCTAAATATCCTGTGATATCAGCAGTGCCCTATTGTACCATCACAATGTTTGATAGTGACTCATAGTGATTGATAGTGCCATCACAATCTCCAATAGTGCCATTACAAAGTCCTATTGTACCAGCACAATGCCTTTTTGTGCCAGTATCATTTCCTATTTGAAATTGCTCTATCATGTTGTACCTAAATAATGTTCTATAGTACCATAGCAAGACTGTATTATATTGTAACCACACCCGATTTTTATGTCACAATGCCTTATATTACCATCTCAGGGCTCTATTGTGTTATCACCTTGTACTTTTATGTCATGACCATGCCAATCACTATGCCATTAAAGTGCCACAAACATCCTGTGAATTATTGTATATTCACATTGTCACGTTTTGCTATTGCAATGCCCTATTGGGTCATTTCAATGCTGTGTTATTCCACTACAATGTTCTACTGTGCCAGCACAGTACTGTGTGATGCTATCATGATGCTGTATGTGTATGTGTGTATGCCATCACAATGCTGTGCCATTGAGCAGCCCTGAAAATCTTGTGTAATGTTTTGTCCTTTTTTATTCATAGCATAGAATTCTATTCATAATAAGAATATTAATACAATTTTTGCAACAATGTTGAACTATAAAAGGTGATCTACTGTGACTCTTTTAATAATTATGTTTCATGTACTGTGGTGATATTTTATTTGTGCTGAAATGTGATATTTTATTTGTGCTTAATAAATAATGCTTGCCTGGAAATCAGAGGAAAAAGGCCAGCCATTATAAGTAAACAAAGAAATCAGGCAGCTGTAGCACACACCCTTAATCCTATCACTTAGCAGGCAGGAACTCTGTGTGTTTAAGGCCACACTAGAAACAGAGCCAGAGGAGGTGGCACAAGCCTTAATTCCAACACTAGTTAACCATGGAGGTCTGCAGATCTGTATACACAGACAGAAAGTGACAGAGCTGTGTAGGAAGAGGAAGTGATGTAGCTGGATAGAGAGCAAATCAGATGGCAGAACAGCAAAGCATATAGACATGGGTAGACAGGAAGTGAATTGCATTTGGAAGCTGCAGAGTTGGTGAGGTAAGGTTAGCTGGTGGCTTTCCCTGTTTCCCTGATCTCTTTAAGGCTTTTACCCCTATATTTGGCTCTGTTTTTTTTTTTTTTTTAATTTAATAAGACCATTTAGAAATTCATCTACAATGTACCATGTTTATTTTAACAAAAATGGTGTGCCAATGAATCAAATATAGAGACTCAAAATCTTAGGAGCATTTCCAAGTACAGGATATTCACTGTAATGGACAATTTCATTTTAAAGATGTTCTACTATATTAGTTTTTCTAAGACTAATTTTTCAAAATATGTCTTGTGTAGTCCACTCAAACTCATTATGTAGCCAAGGATTACCTTGAACTCCTTGGCCTCTACCTCCCAATTGATGAAGTTACATGTATGTGTTCCTTCCAGGTTTCTTTTGTGTTGCTAGGGATTGATCCCATGGCTTTGAGCACATTAAACAAGTACTCCTACATCCACAGTCCTAATGATTCTCATTTAACACCCAACTTTCACTAGATGTATTGCAAACTCAAAGGACAGCTTCATTTAAAATGTCCTTCTTTGTAATAAAATATTTTCATGTGCTAAACCTTTCTTCATTAATTAATGCAAATAAGCAACTTCCACATCAATTGACATTAAACTATTTTGCACTTAGCATCATTTGAAAATGTGTGGTTGGATAACCTGAACAGCTCTTAAAGGTCAATTACTGACAGCATAATACATTTTCAATTTACTTGGAAATAAATTATAACATTGTCTCAATTCCTATAAATTAGTTTTCTTTCCAGCATATTGATGTAGAAAGAAATTTAGGGCAGAATGAAAGACAAACGCCCAACCATAATTCTACTTAGCCTGGCAACTATAAAAGACAGGATGAAAATTAAAAGTGCAGAAAGAATGTAATAGTCAGAAGGCAGAGAGAAAGGCTGTGAAGTGTTACCTTCTGGCCATGACACAGCCATTGCAATCATGACTTCAGAGCAGTTACAGTTGCATGTAACAGGCCTGCTCAAGCCTAGGTTTGTCAATGATCAGGCATGGATTTTTAAGGGTATCATGGGACCAAACAAAACTCTGATGGACTATTGGCTGCTTGTGGATTGTGGAAGATAATCATTGTTTTTGTATATTCACAGGTAGACCAACCAGACTTCATTGAATACTTAAAACTTAAAATCATACAGATGTTTATGCTTAAACTCAGTGAGATACAAGACAAAACACAAAGACAAGAATGTGGGAAAGGGATTTATAAAGGAGGCAGGTTATAAGCAGCGGGATAAAGCTGGGCAAGAGTGGGTTTCAAAGGAACCAGAATTTGTCATGTATGTATTTGAAACTGTCAAAGAAGAAAATTAATAGAAGCTATATATAATTTTAAAATTATAATTTCAATGTAGAAATATTTCTAGGTCTACATTAATGAGAAAACATTATTTCCATAGGCAAATATTAAGTCCAGTAGTATCTGTTGTCATTGCCATGTTCTCGTATCCTGGAACAATAGTTGAACAAACACATGTGGATAGTTGTAGAAATATGGATAGTTTTCAGGAAAGGAGTATTTTCAAGGCAGGAGGTGGAACAGTCTTGGCAAACATTAAGAAGACAAATCTCCAAAAGATGATGACCTTTTGTAAGACATTTGCACCTCATCATGTTTTTCTGCATCTGTTCTACCCTGTTATAGGTAGCCCTCTGCAGGTCCTAGTTTCTATGTCTTGATTTCTTTCATATGCTAATCTTAATGCATTTAGAACCTAACTCTCCCTCCATCTCTCCTGTGCCAATGTGAATGAGGAAAAGCAGGCAGGTCACCCCAACAGATCTGGTAAGACAGCATTCTCATCATTTCTTTAGGATATGTTGGGTTACATATGATCAAGTTGCAGGGTTTCTCTCTCCCTGAAAATCAAGCTGCACCACCTGTAGCTTTTTAGACAGTTTCCTTAAGTAAAGTTTTCTGTAGAGTTGCAGAATTCTCCTGCATAGCTAGCTACAGGATAACTTTATGGTCTTGCATACTGCTTGCATGTGGCACATATGTGGCCTGAGTTACATGGTGAGGAATCCTCACATACACACTAGAAATCTACAAATGTAAAATTCCATTGTTTCTCAGCACTCAGGGGATATTCCCTTTAGGACCTCACTGTTCTATCTCTTTCCAAATGAAGTTCTCAAGGGGAGCTTGTTTCAGGAACTTTCTACATCAAACATATAATGTCAAACATCATATATAATGTCTAGCAGCATTAAGTCCCAGCTTGTGTTTTTTTTTTTCAAGTAATATAGCCATCATGGAAATAAAGATTTTCTTATTTTAATATTTACTTTAAAATACCATATATAACTTTGGTCCTTTGTCAGATAATGTCATCCTTATTTATTCATTTCCTTTCTCCAGCTAGAATTGTCATGCACTTTTAAAGCTTGTATAAATTAATTAATTATCTAATTAATTAATTTTGAGATAGAGTCTCTCATATTCCATGTTGACCTCAAATTCTCTTGTATAATTGAAGATGATCTGGGATGTTTTTGACCTTTAACGTTTCCTTCTACTTTTACCTCCTGTCTTAGTCAGGGTTTCTGATGCTCTGAAGAGATATCACAACCACAGCAACTCTTTTGAAGGAAAATATTTAATTGTGTCTGACTTAGAGTTTCAGAAATTTAGTCCATTATCATCATGGTGAGAAGCACAGCAGCATGAACATAGACTCCTTGCTGGAGAAGGAGCTGAGAGTTCTACATCTTGATCAGCAGGCAACAGGAAGTAAACTGTCACACTGGTGTGATTTGAGCATATATGAGACCTCCAAGACCACCTCCATAGTGACCTACTCCTTTGAACAAGGCCACACACACTCCCACAAGGCCATACCCTCTAATAATGCCACTCCCTATGGACCAAGCATTTAAACTCATGAAATCTAGGGATGCCATACCTATTCAAACCACCACATCTTCTAAGTGCTAATATTATGGTTTTATATTACCATGTGTGGTTTATTCAGTGCTGAGAATTGAAACCGAAGCCTCCTGGATGATAATCAGATCCCTACCAACTCAGCTACATCTCTGGCACCAAAACCACAATATCTGATAAAATTTGTACATTTTTCTTCTTTCTACAACAGATAAACTCTACATCTTGCCTATTTGAATGTATATGATTATGTTATTATATTCTATTTAATAAAAGTTCAAATATCGTAGAATGAAAGTTTTATTTACAATATTATTAAAAAATTTAAAAACCTCAAATATTTTCCCCAAAATAAGTACCCACTTTTACTGATCATGGTCCACCACGTGAAGGTTTACAATTTTAATTAACCTGTTTCAACAGCATGAAATTCAAGACTTCAGTGTAGTAAATTAGCCAGGATATGGTTAACTGTGGATCCCTAGACTCAGCTTTGAGTGTGTATGGAAATGTCTGCTTTAACTTCATTTGCCTCAGTTTCCTGGTAATGATGCTGTCTTCAAGTAAAACAAATGGCTTTCTTTTAAAGGCCAGGAAGTTATTGAAGAAGTCAATATAGAAGAGTTCTTGGCAAGAGGAAAGGCTGTGGGTTGAAAAGATGTGACAATAACTAACCTTGGGATAAAAATACAGTCAGACATCTATAAAGATTAATGTGTGCTTTATATGCTGCTTATGAAAAATGAGCTGAATACTAAGGTGACGAGAAAGGTTTGTTGTTCAACAGGAAATGAATCTCTGGGGACAGATCTTTACAAAGCAATTATTTTAATGGTGACATTAATATCTGGAGAATGTTGCTTTCTCCCATAGTGAAGGTAACATTTCAACTGATTTTCAACATAAAAGTCCATCTGACCTCTTCTGTAAGGTCTCTGATGGTAGGTAAGGTCTCAAATAGAGGAGGAATGGACTCTCCCTTTCCACCACTTCATGTATATTTATCTAGGCTGGAACATGGCCCACACTAACTCAGTGAATATTAAAAGCACAATGTTCTTGAAGCACCTAAATATTCTGCTCAAAGCTCAAACAAACCAAGAAAGTCTGGAAAATGCCATTCACATCATTCCCAAAGTCACTGAAATGAGCAGACAAGTGAGCCAGAGGTTCAGGGACTGACTTTTTTTTTTTTTTTTTTTTTTTTACCTCTAGTGGTAAGTCTCAAGCATTCAGTGACTAACTTCAATGGGGATGGATATTTGCTTTGCTTTATATTGCCAACTTGGCAGCATCTATAATTATATAAGGAATAGAACTCTGGATGTGTCTGTAAAGGACTTTCTATATTAAGTTAATTCATGTGGACAGACTCACCTTAACTGTAGGTAGGACCACTTTATGGGCTAGGGTTTCAGACTGCATAAAATTTTTTTAAAAAGGAAGCTCATCACTAGTCCTCAGTTCTCTGCTTCCTGACTGTTGATGCTATATGACCAGATATCTCATATACTAGCTGCTATGGGTTCTCAACTATTATGGACTGTGTCCTTAAACAGTGAGCCAAAATAAATCTATTCTCTTTTAACTTGCTCTTATCAGGTATTGTATCATAGCCATGAAAAAGTAACTGATATGGTTGTGTGTAAGGTTTATAGTGAAAATAAGATCAAGGAAAACAACATTATGGTAAAGGGTATTTAAAAAAACAAACAAACTGTGAGAACCAAAAGCAATGGATGACAATAAAGCAACAGTGTTCATGGACATATAGGGAAGTTGTACCTATAAACACCCAGTGTTGTGACTGTATTCACAAGACCCACACAATCTCAGCAAGGAGAAGATGGTGGGCACCACATCCTACTCCTACCTAAGAAGCTATTTGCAATTGATAGTTGCTGAAAGACAGACAGACACCTTTTATTAAGGATGTAGCCCTTTGTGAGATGATCACACACCATTGGGAGGCCACATATCGAAGAATACATGGAGAGCACAAATTTTACTTGAATTTGTAAAAGATTCAAAGTTGTGCAGGTAGAGAAGTAGTGGTCGATGTGGGAAGAATCCAGGGAGTGGTCAATATGATCAAAATTGATTGTATAATAAAATTGAGAAAGAAATCAATTAAGAATTATGGACAACTGCTGGACATAGGTTTTTTTTTTTTTTTCTTTTCTGTATCAGTTGCTGATTGGTGATTTCCACAATTAAACTCTGACTAGTTTGTTGTTTATGACTCCACATTTTCTTTCTCCACTCTCTGGAAAGTCTACTCTGATGTTCTGCAAATTTTCACCATGGAAATCATTAGAAATATTTTATAGATATGAGTTCCTGGAGTTACCTTCAGAAAGACATAGAAATGTACATGTCTCTGGGGTCTGGAGTCATCGATATTGCCAACTGTATTTGGAAATTATTTCTTTGCTCTCGTAAAAGCCCCAATGCTTACACAAAAAGTGAATGAGCAAAAAATTTTGGGGACTGCAGAAGTTTGATGATAGTAGAAAAGAAAAGGCTTCAGGGCTAGGGATGAGGCACTGTAAGTTGAATACTTGCTTCACATACATGAAGCCCTTGTTTCTATTTCCAGCATCTCATGAAGGATGTAGGGATGCATGCCTGCATTCTCAGCACCTGGGTGGTGGTGTGGGAGGCTCAGAAGTTCAAGGTCATCCTGAGCTACATAGAGAGCTCCAGGACAGCATGGATTATATAAGCTCTCATATCAAGGGAGAGAGAGAGAGAGAGAGAATGAGAAGTGTTAGGGTTGACCAAGAGGGGAGCAGGGATGATGTAACAGAGTGTTCATGCATAAAGTTCTCAAAAGACAATATTTAAGATAGAAGTGGGCCAGTGGGGGTGGCACACCCCTTTAATCCCAGCACTTGGGAGGCAGAGGCAGGAGGATCTCTGTGAGTTTGAGGGCAGCCTAGTCTCCATAGCAAGTTCCAGGAAAATCTCAAACCTACATAGAGAAACCCTAGCTTGAAAAACAAACAACAACATCAAAAAAGATAAAAGGGAAGGGAAGGGAAGGGAAGGGAGGGAAGGGATGGGAAGGTTATTGAAGTTAATGTTATTCTATAATGTGCATTAATAGTCACTTTTGTGTTCAATAAGGGTAACTATGAACAGAGTGCAATACAAAATTATAGACTTCCTTATGTCATTAACAGAAGGTTTGGGACAATTTTTAGTTTCTTTCCTCTCCTTATCCATCTATCTATCTATCTATCTATTTATCTATCTATCTATCTATCTATCTCCCTCCCTCTCTCTCTTCTTCTATCCATCTGTCTGACTTTTTTGTGGTTAACTCAATTGTGAACTTTTCAAGTATGACTTTTGGAGATGATGTTCAAAAGGTAGAAAAGGCAAGATTAGATGATAATAAATCTAGTCATATATGCAGATGTATAAGGCTTCATTCAACATCTTTAATGATGTATCATGGAAAGAACAAGGAATATGAAGGAACACCCAGGGATTAACTATCTTTCTTGCTTGAACAAAGACAAAGAAGAATCTAGGGTCAATGTTGGGAATACTTGGATTTTTGAATAGCAACTGAAGAAAATTAAGAAAGAAAATGGGAAATTTGATTTTGAAAAGTACCACCAGCTACAAAACATGGAGAAAATGCAAGATTGCTCAGGAGAAAATCAGTTTTCTCAATGACTTGGCTAAGGCACTATTTGATATGGTTTTGGATCTTCCTCTCAGCAGCACATTACATCTAAATTCAGATGATGATATTGCAGACATGGGAAACACTAGGTTTCACAGACAAAAACCAAACCAAACCAAACCAAAACCTAAAGTTGACAAAGGGACCTAACTGTATGAATAAGACCCAATTAAGACATTCAGCAGATTTAAACAAATAACTTGTGAAGTCTTCATATATCATAAATATCCTGTCAATATTGGATACTATTATCATTTTTTATGAAATGATGTCTTAAATAATTCAGTGATTACTTAGAATTTTAATTATAAAGCATCAATTTATTTAGTTACTTTAAACTGTACTTATTTTTAATAATAAAATTCTAATCTGACAATTACCTGGGAATTCTTAGGCATATCCTTACTTTCTGTATTCCTGATTAACTACAACACACAAGATTATAGTAATTGAAGCAGAATAAGCATGGTGAAAATTCCTTATGGGCTAGTGAGGTGACCTGGAAGGAAATGTTCTTGTGACCAAGTCTGTCAACCTGAGTTTGATCCCCAGAGGCCTCATGGAAGAAGGAGGATGTTGACATTTACAAGTCAATTCTAGGTGCACAAGCGTACTTTGTTAAGCAACACACACAGAGTACCAATCTACTCTAGAAAAAATATGTGCATTGAAGAAACTGTATATGAAGTTAACTTTTGTGGCAAAAGTTAGCCACTGGACAACAAAGTATCCTCAAATCAACTGCTGACAAACAGGACAAAATGGACAGACAGGACATGAAACAAAGGACTACCGATTCTTGCTAAGACAAGTGTGGTTGTGACTTTAACAAAGGCATCTTCTGAGGCCAGGACAAGATGGCACCATCCCTAAAGTGGTCTTCCAAAAGAGGTACAGTGCCCCTTTCTTTAAAGAAAGCTGAACTGTTAGTGGACATGGCTTTTGGTGCACAGTGGAACAATAGCTGAAACAGTTATTCTTGAAAGAGTAACTAAGCTAACAGAGTCTAACCTCTTAATGGTAGACTGGCATTTAATGGAGGGATGCAGAGAAGAACAAGATGCCAAGAAAAATGAGATGCCAAGATGAAGCCACAAATACAAGCAAAAAAGAATGGACAGCTAAATTCAAAAACATCAATATTTCCAGGATTTAAAATCCTGAATCATAACAGGACACTAGTAAAATTCAGGTGTTTTTGGTACATGGACTACTCTCACCAAATGTGAGGTCGAACTGTTGGCCTTGTATACATTCTACTTCACAAATGAGTCTCTCAGATACGCTAAGCCTATAGGCTAAAGATGATGCCCCAATGCTGTGGAGAAACCTTGGGTGACTAGTCAGGCAGCTGGCTGTTTCTGTCAACTTGCAACTTTTTTAGAAGCCACTTGTGTACACTTCCTATTTTTATTTTCTTAGGTAATATTATTCCCTTCTTAAGTCTCTGAGGGAGTTGAAGATTAGATAGTTATAGTTATATTTTTCCTTGTTAAGAATTTCAGAAAAAAAATACACCAAAGAGTTATAAGTGTATAAATTTGAAAGACATAAGAGAGTTCTGTTAGTAATATAAATTAGGATAGAAAGTGAGTCAGGTACATTTTGGACTTAACAAAATAGGAGAGATAATGGAATTATTTTCTCTGAATTTGTCAAATACAAAGGATTAGACATTGGGTATTTACTGCTTGTATATATTATATATAGTTATTGTACTTATTGTATATAGTTTTTCTTATAACGGTTTTCATTTTTTTCTTTTTATTAGAATAGAAGGGGGCAATATGGTGATATTTTATTTGTGCTGAAATGTATTTTTATTTGTATGTTAATAAAGTTGCCTGGGGGATCAGAGCTAAGAGCAAGCCATTAAGCAGAAGTCTGGTAGCAGTAGCACAGGCCCTTAATCCCCTTAATCCAATCACATGGCAGGCAGAATCTTTGTGTGTTCAAGGACACAGCCAGCATGGTGACACATGCCTTTAATCTCAGTACCAACCATAGACACCTGGAGGTCTATAAACAGTCATTACAGCCAATTGAGAAGGCAGAACAGAAAGCCAATAAAAAGACAGGACACAGGGAAAAAAATCTCTCACTCTCAGGGCTTTTAACTCTTTATTTGGCTCTGTGTATCTTATTTAATAAGACCATTTAGAATTACATCTACACCCCCCACACACATACAATAAATAAATAGATAGATAGATAGATAGATAGATAAGTAAGTAAGTAAGTAAGTAAGTAAGTAAGTAAGTAAATAAATAAATAAATAAATAAATAAATGTAATAAAATCTTAAGCCTTGAAAAATTCTACTTTATCCAGTCCTATTTCTGTCTGGACATACTCTTCATGACAGCAAGTCAATGATATATAACACTATCTGATAAACAATTAAACTACCTGACTCTTGTGTTGAGTAAAGGATTGCCACGAAGATAGTAAAATCATATTGTATGCATTGGCAAGAAGATTATTTATTATACCACAATCTTGACTATGAATAAGTATGTTCAGAGATATGAATGAAGAAAATGAACTTCCCAGATACTTTGTCAGATACTACACAAGCAAATCTTAGTTCCACGATTAGATATGAGTGGCATGGGAAATATTGTCCCAACTCTGCTATATGCAACTACACCATGTCTTCTTTGACTATAGATCATAGAAACAACCAGAAGAATAGAAAATGAAGCCATTTACAGAAAGAAACAATGAAGCAGTCTGGTATTAAGAATGGCTGCTGTGGGATGTCCTGTATGCTGTAAAAATATGTTGCTGTGATTGATAAATAAAACACTGATTGGCCAGCAGCCAGGCAGGAAGTATATGGGGGACTAGCAGAGAAGGGGAACAGGAAGGCAGACAGGAAGAGAGGCCAGCCTCCCATCCAGGGAGCAAAATGTAAAGGCAACAGGTAAAGCCACGGAACATGTGGTGACATGTAGATTAACAGAAATGGGCTGAGTTGAATGTAAGAACTCATCAGTAGTAGGCCTGAGCTAATGGCCCAACAGTTTAATTAATATTAGTTTCTGAGTGATTATTTTATAAGTGGATGCGGGGTCCATGGTGCTGGACAGGGCTGGAGAAGACTCCAGCTACAGATGGCTGTCATACATCATGTGCTCAGGACTATTCATAAGCATAATGGCTACCTCAGTTCCTAAGCAGCTTACTCTTCCCTGTTCTTTTCCTACCTGTGAATGCATTCTCATTATTCATATAGTAAGGGCTTTTACACACAATAAGACCCAATTAAACCAAATAAAATTAGAGCACAGTTCTTTATGCAATCAATATATAAATAATAAAATATGAAACAAGAGTATCACAGTATTCAAACATTGTTATTTGTTTAAACAAACAAACAAAAAAAGACTTAATAAAGTAAATACCTTCCTAAAACCAAGTAGTAGCTTCAATATCACCTTCATGGCACATGCAGGCCCATGAAAGAATAAATCAAATATCATCAGGAACAGGACATTTTTCCTTGGTGGGCACTGCTTCTTTTTCATTCTAATTTTTATTGTACAAATTAACTTGCAAATTAATAGATTTCCATATGGGGTTTTCATACATATATCATCCCCTATTTCATACATATACCATCACGTAGGAGTGGTATGATTGGGCCACATAGTAATGCCTTCCTTTTAGTTCTCTAAACATCACATAAGTGCGAACATATTAGCAGCACTGAACATTGTGTGCACTGATTATTGAGTGGAATTACACAGGCAGTCTGAGCCACCATTTCTTTTTGCTTAGCACATGGTTTTAAGATGATTACAAATACCCAGAATATGAATGTAATGAAATACTTTATTTCATGTCAATACCAAAAGTCACAAGCGATGGGATTCAGTGACTTCAATGTTCTTTACAAGTGGTAAAGAAAATGTCAACCAGAGATAATAGTTAACTAAGAGAAAGAATATGATCTTGAAATAAATTATTTTAAATATTGGTAGGCATCAGCACAGAAAATATAGAATCCAGTTGAATTTCTTAATTATGAAATCTGGGGATTGGGCTAGACCATTTTAGTCTAAAATGAGCAGAATATTATCCAATTATTATATAGTTAACATTTCTGGTAGCAGCATGAGAAACTAAATAGTTATAATTTATTTTTTAATTTTTTTTTACTGTGTGTGTGTGTGTGTGTGTGTGTGTGTGTGTGTGTGTGTGTGCTTGCACATGTATGCAGGTACCCACAGAAGCCAGAAGAGTTTGAAGAATTTCTTGGACCTTGAATTATAGGCAAGTGTGAATTGTTGATGTGGGTTTTGGAAATCAGACTATAGTCCTTTGGAAGAGCAGTGAGTGTCCATAACCACTTTACCATCTCTCCAGTCCATTTTCAATATATTTTAAGGACAGCTTTAACTTAACTGAATATATACAAACACTAATCAATGTGTGCCACCAGCCATATACAAACACTCAATAAGTGACCAAGGAATCAACTACACCTTGGTTGAGAAATGCAGATAAATTTAATTTTGAACCAAAATCTCAATTATAACTATAATGTTTTGTGATTTAGTTTGACAGGGAGTGGCAGGTTGGCATGCTTAAAGCCCTGGGTTGGACTGCCAGGTATGGTACCTAGTATCAGCACATACATGCAAAACAAATTCATTTCCAAAACAAAACAAAACAAAACAAATTTACAAAAGCTGTTTGTTTCAGTTTCTAATGCTGCATGCAAGACATTTGGCTTTTAGTCAAAATTATAGGCTGTTCAAAGAAACAAGTGAAATAGTATGGTGTCATGGGATAATCAATGAATGTTTCCATCTGAGACTTCTTGTTTCTTTAGAAATGGTCTGTGGATATAGACCTACACACATGGAGGGTCAACTGTATCACAGTTTGCTTTAAACACAGCAGGACTTTACACAAGTGCAATGTGTTCTCTACCAAAAAACAAGCCAGTAGAGGAAATAAAGGGTGCCCGAAATCAAATGTGCATTATGCTTATTTTTGACTTGGGCAATATTCTCCCAGAGGAAGAGCCTTTGCCAAGCAATGTGCCTGTGTACACAAGGGCCAAAGGAAAGATCTTTCCATGTTGGTCTATGTGTAGAGAGAATGTCTTCTAAGAGATCAGGGCCCCAAGGTAGGTCTATCTATGTGCACGTAGAAACACACACACACACACACACACACACACACACACACACACACACACACACCCCAAATTGGGAGAGGGAGGAGGTATAGGAGATAAATGTCCACTGAAGTGTCATTTTAACCAGTTTAATTATTCCTATCAATGGATTCTATCTTAAAGAGACAATTGGGGTGTGTATGTGCACATGCACACACATGCACAGGCTTCTCAGCTCATCCATCTGTTTTAGCATATATATTTTTATTGACTCTTTGGGAATTTCACATCATGCACTCCAGTCTCACTAATTTCTCAATCCCTCCATTTTTCCTCCTCTGTGTTTCCTAACTCTCCATCACCTCTTCATTCCTCTTAGTGGCATTGGGAACTGCAGTGTGTTTTGCCATATACCTATTAGTTCAAAGAGCTTTACTTGAATTTGTTCATAGTTGTATGAGTTGTTGGTCTTGCTCAAGACGCCTGGATTTTGGCACACTATCAATACCTTACTGAAACTCCTCTTGGGTATCTGGCTGCTGTGCTTAGTCATGGAGATTCTGCAGCTCTGGCTCCACAGAACCAGTTCCTTCACATATTCCAGCATGTCATAGATGGAATAGATGTTGGGATGGGCCAACTCAAAATACTGGATATGGACCTGGGTGGTAGCTGAGTTGGTCAGTCAGGGCCTCAGCTGGGACTGCCTAGCTCAGGAGTGGGGCAGAGCCAGCTTTCCTGTGCCAATAAAGTCAGGGTCAGCTGTTCTGCAACCATAGTGAGGGGTGGGACTAGCTCTCTCATATGGGATAGGGACAGGTCTCTCCTTGAGGGCTAGGGCCACCTCTCCCACTACAGCAGCCATTGAGGGGCAGGACCAGGTCTCCCAGGGCCAATGAAGGGCAGGCTGGCTCAGCACTTGCCTTGGATTTCAACACGCATGGTTCTTATGGCCTCCAGAGGTAACACAGGCCACTGACATCAACACCAACCTCGGCTGTAGGACAGTGGACCCAGACAAGGCCCTCTGCAGCAGCTTCAGGCTAGATGTTACCATGGTCTTGGGTGGCAGCACAGGCCCTTGGACAGCAACATGGCCTCAGGTGGTGGCACATTCCCTGCTATCTGCATGATCTTTGATAGTAACAGGAGCTACAGACATCAACATAGACCCTGGCTGCCCTAGGCTCAGGGATTCAGACATGGTCATCCAGCAGCTCAGGCCTGAACATTACCATGACCCTGAGTGGCAGAGCAGGCCACACAGATCTGCATGGCCCTGGTAGTGGCAGCATGGCCCTTGGGCACCAACATGTCCACAGATGGTGGCCCACAGCCTGGGCATCTGGGTGGCCTTTGGTAGTACCATGAGCCATGAACATCAACACAGCCTCAGGCTGCTGTAGAACAACAGATCCTACAGACCTTCAAGGGGCCATTTACTACAACTGTATTGTCTGTTCTACAGATCAGACTTTGAAGAGGTAAAAACTCAAGATTCAGAATCCAGAGACCAATTAAATTACTGTTGCCAGGTTGATTCACTAGTCTTTTTAACTTAAGCAATATGTTCAGCGTGTGTGTGTGTGTGTGTGTGTGTGTGTGTGTGTGTGTATGTGTGTATGTGTGTGTTTAGACTGCAAGGGGGTGCAGAGGAATGTGGAGGCTAGAGGTGAAAGTCAGATGTAGTCTTCAGTTTTTCTCTACCTCACTTTTTTGAAAGGTCTTTCACTAAACCTGGAGCTCACCACTTTGCATAAATACTTTGTCCAGGCATTCCCAGTCTTCTTCCTGTCTCTGCATCCTTAATGCTTGGTATGAGCATGTATGAAGACATTTGGCTTTGATACGTGATAGGATGGGGTTTTAACTGATCTTCATGCTTGCAAAGCCAGCACTTTACTGATTGAGCATCCTTCCCAACTCCATATGCTCTGATGTGAAGAACTTCTGTTTGGTATTCTGCTTAGGATCCGATTTCAACTAGATAATCCTTGAATAGCTGCCAGATACAAATTGAAAATTATACACATAAAAATATCCTTGTTACTCACTAAAACACAGTGGGTTTCCAATAGATTAAGCTGTTATGAACTAGAGTGAGAACTATTTTTAATATCACCCCCACGTGATTGATGTATATCTTCAGATAACATGATTAATGAAATTGTGATTTGTTTGTGGAGTACAAAATGATCAAACTAGAAGTGATGTCATATGAAAACATGCATTTTACAAATGACTAATTGCTTTTAGCACTCAGGATATGGTTAATTAATAGAAGAGGAAAACAGACGGTGGCTTTCCTGGAGCTGGCTGAACCGACAAATGAAAACTAATGTTTTGTTTTGTTTTTTTCCTGCTTGTTACAGTTTCTGACTGCATTTCTTATATCAGAGTCGATGTCCATGAACATTTTTCAGTATATTAGGTATTTTAAAACTCATTATCAGGGTCTGAGGATAATCACAATGTCTCAATGATCAAAGCCCAAGCCTGAGGGCTGGAGTTTTCAGACCTCTAAAAATCAAAGACATACTGAGTGGCCATGGTAGACCTCCTGTAATTCCATCCTAAGAGGGCAGAGACAGGGATTCCTGGACCAACCTGCCTATGGAGGCTGTTTTCAGCAGCCTCTGGTTTTATTGAGAGAACATGCTCTAATGAATAAGGTAGAAGAGCAATAAGGAATGATTGCCAGCATTAACCTAGTGCCTCCCACATGCATGCACATCCTCCCTTCATGAATCCAAATATGCACACACATGCATACCACAAACAAAAATGGGAGAAAACCCCCAACATTTTTGAAGGCCACAATATTTCAACTATGTGCATCTTAGGCAAGTGATGTCTCAATGTACAGTTCACTGGGGGAGAAACACATTTAACTCAAATCACTGGTTTCCAGGTAAATCAATATAATTGATGAAAGTTTTACTTTACATGAATGCAGTCTTCAGCATCAGATGGAATTGTAGCCCTTTATAGATGTACAATAAGGCAAACTTACTTTATATGTATGTCCAGGTTAATATATTTATGTATGTGTATGTGCACATGTGGGTATGTACACATAGTTGTGTGCATGGATATTGAGGCCAAAGGCATCATTTTAGTATCTTCCTAAGTTATGTTTCTATTTCATCATATTTTTCTTGAGAGAATGACTCTCACTGAGTCTGGTGCTCACTGATTAAGTTAAAAGTCCTGGTCAATGAGTTCCAGGGATCCTCCTGTTTCCACATTCCCAGTTTGTTATTACAAGTGTGTACCTGTGTGCTCAGGTTTCCAGGTAGGTACTGGGATTCTCAATTAAGATCTTATTTTATGACAAGCACTTCAATGAGCCATCTCTCCAACAAATAATTTAAATTTTGTAATAATTTTGAAATAGATTTAACTTCAAATAATTTTTTTCAGGATATACATACATAAACCTATACATACATACACACATGTGCCCTTACATATATACTTCCATTTGTTGGAGGTAGAACTGGGTGTGGGTAGGAAAAGAGATTTATGATCCACTAAAATCTTGATTTACCTTATCCCTTGACTTGATAATATTTATGCAATGGGAATTTGAACAAGCCTTCTTTCAAGACAAATAGGATGAGAAATCATTGATCTGGTAATTCCATTAGATATTAGCTAAGATATCTTTTGCATGGCTTTAGACTGCTCCACATTGCAAAGAAAATCATTTTCAAAGAAAAGGGTATTTTATCTTTTCTAAATGAATGGGAAACAATGTTTTTGGAGGGGCTCTGTTTTACAGATATTATAGGCTTGTTTTGTCCAAGTTGATTGACAAGGTCATGGCCATGTAAACATCACATTTATTTGATTCAATCAGTATCAATTATTCCCCAGTGACTGATAACAAGGAGAGCCTATGTGCCTGCTTTCTGTCAAAATTTATGGATAGCATTAACACTTTGAGGAGTGACTTATAGCATGCCATAACTAATGCTTGCTGCCAAAGTGAAATAAATATAAAGAGAGAGAGATATTAAATCACCTAGTTCATCCTAAAAATAAAGGGCTATCAGTCAAACCAAACAAATTAGAGAGTGAGATGGGGGCAGAGAGAGGGCAACTAAGTGGGTCCACCCTGAAAGCATTATTCAGAATAAACAAGGAGATGCAAATGAGTTGGAAAGAAGCCCTGCAAACTTCATGTGAATTAATAATCAATTACACTCCTCTTAAACAGATGCAGACTATAGCCGCATTTACTAAACTTGGAGAATATACTTAAATTACAAACCCATGTTATTTGCATTCTTTCCAAGGAAAGTTTATATCATGTATCTCAGAAAGCTAATGTATCTGTAATATACAAAACACCCTTATATTTATTATCTGGGCTCATAAAAAGTTTAGATCTCATGTATAATCCTTCCCATATTGAATCAACAAAGGACAACATGTAAATCTCCCAAAGATGGTTCTCTTCAGATATGCCTCTTTAAATATTAATTTAGGAAAGGTTGGTGCCTATGTTCAAAGTCTTCAAGGGAACTGTTGAATGCTATTTATTTTTAATTAGCATTCATATGGGAAAAGCATAAGCAGGCATGTCATGCAAATTACAGTATCAATCAGTTTTCTTTTTATATTACTGCAATTCTACATCTCCCATGTGTTTAGATTGCTTAGAAACATCTAAATAAAACACAAACTTCTGAAAAAACTAAGGAGTGGTCAATGTTGCTGTGCATTTTAGTCCTGAAGTAGCTGCTTTCAAAGGGTGATCAAGAACTAGAAGCAGATGGTACAGTAAAACAACCAAGGCAAGACTGGAAAGGAGGGGAGTGGAAAGATTACAAAGAGGGCATATGAGATACAGAGTAATTATTCTTAAAGAGCATGGAAAATTACAACATTTGCCAACTTGTGTAAATGAACTCTCTTCTAGTTCATTTCTGTATCACATGCTACAAAAATACTGAATGGGATATGAGATGGCAGAAGGCTGAGGAGATGATACAGTCAGTAGAGTGACTGAGCTGCAGCCTTGAGGACCTGATCTTAGTTCAAAAACCCACATAAAACCTGGGTGTAGTAGTATAAGTGCATGTCAACGTCATGGTCATGGCAGAGACAAGTGGATTGCCACATCTCACTGGCCAGCTTGTCTAGCCAGTCATTGAGCTCTAGGTTCATTGAGAGACACTCACTAAATAAGGTGGAGAGTGAGAGAGGAAGCAACACTGCATATACCACTGGCTTTCACATATATACACACATACACATATGTTGTTACATACACAAATGAAATTTGTAACAGTTTTTAAATGTATTGTTTTAGACTCTTATAGAATTTATATTTTTGAACCATTTACTTTTAAGATTTTATGTGATTTTTCCGAGAAAAATTGTTCTCAATACTTTCTCTTTATATTTTACATTGAATTTCAAATGATGAAGGAACAGTAGTTTATACTGAATGCATATCGTACACATTTGTGTATTTGTGGCAACATGGAAAGCATAGCAAATGCTAATTATTTTTCAGGTGGACAAACTTAGAGTTTAAGACAAGTCCATGAGGTTTGCCATGGAAAGGTATTATAAAAGTCCATGAACTGCTGGGTGGTGGTGGCACACGCCTTTAAACCCAGCACTTGGGAGGCAGAGCCAGGAGGATCTTTGTGAGTTCGATGCCAGCCATGTACTAAGACGCTTTGAAAGTGAAATATAGAATGTCTACCACTCTATACAAAATGCAATTCATCATTTCAACATATTAGTTGTATTCATATAAATTGTATGGGTGCTCATTCATTCTCTATTACCTTAAAACATTTATTACATTAAGTTTGTGTGCACTTATGCATCTGTGTGCCTCAACATGTAGGTAGAGGTCAAAGGATACCTTTCAGGGGCTGATTTTCTCCTCCCACTGTATATGCCCCATGAAGTAAACTGAGGAGCTCAGGCTTGGCAGCAAGCAGTTTTACCCACAGAACCATATCACCAGACCTAACTGTTAATTTTTTTAAAGTTAATATACAAAGTAAAGGGCTCTATTGTGGAACTTCCACAACTATGTTCCATTATATTTTGTTCTTATTCATTCCTTCCCCACATGGCTTCCTGTATCCTCCTTGCTCCCATCTCTCTGGTTCCCTTGTGCTCCACAAAGAGTCTTTCCTTCCATGTCACATGGATTCCATTTTCCCTTACTTGTTCCCCTCTTTCCACCTTCCTTAAGATCCCCCTTTTCACTCATTTCGTTTATGAACTATGCAAAATGTCTCTTTCTTCAAGGCCTTTCTTTATCCCCCAACCACATTCATACTCTACATAATAATCTGAAGATCCATCTATTTTCCTTCTAATGTCATGATTTGGCTTTCCTTTATATGTTATTAAAATTCTATTAAGCACATGTAACATGTTTTTCTACCCATTCCTGTACTGGTGGAAAGCAAGCTTGTTCCATTCATTAGGGTTTTGGTTTGCTTTAGTTGCTATGATGAACATTATGATCAGGAGCACCTTGAGGGAGGAAAGGTGTTATCTGTCTTATACATCCTGAACACAGTATGTTCATAGACAAAGAAAGTCAGGGCAGGAACATAAGGCAGGAACCTAGAAGAAAGAGCTGAAGCAGACGTTGTGGAGGAATGCTGTCACTAGCTTGCTCCCTATAGCTTTATACATTTTCATACTTGTACAAACCAGGACCACCTGCCCAGAGGTGGCACTGTCCATAGTGTCTTATAGCTCCCCCATAACAGACAGTAACCAAAAAAAAAAAAAAAAAATGAACCACAGAATTGCCTATATGCGGTTTTGATGGAGACATTTTCTTAGTTGAGCTCCCTCTTCCCAGATGACTCTAGAATGTGACAAATTGACATAAAACTAACTAGCACACTTAACTATTCTGTGTAGATTTCTAAGTGCCTATTGTGGCATGTTAGAGTCCAACTTATGCTGGAAGCATAGATTGCTACTCTGTAGGAATACCACATGTTAACTGGTTTGGGTGTCGTAAAAGTTGCAGGACTGAAAGGGTCATGGAGAGCAGTTGGTGTTATCACAGGTAATTGGTAAAGATGCTGCTTCAGTTGTAATGCAATTCTGGACATTGGAGTGGTCATAGAGAGAGGATAAGGCTTCCTACTGTGTGGCAGGGTCAGAGTCCCCAAAGAGAGGGCAGAAAGGACCATTGGTGAAGGTGTAGTCTTAATTACCATGGGACCCTACTGTATTCAAGACAGCAGGAACACGATGTTCATGATGATCTTGATGATCATGAAGGGCACAGCAGTGGTGGCATGGATCTGGCTGAGCCTGTCAGACAGGTTGTGTGTGCTGAGGGTGGCTGAGCCAGAGAAGTGGAGCTGCCAAAACTCTTTGGAGACCAGAAGATGATGGATTAATCCCAAACATTAAATGTGGAGTTATTTACACATCCAGAGTTTGGCTTTGCTTTGGTTTGATTGTGCCTGTGTAGCATGAATCTTAAAAGGTCTTATTAATAAAATTAAACCTGGAGCCAGGTATTGGGGTGAATGCTGAAAAATCAGAGGAACAACCACACCTCGACAGTTCCTCAGCTGATCCTGTTTCCTAAGACTGGAAGCCTCTGAGTCCTCATCTGAATGAATCTCAGCTGAGCTGCTGCTAAAAGCCTAAAAGCTTAATCAGCTCTAGATCCTGGTCCTCGTGCCTTAAATACCTTTCTGCTTCCTGCCATCACTTCCTGGAATTAACGGCCTGAGTCACCATGCCTGACTGTTTCCAGTGTGGCTTTCTGATGGCTCTCTGCCTCCAGAAGGCTAGGATTAAAGGTGTGAGTGCCACCATTTTCTGGCCTCTATGTCTGTCTAGTTGCTGTTCTGTTCTCTGACCCCAGATAAATTTATTAGCATGCATGGTATAATGGGGAACACAATATCACCACATGCCTGTAGCCTGGGTTCTTCTCTCTTGCAGTAAGCAACTATGTGGCTTATTTTTTATTTTATGGGAGCCTACAATTGAGAGAATTTCGATACTGTAAAGAGATGACTTTCAGAATGTTTGAATTTCTTAAAAGACTGTGGAACTTTAAAGTTTTACTGTAATTTATATCATCATATTAACTTGAGATATTGTGAATAAACATGAATGGAAAAATTATGGTTTAATAGTGATATACTTGTGTGTCAAATTGGTAAAGGGTCAATAGTGTTGAGTGAGTTGTTTTTGTCAAATTGACACAAGCTAGAATCATCTGAGGAGAAGGAGCGTCTATTAAGAAAATGGCTTGATCAGATTGACCCATGAACAAGTCTGTGTGGTTATGTCCTTGATTAATGATTGCTGTGGGCCAGTCCACAGTGAGTAGAACAATCACTGGGCATGTGGTCTTGGGTTGTATAAGAAAGAAAACCAAGCAAGGCATGGAGAGCAAGCACATATGATGCATTCCTCCTTGGCTTCTGCTTCAGTTCCTGCCTCAAGCTATGTCTTCCTTGATGGTGGACTATGACATGGAAGTTTAAGGCAAATAAACACTTCCAAATGAAAGTAGCTTTTGGTCAGGTGATTTGTCACAGAAATTGAAAGCAATCTAGGATGTAGGGAGGAGCAGAGGAGCCTTTTTAAAGAGCAGCCTTATCTCCACATCAAACACCTTAGGAGTATCCCCAAGGAGTCTTGAACCAATATCCAGAACAAAGAAAGCCTCTGACTTTTCTGAACATTTTAGTGATTAAAGCAAGTTTCATATCATAGCTTTTAGCTCAGCAGAGTGAATGTGGCAAAGAGCGAGGAGGATTCAGATAACATAAACTGAAACCTGTAGAGTCAAAGCAAGGGACATTGCTTTTTAACACCCTGTTCCAGAAAGAACTGCAATGAGGTGTGACCTGATTTAGACTATGCAAGTTGGCCTAAAAGTATAAGCCGCAGTTCTAACTAATTTTTTTTAACACAGAAAAGTTGGATTTCATGGGAAAATCTATTGGAAAGGTCAAAGTTGTGGCAACTGGTACTGGGAGGCAACTCTCTTTCCCATGGTAATTACTCTAATGAGTCTAACAGCTACTTTATCTTGTGTATGCTAACATTAACTACACTTCCTTTGCCCTCTGCTGTCTTAAACATGACAAAGAGGTTGTACACCAGGATTGAAAGGTATTGATTGCTCCATAATCAATTTAAAAAGCACTATACTCCCTTCTAATGGGTAGCTGAACAAGTTATCCTCTATAAGGTCTCGTTAGCCAAACAAGATAATCAATAGAAAAGATTCATGGTCACTGTTATTCTCTACATGTTCTACATGGTACTCTAATTCTTGATATTGTCATCAATATAATAATTTTTTGAGACAATGTCTTTGGTAGACCAGGTAGGCTGTTGTCAAACTTACTAAGTAGCGAAGGATGTTCTAGATCTCCTGGTCCTCTTGCCTACTTGTCAGGTGATGGGATGTCAAGGGTGTGATGCTGTGGCCAGTTTATCCACATAGAGTTGCCTTCTATTGAAAAAGCCCAGTTGGGAAAGGGGAGATAGTATCATTAGGTGAGAGAGGAATGCATTTAAAGAGCACTCATCTCATATCCTTGGAGACTCAGTGGTGATATGTAAACCAAATTTAATGTACATGGGAACAGAAGTAAAGAGAAAAGGAAATTTTAGAGGCATTTCCTGGGATTAGGAAAGTTTACATTCCATTGAGATAGCGGGGGTTCTCTAATAGGTTCCTAAGTGACATGACAAATGCATTGACTTTAAAGCTACCTAATAATGCTAATGAGACAGACTAATACTGAACTTGAGAAGAGGTAGAGTTTGCTATTTCTTCTATACAATCATTTATTTCTATATAAATACTTTCAACTTTTCCTACTTATTTAGTTGTTGGGGTCATCATATATATGTATACACAAAATATTAAGCTTTGTGTTATTTCCACACTTAATTTGTATCTATTGATTCTATTTCTTCCTCTTCTTTCCAGTTCCCCTTCCTGCTTGTATGCTTCCACCTCCACTGCAGAATCTCTTTCCAATTTTACATGTATCTTATTAACCTCATCCCTGACTTTAAAACTCTTGCTTCTCATCTCTAGTGGTAATGTGGAGCCTCCTTTCTCCTTGGAAGTCATTGGCCATCAACCCAAGAGGACAAAGGGAGCAGAAGCAGAAGGCATCATCTGAATGGGTATGAGCAGGATGGAAATAAATTCCAGGAGTCACCTTCAGTGAGACATCTCTGTTTATTAAGGTCATGGGGTCAACTTATTTAACTGAAACCAAGGTGGGGAGGGGGGAACTGATGAACAAGGGGAAAAGGCACCTAATTTACATATGTGGACCTCATTGAGGACAGAAGAACATTAATGATAAACCCCTTCAAATACAGGGAGTGGGATAGGCTTATGTGCTGAGTCATAAAACTTTTGCAGAGAGTTTTTGTGCAAGGTTATCCTCCAAATGAGCTCAGGCATCTAGACCTAGAGACACTATCCAAATAAGGTAAAGAGGGAGTTCTGCAGTAAGAGGGTCCTCAATATTATGCCCAGCTCAAAAAGCTGTCCAGACATGATGAACTTCGACCTTGAATGCAGGGTACTCCAACAGGTGCTCACTCTAGTTTTATGCATTGCATTCACACACACACATACACACACACACACACACACACACACATACACACACACACACACGTACATACGTACATATGTATTACATACACACAAGGACGTCATTCTCATTTCCAGGTGATATGGGTTAGGGTGAAAGTTGGTGGAGCACATCTATATGTTTGCACTCTGACTGACAGTACTCTGGTACTTTGTGAACACTTTCAGCATGTTCTTTCTTTCTGTGTAGGTCTATTTGAGTCTAAACTACTTAAAATTGAGAACTCTTTTCTTTTTGGCCTTGAAAATAAAAATCTAATTGTTTTTAATTGTTTAATAAAATTCTTTAATAAAAATTAACTCCTCTCTCTAATTGTTTAATAAAAAGTAACCTTCTACTTGGGTGAGATGTCTTAGAAGATAATTCAGTGTTAGAGGAAAAGGAGGGCAAAGAGAAGACAGGAGGTCCCAGCACGTTCTCTGAAAGCCTCTCATGTGGCGCCCAGCCTTTCATTTCCTGCATCTTTAGTTTTCTTCCAATTCACCTAGTTGAAAGGATCAGTTAGGTGTCTGTTTCTTGTCCTCACACACTATTGAGCAAATACATTCTGCTTTGTTTTTTTGCGTAATGAGCCTGTGGCCTCATTCATTCATTTTCCTTTCCTTAAAAGTCCTTGGCCTGGTTTTTACTGAGTGATAAGAGACAGAGACATACAGCAAGACTCTGTTCCTTCATTACAGTTTATAACCAGGTCTCTCTTGGGGACAGGGGGTTTTAGATGTTTGCAATAGCATATGAATTTCCAAGGGGCAGCAGCACAGTTTAGAGTGCTGTGGGATGGGACACCCAGAGGATGGGATCAAGAACAGAGATGAGAACACAGTACTATAATCTGAAGAAGAGTGTGAATTCTCTTCTCTCCCCTCCCCTCCCCTTCCCCTCCTGACTTCTGTTCTCTCTTGCCCTCTGTCTGTGTCCTGTCTGCTCACCTCCCTCCCCCACCCTCTCCCTTTACCCCTCATTTCCTTTCCTCACTTCTCTCTTGTCTCTCTTTCCATCTCCCTTGTTCCCTTTACATTCTTCTCACCCTTATCACCCTTTCTTTCCATTCTTCTTTCCTTTCCCAACCACCACTTCCCAGTCCTTCCCCTTGTGTTTCAATGCAGCTAGAATGCAAAGATTTTGGGGAGCAGGGATTTTGTTAGACTAGCTAACTCAATATTGTTACAGCTTGAAAGAATGGAGGGATGAGGGGAAAAGAGACTCCTGGACCAACTGGGGATCACAATGAGAAAGGATTTGTGAAGCCCTAAAAACAAAAGCCTAAAAATGTAAATAATTACAAAAACAACAGCAAGTCAGTCTGCTTGTTTGTCCAGCAGGTTTATATATAAGATAAAGTATGTGTAACACAACTACCCCTTACCAGTATTATCTATGTAAATATAAAAGGATAACTATAATCATAATAAGGCTTATCAGCTACCTCACTTTTAAAAACAGTAAAGACACAGTTATCCCTGCTGGAATTAAGGGCTTTAATCCTCCTCTTGGACCCATGCCAGCAAGTTGTTCCCTTGTTCCTTTATCTTGGTGCTGATCCTTTCAATAGTTTAAATAAATCAGATCCTGTCCCAATTACTGAGTACAAAATGGAATTACCCTAGAACAAGCACCCTCAGTAGGAAATACTTCAACAACACCTGCACTCAGTATCAGATCAAGTGAATGGAAACCATTTTAGAAATACAGGTGTCCAGCTGCACACCTATAATTCTAACGAATGGAAGGATGTGGTTTAGGGATTGAGTTGGAGACCCACCTGAGCTACACAGGGAAACAGTTGTCTCAGACAGAGTAAGAAAAAAAAGACTATCACTTTTGAACTATTTGATAACTTCTTGGGGTAAAAAACACAATGACACTAAGATTCTAAGTGGCTAAGATTTGCATATTAAAACATACTTCCATGGTAATAACACTAAAGGTATAATTGAGTGTCTTTCATTTATTTTAATTTGCAATTTTAAAAATTTATCCATTAAATTTATGTATAGGGGTGTGCATTTTGTCTGCATATGTGTCTTGTGCACTATGTGAATGCAGAGCCAAAAATGTAAATTAAAAAAAAAGTTAGATTTCCTTGAATTGAGTTACAGATAGTTGTGAGCTGCCATGTGGTGCTGTGGATATCCCTCTGTGTAAATAAAGTTCTGATTGGCCAGTAGCCAGGCAGGAAGTATAGGCGGGATAAGAGAGAAGAGAATTCTGGGAAGTAGAAGGCTGGGGAGAGACACCGCCAGCTGCCGCCATGAAAAACTACATATAAAGACACTGGTAAGCCACGAGCCATATGGCAAAGTATAGACTAACAGAAATGGGTTAATTTAAGAGAGAAGAAGTAGATAACAAGCAGCCAGCCACGGCCATACAGTTTCTAAACAATGTAATCTCTGTGTGCTTTCTTGGTTGGGTCTGAGCGACTGTGGGACTGGCGGGTAAGAGAGATTTGTCCTGACTGGGCCAGGCAGGAAAACTCTAGCAACAAATGGCGCCCAACGTGTTGGCAAGATTTTCCACCTAAAACCTGAGAAAAAAGATTCTAAAATGGAGCTAAAAACAGCTTCCTAGTTGTCACTCTCAAGTTAGCAGCAGTCTGCAGGTTTGAGCTACTATGGCAGGTTCCTGGCGTGTGAGTCTGACCTGCAGTGTGGCGACACTTTACTCTGCTGCATGGTGGATTTAGCCTTTGTTAGATTAAAAAAAAAAAATGTTTCTGGGCTATGCACTGCTCTGATAGAACTGCTTCTGATAGTTGATGGCACACATGGCTCCAGACCCAAAGCTGGCAGTAAACTGTACCACCACCATGTTGGGAAGCTGAGGTGGGTGGAGCCAGCAGCCACAGCAGTATTTCAGTCTTACAAAGATGGATATTACACAGAGAATCTGGTTTATGTTGTCTTAGGGCTCAGATCTCTCTGATCATCATTTTAAGTGGTAGGTATCCTTGTCACATGGTCCAATACTCTGAAATTGTCAGTAGCTGAACATAATCTCCTGGCAGTCACAACTTGATGGGTCCTGAGTGGTTAGCCTCCATATCAGCTTCTTTGCACCCATATGCTCTCTGTGACAGTCAGCAGAAACTGTATCTGAACCTGAGGTCACATGATCTTTGCCCTTCAAGAAAAGGGTAATTTGGGCATAGGGAGAAAGCTCAGTGAGTAAAGCGCTTATTACATAAACATGAGGACCTGGGGTTCAACCCCCAGAACCAATGTAAAAAAGCTGAACATGGTGCCAGGTACTTGTAATTCCAGTGCTGGAGAGGTGAAGAAAGATGGATCCCTGGATCTCCTGGCTAAGCCAGCCTGGCTTACTTGGCCAGCTCCAGGCCAATAAGAGAATCCATCTCAACAAACAAACTGACCAATAAGCAATGTGTATAGTGCCTGAGGGATGATATCAAGATTGATTTCTGTCATCCAACCACACACTTGGCTATATATGCACACACATGTGGACATGATTCCCGCCCCCCATGAACATGCACACACATACACATACAAAATGAAAATGATAATTTAACTCTAGGAGACAAATTCATCTGGACATTTCACCAGGAAATTCCATAAAATTAATTTACATAAAAAAGCCATTATTTGGTTGTTTCTCCTTTCCATTTATGCGTGTGTGTGTGTGTGTGTGTGTGTGTGTGTGTGTGTGTGCTCATATATGCATGTGTGCCTGTGTTGGCAGGGACCATACAAGTGTATGGAACCCTTTGGAGATGGAATTATAGGCGTCTGTGGAAGGTTCTGCATGTTATATGAGTATTAGGAGCTTCACTTCCTCTTCCGTAATTATACAGCGAGCACTCTAACCACTGAGCCATTTCTCCAGTTCTGTGAAAATCTTCATTTGTATCTGGAGGTGCTGAATCTCACGGGCACTTTGAAGATGTTACCCTAATGATACATTCCAAATGTTTCCCTTAAGGTCCCCATTCTTTATTTTTGTCTAATGTTTATATTGCTCAATTTTCCTGTATCACATCAATTGGGATTTTTCAAATTTCAAACGCTCAATTCAATACCTCTGACTTTATCCTATTTTCTTCCATGACTTTGAACATTTACATCTTATTTTATATTTTGACTATTAAAATAATTTAAATTAGCACCCTTAAAATAAGTAAGTAATACACTTTCTAAGGTATAAGAAGCCTTTTGGATCACCCGACTTACTGACATTCCTTCTCATTTTGATAATAGCATGAGCTGTGACAAATGCCATGATAATATAATTTCCATAACAGTTTTAGAAGATTATTTTCCTACTCTTAGTATGTTCTGTTCTTATAATATTCTATATCTATTTATTTATATTTAATCACGATCTAAGCTGTGAATTAATTGCAATTTTTATTTGGAAATTCAGACTGGAAGATCAGTTGAAGTCATAAGATAGCAGCTTGAATGTCTTCATATATCTCTGCCTTTCTGTGTGGTACAATTTCTAGCTATGTTATAGCTTTAGTAATTATTATTTATTTTTATTAGTATATATTAATTATAAATATTAATGTGTTTCATTTTGACACCCTCATACAAGTAATGTTGATTATTTTCTTTTGGTTTTTCATCATTCATATTTTTTCATTATGAAGATGTATTTGCTGAATACATCATTTTAAACCAGATTATTCACAGCAGACACTGTTCAATTACACTTGAACATCTCAATCTGATTGCTGTAAGATCTGTTTAAATTGTTCAGTTTTTGTAGCTTGTTGTTTCTTCAAGATCTTTTTAAGGTGTCATTTTCAAGTTGATTCTGCAATTTTATTATGAAAAGGCATGTGGATAGAAGTCTTCTCCAATTTCATGGTATTTCTTTGTAATTAATAATACTTTTAGGAGAGATGGCTCAGCTTTTAAAAGCACTTTCCTTGTACCCATGTAGGATAATTTGCAGCTGCCTATAGTTGAATCTCCAGGGAATCCAATGCCCTCTTCTTGAATCTGAGGGCATCTGCCCTCACATGCACATACCTATATTCAAGTACATACACACAGATACATAAACAAAAATCTGAAAATAATCTGTTTAAAAAAAGGAATGATATTAGCATATTCAGCTAAGCTGTAATTACAATATTTATTTGCTTTAAATAATTCAACCTTTAAAAGGTTGAAAGAGGGCTGGAGAGATGGCTCAGCAGTTAAGAACACTGGCTGGTCTTCCAGAGGTCCTGAGTTCAATTCCCAGCAACCACATGATGGCTTACAACCACCTATAGTTGGATCTGGTGCCCTCTTCTGGCCTACAGGCAGAATACTTTATACATAATAAAAAAAATCTTTTAAAACAGGTTGAAAGACTTGACACTCATGAGTAATAACAGCCATTTTGATTCATTAACTCTGAAAATGTTCCCATATCTACTTCTTTCATTCTCAAGATGAATACTACACACATAAAGCTGTTTTTCAAATTGCCTAAAGAGATTGCATAAGCATATTTCAGTATGCTTTTGTCAAGAAAATAAGGCTATACTACCATACCTGATAAAAACAATATGAATTAAGTAATATCATCTAACATACAAACTACATTCCAAATTTCACAAGTGATTACATAGAAGTTCTTCATACCCATTTGTGTGTGTGTGTGTGTGTGTGTGTGTGTATGTGTGTGTGTGTGAGCGAACAGGTGCATGTGGTGGTCAGAGGACAGTGTGTGCTCTAATTCCTCAGGAACTATGCACCTTACTTTCTCAGACTGGGAGTTTTACTGACCTGCAGCTCACTAAGTAGGCTAGGCTTACTGGCCAGCAAGTTCGAGCGCTATGCCCCTCCCTCCCTCTTTCTCCTAGAGGCAGGGATTACAATCTCATGCCACTACGCCCCAGCATGAAGTACTTGCATTTCCTTAGTGTTGTGTTCTCAATTTATTAGATACATCATGCCATATAATAGTGTGGAATGGTTATAATTATATATATTTTTTTTGAGACAGGGTTTCACAGTGTATCCCAGGCTGTCCCGAAACTTGGTTTGTTGGTCAGACTAGCCTTGAACTCACAGAGATCTGCCTGCCTCTTCCTCCTGAGTGCTGGGATTAAAGGCATGCACCACTACCACATGGCCCATTCTGTGTTTTAACCCATCAATTCCTTCCTGCTCTCAGTACATAGCCATGTATTTGATTAAATAGCTTTTATATTTTATATATTTCTTCAGCTCTTTAAATTATGCCTTTATATATACATACATACACATACATATATACTTTGCATACATAATATGTGTATGTTTATATATATATTCACAAAAAAAGTGCTCACGGGACTACATAAAGAACATTAAATCTTACCAGATCCACAGAAAATTCTTCTAAGCTCTGTGTGTCTCTGTCAAGTATAGATTCAGTCATTTATGACTCTAACTGTCCTGAGTCTCATGCCTACAATAACACTGGTAATCAATATTCATTGAGGTTTGTATCTTAGTAATGTATCCATCCATCTGGCATTTTGATATAGTAAGGTAGATAAAGTCTTTATTTATGGGGTTTTATTTATTTTTTTGAGACAAGCTGTCTTGGAACTCACTATGTAGATGATGCTGGTTTCAAATTCATAGGTATCCACTTCTCTCTGCCTCTAGGGTAAAGGAATTAAGCACAGCCGCTGCAGGCAACAAATCTTTCTTCAAAGCACTATTGATACTGTCCCACACACACATATACACACCAAACATCTTCCTAAAAGATAGACTTTACCTGTTAGAACAGTGCCATAGGTCAGTAACTACATTCCTTGCAAATGATCTTGCACTCACAACTTTACAGCAGCTGTATTAACACTATTAATTTTATCACTGAGGAAGTCTCCAGGTAAAAGGTGCTGATTCTTGAAAAGTTCACAGGTGCCAAATGGCTCTATAAGAGAAAATGGATCTTGAATTTTCATGGTTTAAAATTATGAATGGTTGTGAACAGCAGATATGGTAGTTACCTTTTGCCTTGGCTCGTTTATATCATTGCTGTGAAAATCACCTGCAAAAAGCAACTCAAGGTAGGAAGGCTTTATTTAGGCTCACGGTGTAAGAATATAGCCCACTGTGCTGGGGAAGGCATGCTGTAGGAGGGCGACACAGATATCAGAGGCTCACATGATACATACAGTCAGGAAGCAGAGAGAAATAAAAGTTGATGTGCCCATCACTTTCTCCTTTTTACCCAGTTTAGGACCCCAGTCTGTAGACAAATTTCTAAATAAATAACATGGAGCCAAATATGCAAGTGAAAGCCTTAGAGATCAGGGAAATAGGAATTGCCACCCGCCAACATTCCTGCTTACTTAGGTAATATTATGTCCTTCCGAGGTCTTTGATGTAGTTGAAGACTAGAAAGTTGTAACTATGGATTTCCTTGGTTATGATAAAAGATAAATTAGATATGAATCTTTAGACTCACAAAGATAGGATAGAGAGGATATTTTCTTTAATTTTGCCAAATACAAATAGACTAGATATTGTAACTGTAATTCTTGCTTGATAACTGTTTTGTTATATGTAATTTTACTCTGTTAACATTAAAACTTTCTTTTTTAATTAAACAGTAAAGGGGAAATGCTATGGAATAATGCTTTTATACACTGGTTTAATAATATGCTGATTGGCTGGTATCCAGGCAGGAAGCATAGGCAGGACAAGCAGATAAGGTGAATTCTGGGAAGAGGAAGGCTGTGTCAGGAGATGCCAGCCTGCTGTCCAGGGAAAAGCATGTACACAGGTAAAGCCACAGAACACACGGTGACATATAGATAAACAGAAATGGGCTGAGTGTAAGTGCAGGAGCTAGTCAGTAGTAAGCAGTTTTAATATTAAGCCTCTGTGTGATTATTTTATAAAAGCCTGCAGGACTGTGGATGAGTGATTTGTTCCAGCCATAGGCCAGGTGGGACACAGAAAAACTTTCAGCTACACCAGTCCATGAAATGTTGCTGCCCATATTTAGGATGAGTCTTCATATGTCAATAAGCATAATCAAAAACATTCCTCACAGATGTGCCCAGAGGCTGCTTTACTGGGCAATTCCAGGCCCTGCCAAGTCCACAGTCACCATAAACCAACACAGAGGGGCTGGCAAGAACATTCGTAAGGTAATTATGCTAATATTACAGAGATTGTTACCCAACTGTGCAGTGGTCAGAGAAGGAAGATGTTCGAAAGAATAGAAAGAAGATCAAAGGCTGCTCCCAGCCTTCGAGCACCAAAACATACCACTTTGAAAAATTCATTTCAGTCGGTTTAACAAAAAGGAAGTAATCTTTTCACAAGTTTCAGAGCCCAAGGAAGAATAACTATTATATTATCTCTCCTTGAACTTTCTTCTCCATAATCTTGAAGGTGCTTTAAAAAGCTTACATCTGAAAGGGGAGTTCTTAATAAAAGAAAAGGAGACTTCAAAGATCCTTTGAATGAAGCATTACCATACTAATTACAGACCTAACATCTATATACACAAGGGAAACTTTCAGGACATAATAGGTCACCCAGCACCATGGAGATGGAGGTGTGAAGCATTCAGTCTCCTTCTGTTATGAATCTTCTTATCAGTTTCTCAGTATTTTGGTCAACAAAGTTCCACATCCTTTTTTTAGCCACACAATACTGCTCTATAATGTGCTCCATCAAACTATGCGATGGGATGGTCAGGTATCTAGGAAACCCTGCAGAAACCTATGGTGTACCTTTCACATATTAAACACTGAGTAATGTTGTAGAAATGGAAATCAGTTATCTAGACACAGGGCTACTACAGAGTGCTTTGTACAGACTGAGATTCACATAGCTCAGGGTAGACCCAAACTTGGAATGGCAAGGATGATATTGGCCTCCATACCCTGCTGCCTTGGCCTCCTGAATTCCAGGATTATAGGGGTATGCCACCATGCCTGACTACAGTGCAGTGTGCCCACACCCACTGTGCATTGTGCTAGGTATGGAACACAGAGTTCTCATACGTGGTAGTTAAGTACTCTACCAAGTAGCTACATCCTCAATCCCTAGTGTTCTTTGTAAAATATTTTCTGAAAACACAAAGTATTTACACACTGGAAATACTATGCTCATCTTCCTTCCTAGTCTCCCCCCATTTGTTTGCTTGCTCAGTCACTCCTCTCCACTCTGCATCCCACATGCCCCATTTTCTTTCTATACAGAACAGTATTTCCATAAACTATAAGCTCAGGTAAGAAAGGAGCCTCATCTGGCCTTATTGCATTATCCTCAGAGCCTTACACAGCCACTGACACATACTAAGACTTTAATGATGGTATTGAATAAATGAATATTTAATAAACACACTGAGTGAATATGAGTAAGTGAATAAATAGAAAGTTAACACCAATCACAAATTCAGAGATGTATTCAAACAAAATGATTTCAATCATTCCATCCATATATAATGAGTTTCACTTTTAACTCTAAGTACCTGAGATATGGAAATTGATTGGTAATAAAACGGGGATGTGCATCTTTGATTTAATAGTGCTGTGCTGTGAGATATTTTTATGTATGCTGTGAATATGTGTAGTTACCATTGGAGAACAAATAAAGCTGTTTGGCCTATGGCAAGAAAGCTTACACCCAGGCAAGAAATCGAAGCAGAGATTCAGAGATGATAGAGTTGGGAGAGATGCCAGCCTGCCACAGAAGGAGCAACAAGATGCCAGTAGACTGGTAATGCCATGGCCATGTGGCAACATGTAGATTAATAGGAATGGGTTAATTTAAGATGAAAGAGCCTGCTAGCAAGAAGCTGAAACCATAGGCCATACAGTTTGTAATTAATATAACTTTTGAGTAATTATTTTATAAATGGTTGTGGTACCACTGGTAGGAGAGATTCGTCTGGACTGCTGGACAAGGCAGGACTGAGGACATTTACAACTGCAATGCTAGGTTTGGAAACTTTTTTCTCTATAGGGTCAAAGAAGTTTCAGACTCTGTGAGTGATACCTGTCTGTTGTTTGATATCCAGTTTACTGTGAAAGCATACAGGAATGATTAGAATGAGCCCATGGGTGTGTCTGTATTCTAATAACACTTTTTTTTTCAAGAACAGGCCGAGATACTGGAAGAAGAAGTTGCAAGCTATGCAAAAGGAGGATAAGATGTGAGGAAAATGGAACACTCCAACATTGTTACTGAGGATGAAAAAAGGAATACACATTCATTTTTGGCACCCCTCCCCTCTCTTGACTATTTTATTTGTATATTTTGCTTTTGAGTGGACACTCAAATGCCACAGAGTACCTATGGAGATCAGAGGATAGACATCTTGCAGGAGTTGGCTCTCCCATTCCACCACGTATGTTTTTGAGATTTAACTCATGTTGTTGGGGTTGGAGACAAGCATATTTACTTACTAAGCCACCTGACTGGCAATACTAGGTATTGTTAATTGAAAGCATGTGTTTGAACTTCTAATCAACTCTCATTCTCTTTTACTATAAAGCATGACTTTTGAAGAAAATGATTCCTAATAGCAGAGTCTGGAAGTCTTGGATTAAATGGGTTTTGGTACAGTTAGCCCCTAGACTCTTGTGCAAATATGGGGCTTGATGAACTTATTTGCATTTTTCTTTGTTCACAGGTTGATCATAGTTTCAAAGGAGTCTATAATAATGCATAATACTAAAACAATTACCAATGTGTTATTAACCACCTCTCCTTCGAGATTAAAAAAAAACAAAAACAAAAACAAAAACAAAATTAAAAAAAAAACCCAATGTTTGTATTGAGAAGTCTTGTCTTTTTCTAATACTATTTGTAACCTAAATACTAGGTATAAGGCAAGCAGCTGCAGTTCCCTGCATGGGGCCATAGACCACACTGCATGTCATACAGATAGCAGGCTCCTCCCAACACAACCAGGCATTCTCTTCTCTGCAGTATAAATATATTTCCCTCTAGTCGACTGGATGAGCAATGAGATATATTTGCTATTAACTAGTACCAGAACTCTCAAGTGAAGGGTTCTAGAGAGAGATGAATCTACAAATCCATGATCAATAACCATGTAGTATACCCATATTTTCACAGCCATATAAACTAACAGCAATAGTTATTGTTTCGTTCGGCCACTGGAATTTTCTTCCTGAGATACTCCTGAAAACACTCCCTGTCTTTTTAAATGGATTTTTTTTTTCTAAAATGAGTTTCTATTCTATTTTAGTTCCTGGCATTGCTACATGTATTTTGTGAAAACACATTTTGTATTTCCAAAATATGTTTGTCCTTGTGTGTGATATTTTTGTACATAAGAACTTTGAAGAAGAATGTCTAACTCCTAGATGAGGAATGCAATTTTCTTCATAGGTCAAAGAAAGTGAATATTAGTTTGCCCCTAGCAAAAAAAAAAAAAAAAAAGACAAAAAGTAATGAATGTATTTTGTGTAAATAATAATAATGATAATAATAATTACACCAGTACCATCACTACCAACAATGTACTCATTCTCACACAGGCAGGCACTCATTACCTTTAGAAATTATCTACTTTTCTTTTAAAAAAAAAAACTTACCAAGGAAAAAGGGCAAATCTACAAATAGATTTTTTTTTTCATTTATTTCCATTGAAGAAATAGGTCAAACAGGTCAGATAGGACAAAATAAAAAAGCTAATGGGTGCCAAAAGACAGCTGCCTTCACCTCTAGTATTTCCTGATTGACATAACAGTCCTCTAAAGACATTGCTTAAACTAGAAACCCACCTGCTGGGTTGATTTACCAATCCTAAAGGTTCCATAAGGGAACGCCACTATGTAAACAAAATTCAAATGTGCTAAGTCTCTTTCATGCCATCAAAAAAGCACATAATAGCTGGGAAGTGGTGGCACATGCCTTAAATCCCAGCACTCGAGAGGCAGAGGCAGGTGGGTCTCTGTGAGTTCGAGGCCAGCCTGGACTACAATCATGTTCTAGGAAAGGCACAAAGCTATACAGAGAAACCCTGTCTCAAAAAACCAAAAAAACCAAAACAAAACAAAAAACAAAACAAAACAAATACACAATAGGTTCTGAAGAAATACTTGGCATTAAGGAATGCTGGCTGCTCTTCAGAGTACTTGGGTTCAGTTTCCATCACCCACATGGTGGTGTACACACATTTTGTAGCTCCAGTTCCAGGGGAACTGATGCCCTCTTCTGGCCTCTGCAGCCACCAGGCACATACATGGTACACATACTTAAATGCACACAAAATATCCATATAGATATAATTGTTTAAAAAGTAATACAAAGCATACAGCATATAAAAATTTGAAGCCCACATGGAAGCAAAGTCAATGGAAAAAAAAACTTTAAAATTAACGGGGCTCATTTTCTTATTTTTCCTATTTAGATATCTTCTGTGTAGTGTGTTATCCATGTGTCAGAAAGCATTGACTATTTATTATCAAAGACAAGTAAAATACCATGCATTTGAAATTTTGTCACTGAAAATAATTACTACCATTAAGAATGAAATATTTTATAATACAAGGATAATTGCAGTATTTATGTTTATTTCAAGTTCTGAGAGCTGACACCAAGTTAAAAAGATGACTCAAATAAGATGTGTTGGCAGTGGCATCCAAAATAGTTTAAAAGTTAATTGTTACTCTGTGATTCAAGAAGAAATATTCAAACATGAAAATTCTCTGTTTTAATGTACTGATTGGACTCAGCAAGCAAAGTTATGGAGACGACATTAAACCACACATCAGTTCCATCAATTTTTCTACCCATGAATGATGACCAAGTGGTTTTGAAATAGAATAGGCAAATCATGTTTTCAGAATTGTCTCAGTTTTGGGAAGTGTACAAGGTTTATGTTATTTGGAAATATAAAATATAATATGTATGCATATACACATATATATTTGTATGCATATAACAGGTGTGTGAGAGGAAGAGACAGAAAGGACACACACACACACACACAGAGAGAGAGAGAGAGAGAGAGAGAGAGAGAGAGAGAGAGAGAGAGAGAGAGAGAGAGAAAAGACAGAGAGAGAGAGAGAGAGAGACAGAGTATGTGCACACAGGCACATGCATGCCACAGTGCATACATAGAGGTCAGAGGACAACCTCAGTTGTTCTGATTTTCCCCTTGTTTGAGATGGGTTCTCTTATTCACCACTGTATATGCCTAGCTAGATGTTCCATGAACTTCCCCAGACTTCTCTCTTTTCTGCCTCTCATCTATGTATAGGAGTGCTGAGGTTACCTCATGTGGCTTTACATGACTCCGGAGGATCTGAACTCAGCCCCCTCCCTCAGCATGGTGAATGTTTTACTTGCTGAACCTCCTCCCCAGCCCTCAAATATTTCTTTCTGTAAGAATTAGCTGCCAACACTGGAAAGATGTCTCAATAGTGCAGACAACTTACCTTTTTTGCAGAGGGCCTAAGCTTTGATCCTATTACCCAAGTCAGGGAACTCACAAATGCCTGTAACTCTGCCTCTAGGGGATTGCACACCATTTTCTGGCCTCCTCAGGCACTTGTATTCATATCTACATGAAAATATACATGAGTGGGTGCACATAAATTAAAAGGAAAGGAATCAGTTTTTTAACAATGAATTAGTTTATCATTCCAATGTATGTTGTCACCAATGTGAACATATTAACAGACCTATTTTATTCTCAATACATTAAAGAATTATGGTAGTTTTGAGACATATAATACTGTCCTATATCTATAGCAATCGAAAGTAAAACATCAGGTGGTCCCATTGATCAGCAAATCAACTAAAGAGAAATATAATCCTACCACAGAAAACAAGAAGTCAGGATGTGTGTGTGTGTGTGTGTGTGTGTGTGTGTGTGTGTGTGTGTGTGTGTCCAGATTCATATAAAAATGGGGGGCACATGAAGAATGGCAACGAAACAACAGGAAAATGAAAATTTCCTATCAGGACAATAAGAAAAACCAAAGTTTAAGAGGAGAGACCTATGTACACAACAACCTATTCTGGAGAAAGGACTCACATACTTCTTAAGCATGCTTGCTGGTGCCATTCAAAGTCATTATGTTAGAAGAAATCTTACAGTTAAAATCTTCAGTGAGAAGAAATAAAAATAAAATGCTGTGTGTGTGTGTGAATTATTGTATGATTATGGGTATGCTTGTATCATGGTGCACATGGCATATGTGTGGAAATCAGACGGCATTCTCTGATGTCAGTCTTCACTTTCTAAATTGTTTGAGACAAGGTCTCCTGTTGTTCATCCCTGTGCACTTCATACTAGCTGGTCTGTGAATTTCTGGTGATTCTCCTGTCTCTTGCCTCCAAATCAGCATAGGAGCACTGGGATTACAGATACACGTCACTATCTGACTTTTATGTAATTGTAGAGATTAAACTCAGATACTCATGGTTGCACAATGTGAGAATTCATTTTAGTTGTCTAATTGACATGATATAGAATAAATAGACAAGGAATTTCAATGAAGCACCATCTAGATTAGGATGGCCTGAAGATATATCTACGAGGAAGTGCATCAGTTACACTGATTGATGTGGAAAGGTTCACCCACTATGTTGGCACTAAAACACATACATTCATTCATTGCTCTCTGCTCTTGACTGTGGATGTGATGTGACTAGCTTCTTAAAGTTCCTACTGTCTTGACGTGCCCACAGTTATGGATGATAGCCTGGGATTTTGATAATAAACACATACTTTTCCTCTAAGTTCCTTTCATCAGGATATTTTATCCTAACAATGGGAAACAGAACTAACACAGAATAAATGCTTTACCCACTGGGTCATCTTTCGAGATTCTGAACTTTTATTTCTCCAAGTCCTAAAGGCCTCCTCACCTCAAATAGCTAGTAGAAAAACTAATGTGGTTTTCAGGAAACAAACTGGCTGTAACTTGGACTCATATTCACAGATAATCATCTGCTTGTGTAGGAAGAAATCCATGAACAAACTCACCAAGGGGAGCTGCACTCCAACTCTGATAAGATGATATTGACCAGCCATGTATGAATGTGAGCAGAGATGTTGGACTAGTGAACATTTGGAACAGGACAGACAGGACCTATCAGAGCTCCTTATCATCCACAGCTAGCTGAACCTGTTTAGCCTGACTGATCTGCATATCCTCAGAGGACCAGAGAGATGTGAGGAAAAGCCTGAATATCTAAGGAATTGTCCACAACAAATCTCCACTAGTGCAGGAGGCATCCAACCATGGGGTCCTTGATATTAGCTCGATGTTTGAGAAGGGTTTTAAGGACTACTACTTTAGCAGGTCCATGTGCAGGAAAAACACTGGAAGGAAATCAACTGAGAAGAGGAGTCGGGATGAGACTCAGACTACAAGCAGCCTTTCTGGAATAATTTGTGGGTACTTCAGAGAAGTTAACAGCCTCTTCTATTCCAGCCCATACTCAGTAATTCTCAAAAGACAGGCCTTCTCTCAGCCGGAAAGAAATATTAGTTTCTGTTGTGCTGTGGGATATCTTTTTGTATGCTGTGAATATTTGTTGCTCTGATTGGTTGATAAATAAATCTGTTTGTCCAATGGTGAAGCAGAATAAGGTTAGGCAGTACATTCCAGCTGGAGAGACAGGAGAAGAAAAGAGAGTCTGGCAGACACATAGACTGCTAAAGCCAAGATTTAACTACAATTCTTCATTTTCTCAGGATTACCATAAGATTGTCAGCATCCCCAGCCAGCAGAAAGTAGTATAAGAAGCTATGCACAAATTCACAAAATATTATTTATAAATGCTTATTTTTATTTAAAGGAGGTTGATTATAAGTGCAATCTTGTTCTAAAGAAGAAAAGAGGGTATAGATATGATAAAAAGAGTAGAATATTGAATCTACTTTTAAAGAGCAACAACTTGTTTAAAATGTTTTACACTGCTATGAGTTTTAGTTTATTGATATAAATTTAAAGTTAATTTTGTTATACTCTATATATTTCTACTCTTGTTTAAGGTACTATGTTTAGGTAACTCATTTAAAATTGTAATGTATAATTAAAAATACAGATTAATAATTAGTCATCTATGATAATCAAAATTATACTCATGTTAGTTAAGTTTTCTAGGTATACATAGGTATATTTCAATTAGGTAGGTAATCTTCAAACACTTCAGAGACCTACAGAATATGGCATTTAAAATATTTTAAGAAATTAGACTTTCCTGGTCAGTGAGACATGCTCCTGGCAGCACCAATTACTTCAAAAAAGATGATAGGCATCAAAGAATCTCATTATGGGGTTTGTTTTCTTTGTGGCAAAAGTTAGCTACTGGCCCAACAAAGTGCCCTTGCCTCTACTGCTCAACAGGATGTTGTATAAATTGAACATGCAGGACCCATAGGAAGGTGACCACTGAACTTTGCAACGTAAGATGGTTCTTCAGGTTCCTGCTTTGCAGAAGAAACTGCCAGACATTCTAGAGGACAAGGGGAGAGGCAATTGATGAACTTTGCCAGAATGAGCAAAACAGTCCTTAAAATTTCCTGCTTCACTGAAAACTATACCAGAGACTCCAGGGCTGTAGGCTGAAGATAGATGCTCCAACATTACAGAGGAAATTTGGATGACTGTCCAGACAGCCAGATGTCTCTGTAATTTCTAGAACTTTGGAAATTGCTCACAATGCACTTCCTGTTTACTTAGGTAATGTTATACCATTCTGGGGTCTTTGATGCAGTTGAAGACTAGATTGTTATAATTATAACTTTCCTTAGTCGTGATAAAAGATAAATTAGATATAAAAATTTAGACTCACAAAAATAGGATAAATGGTAGAATATTTTCTAATTTTTCAAAATATAAATAGACTAGATACTGTGACTGTAATTCTTGCTTGATGACTGTTTTGTTATATGTAATTTTACTATGTTAAAGTTAAAATCTTCCTTTTTGATTAGACAGAAAAGGGTAAGTGCTGTGGCATGTCTTTCTGTATGCTGTGAATATGTGTTGCTCTGATTGGTTGATAAATAAAGCTGTTTGACCAATGGTGAAGCAAAATAAGATTAGATCGCACTTTCCAACTGGAGAGAGAGGAGAAGAAAAGAGAGTGTGGCAGACACTGTGAGCTTCCACCAGGAGAATAAGATGTGAAAGTACTGATAAACCACAAAGTCACATGGCAGTAGGTAGATTAATAGAAATGAGTTAAGTTGTAAGAGCTAGCTATCAAGATGTCTGAGCCAATTTGCCATAGAATTCATACTTAATATAAGCCTCTGTGTAATTATTTTATAAGCAGCTGCAGGACCACAGGGCCAGGTGGGACTAAAAAAACTTATGGCTATATTGTTGTAGTCATTCTCTGTATTTATTTTATTTCTTTCCTTAATATTATTCATAGTACCTTCATCTCATATATAATTTCTGTTTCTGTGGTCAGGCCTCTTCTTTTTTTCCTTTCCCTATCTTCCATTTAATTGATAAACATTAGTTTTTAATGTAACTCAAGTGTATTTCATTTTTTTCTTGTTTAACACTATTTTTTGATAGGGTCTCTCTATGTATCTTGTCTCTCCTGAAATTCACTCTGTAGATGAGGCAGACCACGGACTTACAGAGCTCTGCCTGCCTCTGCACACCTAGTACTGGGGTTATAGTCATGCACCATCCTGTCTGGTTTCTCTTCTTTAACTTTACTCGGTGAATAGTGATATTTCCATTTTTTATTATATTTGAATCTATTGTTTGTTTTTGAGTTGTTGCTTTAATTACAACTGGCTTCTTTCTGTTTTTTTTTTTTTTTTTGAGTGACAGCCCCAGGTCAAGGTCCAAGAGGAACCTCCACACTCAGAGGCTTCCATTAATTAAAAAATAATACCAGCAACAACAAGAAACCTGAAAGAGGTATCCACCCACAAATATGTCTAAATTACAAGGTGAAAACAAGGCTTTTTTTTTTTAAATCAAGCTGATATAACTCCTCTATCTACCTATACTGTCTCAACAACCCAGTCAATATACAGAAGTGGTTAAAATACCTGGCAAATCACTTGGAATTAAAAACGGAAATGAATAAGGTTTTTTTTTTTTCAAGATCTGTATGACAAAGCAATGAGAAAATCAGCAACATTAAGGAGAATAACACCAAAAAGGATGAAGAAGGCAAGAGCACAAACAAACATAAGAAGAAACCTAATAAAATAATGGAAACATTAGAAATACAAATCTCAAGCAGAAATGCAGTAGATAAAGCAAAGGGAATACTATCCAAAATCAAAGCCATTGTGACAAAACGGTACACTCACACAGCAATGTAGAAAAATAATCATGGCCAAAACATTCAGGAACTCTGGAACACAGTCATGAGATATCAAGGACCAAGATTTCAGGAACCAAACATGAACCATGGAAAAATACTAGCCAGGCCAGAGAACAAGTCATAAGCCCACTGCCCTTCCCCAGAGCAGTAACATCTGTTTACTAACCAGAGGCCCCAAGATAAGAAGACATTCCACAGTCAGGTGCCATGACAACTGAACATAAAGAGCATTCCATGGTCAGGTAGCCTAGCAACAGAATAAATGGCCCCTGATCAGTGACCTTAGCCGATATCTTGCAGTTGCATGATCTGCACATTTCCCACATCTTGCACCCCTTCCATGTTCTGCACGCCCCTTTCCCCTTCCCTCCTTCCTGCCCCTTCCCCTCCTGTGATATATAAGCCTTGCTGAGGAAAATAAATTTTCAGCTTGATCAGAATCCTGTTTTGCTGTCATCTCTCGTGTCCCCTGTTCCTTTCATTCACTCCTACAGGTGGGTCACCCCCATTGAAACCCTGCTGGCTGGAGCAATGAGACCATACCTAAGACTCTGTGAACAAGGAGAAGGAGCAAAGATATAAACTAGAGGCATAAAAAGTCTTATTCAATGTAATTGTAGCAGAAATTTCCTCAAATATGAGGGTTCTGTGTGTGTAGGTGGTTGGATGTCAAAGAGCAGTTGGCGTTTGGCACCCCAAAGAGACACAGACAAGAAATAATTTCCCTGCTACATCATAGCTAAATTGCTAAGACACAGATGAAAAGGAATAAGGAAAGCTGTAAGAATAAAACACAAAACAATTTGCAGTGTAAAACTCATCCAAATTACTTTCTAGCAGAAACTCTGAAAGACAAGAAAAGCACAGCATTATATATTTCAATATCGTCTTGTACCTCATGAGATCCGAGTAAAGTAAGAAACCAACAACAACAGAAAATAAAGAAACTACACAGACAATTAGAGACTGAACAATGGAGTTTGGACCACCAGTAGGCCAAATCAGGGTAAAAACCAATCAATCACTCAGCCAAGCAAGCAAGCAGGGAAACAAACAAACAAACAAACAAGCAAACAAACAAAAAACCAAACTATCCTTGAATTAGTATGAAAATACAAGTCAGCCCAGGCTTTGCAATACAGCTAAGAAAGACAGTTCTAAGGAGAGGAGATAGCTATGATTTCCAAAACTAAAAATTAAAGATGATGTAAATAATTATTTTAACATTACATCTGAAGAGTTTAAGAAAATACAAACAAGTCAAATCCATAATTAGTAAACTTGAAAGGGACCATTAACACAAGGGAAGAAATCAATTAAAGAAACATCACAAATAATCAATGAAACAGAAAGTCTGTTCCTTGAAAAGATAAATTTGGTGAAATCATTACTTTTGTCTGTTGTCAGTGCCTTAACTGTGGTGAACAGATGTGCACATCTATCCAGGAACTCACAGAGCAGCCCTGTGCCTGGAACGACAGACCATGTATGTTCCAATATTTTCAATATCCAGTGAGTAAGCCAACATGGAGTTGATTAAATTTAGTAATAGAGCATATGTAAAAGAAGGTGATGTCAGGGCAAAATATTAACAATCTAGGATGGATACTGATGTCAAAGAGCAGGTTTGCAGGGCAGAGACAGTTAATGTTACAGATACTTGCTCTCAGTGGTGATGTGCAGTGGACAGCCAGAGGCATCATTAACTGCTCAGCAGTAACTGGATGGAGTCAGAACTGGAGTTGATAGCATGAGGCGGTGACTGCACATACACATGAGAAAAGACAGCATAGACACTGCCTAAGGAAAGTAGGTGAAACAAAAGGGAATCATGAAATCTGCAGGGAAATGGATGAACAATGAAACATACTATTAAGCAAACTCAGAATGAAAGAAGAAGAATATACATTCTCATAGGCAGTTTCTAGCCTATAACTCTTATGTGTTAACAGGTGAATGTGTGCATAAAGTACAGAATTCAGAAAGAAGACCAAGAAAGAGTACTATTAGGTGAGGAGGAAGGATGGAATGTAGGCAAAAAGACATGAGTCAAGAAAGAGGATAGAAAGTTAATTTGTCTTCTAATTTCAGTCTGTTGTTTTTGTGTATTTTATTTACTTATTTTTGTAGTGGATATGTAAATCTGACTTTCTAGGCATTAGAGGAACAAACATACCTCTTGTATTCTTAAATAATCTGCTGTGCCAATCCTTTGGAAGCAGTTATTGTGATTATTGGGTTTTCTTTGAATACCACTGACCATCAGTACAGTAGCAAACAGACAAGTCTGGTCACTATTTATCACATCAACACATCTAGAAAAAGTGATCTACAGAAGAAAAATTCAGTCTGAAGACATTAAGGGTGAATGTGCACATTGGTGCCCCCCCACACACACACACAGAGTAAAGAATCCCAGAACAGAAAGTCAAAAGAGGGTAAAAAAGCTCACACCAACAATAAAAGGAATAGGAATCAATAAACATTGCTCAATAATAATTCTTAATATCAATGATTAAAAGCAATATTAATAATAAATAGTCATGAATTAATAGATTATAAAAGAGTAACTCTCTCTCTCTGATGCACAGAAAAAACAAAATTTACCATCAAGGATAGATATTACCTCAAGGAAAGAGTGGGGAAAAATTATTTCAAGCAAATGGATTCAAGAAGCAAGCATATTCAGCTATTTTAATATCTGACAAAATAGATTTCAACCAACACTAGTTAGAAGAGGCAGCAAAGGACAGCTGCATACTCATCAAAGGAAAAATCCACTGAGAGGACACTGTAATTCTAAACATTTATGCACCAAGCAAAAGAGCACCCAAGGTCTTAAAAGAAACATTTAGCTAAAATCATATATTGACCCTCAACACAGTGATAGTGGGTGGCTTCAATATCCCACTCTTGCCACCAGACAGGTCACCCAGACAAAAACTAAATAAGCATACTGGCATTAAACAATATCATAAATCAAAAGGACCTAGCAGATATTTACAGAACATTTCACTCAAACAAAAAAGAATATATTTTCTCCTCAGAAGATAACAAAATTTTCCCCAAAGTTGACCACTTACTCTATATAAAGCCAATCTCAACAGATAATAGAGAATTTAAATAACACCCTGAATCCTAGCTGCCCACCATGGATCAGAGCTGGACATCAATTAAAAAGTGAAAGTACACAGATCATGGAAACTAAACAACTCACCACTGAATGAAATGTGGGACATGACAGAAATCAAGAAGAAATTTAAAAAAAATGAAACTTACCCTAGCCCATGGGAAACAATGAACAGGGTTCTAAGAGGAAAGTTCAGAGCACTGAGTGACTACATAAAATATTTAGAGATATTTCATATTTGAAACTTAGTGGCACACCTGAAAGCTTTAGAACAACAAAAAGAATAACACCCCCAAGGAGTAGATGACAATAAATAATAGGACACAGAGCTGAAATAAATGAAATAGAAACAAACAAGAAACATTACAAAGAAGCAAAACGTTGAAGAGCTGGTTGTTGGAGAAAATCTGCAAGATTTGTAAACCCTTAGCCAATTTAAGAAAAAGATGTAGAGAACGGTTTCAACTTCAGAAAATTTCAAATGAAAGGGGGCATTACAACTGACAACAAGGAAGTCCAAAGAATCATGAGGACATACTTTGAAATCATGTACTCCACTAAACTAGAAAACCAAAAACAAATGGATGAATTTATTGATATATATGACCTACCAAAGTTAAATGAGGATCAAATAAGCTGTTGAACAGACTCATGACTCCAGTGAAACAAGCAGAAATTAAGTTTCCCAACCCAAACCACCCAAGACTAGAAGGGTTCAGCACAGAATTCTACCAGACCTTCAAAGAATTGCATCAATTCTCCTCAATTTTTTCTGCAAAATAGAAACTGAAGGAACATTTCCTAATTCTTTTTTATGAAGCCATATTTACCCTGATACTTAAACCACACAAAGACCCAACAACAACAACAAATGTATAGGCCAATACCCGTCATGAACAAAAATGTAAAAGTCCTCAATATAATGCTTGCAAACCTAGTCCAAGAACAATTCAAGTAGATTATCTATCATCATCAAATTAGAATCATTCCAGAGACTCATGGATGTATCAACATATGAAAGACAAACACACACACACACACACACACACACACACACACACACACACACACACATAAACACACACACACACACACACACACACACACACACACACACACACATACACGCACACACACAATCATCTCCTTAGATGCAGCAAAGGCCTTTGGCAAAATACAACATCCTTTCCTAGTAAAAGTCCTGGAGAGACTAGAGATACATCGAACATACCTCAACACGATAAAGGGAATTTATAGCAAGCTCACAGTCAACTTCAACCTAAATAGCAAGAAAGTCAAAACACTTCTATTAAAATGAGTAATAAGACAATGTATACTTTCTCCATACAAATCCAATATTCTATTTAATTCTTAACAAGCGCAATAAGACAACTGAAGACAACGTAATTTTATTTGCAGATAATATGATTTTAGATATAGAAGACTAAGAAACCCATCAGAAAACTTCTACAACTGATAAACACTTTCAGGATTTCAATTTAATTTCAGAAAATTAACACACAAAAATCAATAGCTATTGTATATAAAAAGAACACATGGAATGGAAAAGGAAATCATAAATTTCATAACAGTTTGGAAACAATAAAGTATCTTGGGGTAAGTCTAACCTAGCAAGGGAAGCACTTGTACAATAAAAGCTTTAAGTGACTGAAGAAAGAAACTGAGGAAGCTGTCAGAAGAAGGAAAGATCTCCCATGCTCATGGATCAGTAGGATTAAAATAGTAAAAATGGCCCTTCTACCAAAAGCAAGCAATCAATAAATTCAATGCAATCCCTGTCCAATTTCAAACACTATTTTCACATATCTTAAAAGGACTATTTCCAGCTTTATATGGAAACACACATACACACAGAAGAGTCAGAGAGAGAGAGAGACAGAGAGACACATGGAAAGAAACAAACAAAAATAAAACAAGTATGTAAAACAACCTTGAATCATGAAAGAACTGCTGTAGGTATCACCATCCTTCTATTTCAAGTTATAGCATAGAACTGTAGTCAGGAAAACAGCATTCATGATATTGTCATAAAAGTAGACATGTTGGCCAGGCGGTAGTGGCACACACCTCTAATCCTAGCACTCGGGAGGCAGAGGCAGGTGGATCTCTGTGAGTTTGAGGCCATCCTGGTCTACAGAGCTAGTCCAGGGCAGGCTCCAAAGCTACAGAGAAACTCTGTCTCGAAAAACCAAAAAAAAAAAAAAAAAAAAAAAAGACATGTTGATCAATTGAATAAAATTGAAGACCCAGACATAAATCCATACACCTATGAACACCTGCCTTTTTTTCCAAAATAAACCAGGCAGAAGCACATACTGGAAAAAAAATACTATCTTCAACAAATAGTGCTCATAAATGAATGGCTGCACATAGAAGAATGCAAGTAGATCTATATTCATCCACCTTGCACAAAACTCAATTCAAATATATCAAAGACCTCAATATAAAGCCAGATACCTTGAATCTTATAGAAGAGAAAATGTAGAATAGGTTTTAACTCATTGGCACAGGAAAAGAATTTCTGAACTTCAGAACACTGATAGCACAGGCACTAAGAACACTTAATAAATAGGACCTTATGCAACTGAAAAGCATCTGTATGGCAAAGGGCTACAGAATTAGGAAAGACTTTACCAACTACACATTCAACACAGGACTAGTACTTAAAAATTTTTAAGTATTTAAAAAAATCTAAAATTTATAAAGATTTTTTAAAAGTTGACATCAAGAAAACAAAAAAAACCTAATTAAAAATGGGACATAGAACTAGATGAAACACAATGTATGAGAAACACTTTAAAGAGTTTTCAACATCCTTAGTCATCAGGGAAATGCAACCTATAATTGGTATGAATATAGGAAAGGGAAACACTTACTCATTTCTGGTGCAAACTCATACAAGGCACTATGGAAACCAGTGTGTTAGTTTCTCATGAAGTTAGGATACTACTCTTTGGCAAATACCCACAAAAGTCAACATACTACACCACATATACTTGCTTAGCCATGTTTATTGCTCAGTGCTGGTGAAATTGCAGTTACTTAAGGAGAACCATTAATTTACTAAACCAGCATTATCCATAACAACAATTTAAACATTTGCATTTAGGCGCAATGAGACATACAGTTTTTATCCCTCACCAAAAAAACTTTCAAAAAGAATATATAACACCACAGAAAAGCACAGCCAATCAAATGAAAGGTTTTGGAGCTCATCCTCAATGGACACATCAACAAAACCTCCTGTCCCAAGGTTTAGGGACCTTTATAGAAGAGGAGGAGGAAAGATTAGAAAGGGTAGAGGATCTTGAAGTTTGCTGCAAGATTGTATCTCCTAGCAATGGCAGAAGATAAATCCCTGTAGTCTCACCAGCACGCCTTTCACAATGTGAACTGAACAAGGATGACATCAATGGCACCACAAAGCGGACAGGGAAAAGCCCAGGAAGCCATGACCTTACAAATAACCATAGGCAATTAAGGAAAGCTAGGAGCTGGAGAAGTGGTTTTCCTTAGGAAGGAGCTCACCAATTCATCATCCACTACCATATGGTCAACCCTGAAAACACACAGACAAGTAATGTTATACAGATTGAGCATCCTATGTATGTATATATTCAACAACAACTAGTGAAATAAGAGAGCATGAGTTTGAAGGAGAATAGAATGGGTATATGGGGGAGTTGTGGGGAGGATAGTTAGAGCAGGATGTCATAATTATAATCTCAAGAATAAAAAAGCAGAATAAATACAGATTTGTTCTAGGGGAAGCCTTTTGTAACCTGAAAAGAAAATGCCTGTTTTTCCTTCTTTTCTTTTTGAACTATCACAAATAAGTCTATGACAGCATCACTTAATATGCAAATTGTGTTGTTATGCATACAAAAGAATATGTTTTTTTTAAGTTTTTTTTGAAGAGAAGCACCAGCATTTCTTTCCCTCCTTTTTTCATTTAATATATTTGTGTTTTAATTTTACACATCAGCCATGGGTTCCCCTGTCCTCCCCCCTACGGCCCCCACCCCCACCTTCCCTCCAGCCCCTCCCCTCCATTCCCAGCTCCTCCAGGGCCAATACCCCCCTGGGGATTCAATTCAACCTGGTGGATTCAGTACAGGCAGGTCTAGTCCCCTCTTTCCAGGCTGAGCAAAGTGTCCCTGTGTAAGCCCAAGTTCCAAACAGCCAGCTCATGCACTAAGGATAGGTCTAGAATATCCAGCAAAATAGACTTCAAACTAAAATCAATCAAAAGAGATCATGAAGGACATTACATATTCATCACAGGAAAGATCCACCAAGATGAAGTGTCAATTCTGAGCATTTATACCCCAAACACAAGGGCACTCACATATGTAAAAGAAACATTACTAAATCACATATAAAACCCCACCCATTAATAGTGGGAGACTTCAGCATTTCTTTTCTAAGAAAAGAAATCTGTGAATGAATCAGAGAGATGACTAGCACCTAGTGGGAGGTCAGCTTCAGGATTTCAGATGTTCTAGAAGACAGAGGAATAATGCAGTCGAGAGAGAAGATATGACCAACTTCATTAAGTTCTCTCAAAGAGTTAGGGTGAAAAGAACTCAAAAACTCACCTGCACTAGTATGGCAGGCTGTGACAGAATCATTGTTAGGAGAATTGCTACTGCATTGTCACTGGCACAGTGTTTTAAGAAAGTTTTTTTCTTTGTTGTTCTGAGATTGAACCATACAGGCAAGGACTCAAAATTCTCTGCACTCGGTTAGGTTATAGTAGTGATAGGTTAGAGTGTTCAAGCCATGACTGTCATACTTAATTTTCTGTGACTCAGTTTCCTTAGCAGGAAAATGAAAACCTATGAAATTAATAACATTACCCATCCTACAGACATGTGGGAATGAACAAGAGAAGATGTGTGGAATGTCCTTAATCACACAACTATTTCTATACAGGCACTCAGCTTACTTATATAATAATATTTTTATAACTGTCATTGTTGACCCCTATGACACATATACCTGAGGTCCAAGAGAGGAGCATCTTAACAAAACTAGAATAAAATAAATCTTGATATTCAGTTTTGGGATTTCAGATAATTTTACACAGTGTATAAAAGCTGAGCAACTTATTAATATAAACAGACTTTTTTTCCATTTTGTTTTCTTTTCTTTCTTTGTTCCCTTTTTTTTTATGGAGTGTTTCATGTAACTCTGGCTGACCTTGACTGTTCTATAGATGAAAAGACTTTGAATTCCAGATCCTCCAGTCTCACATCAGAATGCTGGATGGGACTGCAGCCGTGTACCACTATGCCCAAGTACAATTCTTTGATTTCAAGTAAGTCTGAAAAACTTGGAATTGTTAATGAATTCATAAGTCCTGGATTAGAGAAAAAAGTATCTAATTTTTAAAATGATTGGTCTAATGACTCCTGCTCATTTCACATATCTATCACCTCTATTTAATTAATACTTAGAACATTACTTCTTGCTAAATGAACTGTCAAAGGCAATTCTCTGATATAACCTCTATTTCAAGCAAGTCTGGAAAGGGGAAAGGAATAGAATTCCCAAGTGAAGAGCCTACCTCCAGATTAATTAATTGAGCCCTCATTTTTACAAAATATTAGAATTGCCAGAGTTTCTTAATCTCCACCAATAACTGCCTTGGTATGAACTCAATAATGCTTTCAATGTGAGACAGTAATCTCTTGCTTTCTACTCCATATAAATGAACTACTTTCATGAATTCTTTATCTTTAGAGACATATCACCCCACTCTTTGTGTTCAGTGAGCATCCTTCTGCTTGAATTTGTCTTTTAAAAGACAATTGCAGGCACTTGAAAGCAGACTTATTTTTTGATGCTGTATTCTTTTTATGTGTCGACATGCTTTTGTGTGTGCTCAGGCCCGTGTGTGTGTGTGTGTGTGTGTGTGTGTGTGTGTGTGTGTGTGTGTGTGTATGTGTGTGTGTGTGTGTTTGTACACTTGGAGGCCAGAACATGGTTTGTCCTCAGGTGCCATCCAGCTTGTTTATTGAGACAGTGTCACTCACTGTATTAAATCTGACATTCAGCTAAGCTGCCTGATGAGTGAGTCCCAGGGACCTTTCTTTCTACCTCCCCAGAGCTGGAATTACAATCATGTGCCATTACACTGAGCATTTTTTAATGGGAACCCTTATTTTAGATCCACGTTGCTGTAATCCTATGAGATAGGTCTGCCCATGAAGGCAAGTGCAACGTAGTCATTCCTTGCTATTCTAGAATTTGTTGTTTTGAGGAATAACATCCTTCTGAGGTATGTGAGTCAAAAATACATTAGAAGTAAGATAATGCAAAATGGAAAATTAATGTATATGTAAAAGAGACTGGATTAATGCAGTTCTTAATGGACAAAATTACAGGCAAAATAAAATATGGTCTACATTGTAGCTATAATTCTATAATTATTTTATTACATTTGTGTTTCTTTCTTGGTAGGTTTCACAAATTTCAATCCTTATCAAATTTATTTAACTTGATTTACTTGTTTGTAACGTGAAAAATGCTTTAAAAGTTTTACTTCATTTGAAAACTCCAGTTACCTAATTTTAACTTTTTGTTTCTGGTAGTGAGATAGAATCTAATCTATCTTTCAGTTTTTAATTTATTGCTAATTTTCTCCAAAAATGTCTTGGATTTCACTCTAACTTGATCATCCTGCATCATTTCTGAAGACCTCTTAGATGACCACCCCTTTCCAGCATCAATGATGCCTCTTGAAACATGTTAATAAGAGAAAGAAAAGCCCCCACAGAAGAGAAAACAGGAGAGGTGAGGCTGTGTGGTTTGGAAATGCTCTCACTTGAGACTGGGTTTTCTTAAGTCACCCGGCCCATGGTTGGCTGCCCGTGCACCTATGGATCCTATTCTGCACCCATGTGCCTAGGAACAGCAGTAATTGAAATCAGGGGACTATAAAACATTAAGATATGTAGCTGTGAAGACAATGTAGAGGAGGAGTGGAAAGTAGGAAGTAGGGTGGTTATGATGTTAAAAGCATTGCACCTAATTAAGAAAGTTCCAAAGAATAAATCAAAATTTAAGTAAAATTTAGAAAAGGAAAGAAAATCCCATCACATTCTTGTCCTTTTCAATTATCTCAGCTGGATTTTAGAAACATAAGAATCCATGCACATTGTGGTTACTCCCTCATCCACCCAGAGGCTTCAAAGTCTCCAAATGTATTTGCTGGCAAAAGGAAGCTACTCATATGTAACAGTGTTTTGTTTGTGAGAAGAAAAGCCAACTTCATCTCAACCTTATGGCTAACAAGAGCAAGGTAATCCCAAAACTGTATGTTTTCTCATGCACACATATATGTGTGTTCTGTGCATTTGTGTGTGCATATGCATGTTGTTGTTGTACCTGTGCACATGTGTCTCTGTGCTCTGTTTCTCTCTGTCTGTCTGTCTGTCTGTCTCTCTCTCTCTCTCTCTCTCTCTCTCTCTCTCTCTGTGTGTGTGTGTGTGTGTGTGTGTGTGTGTGTGTGTGTGTGTGTGTTTGCAGTTTGGTCATGCATGCTTATTTGTAGTAATATTAAATTGATTCAATTTACTTGTGCTATGAGGCATATAAGAAAGGGTACCAAGAATTTCAGAAAGCTGTGTAACTACCTCTTAAAATAAGTTCATTTCCTTAATTATGTAAACATTGTTCACATAATTACATAATCATGCTTTTTATGTGTTTACCATTTACTACCTTCGGATAGAAAATATTTCTGACATGGCCTCTCTGAAAGAGATGATTTCTGTCCTTTTGAGACTTCAGGGGACTTTTCCTCTGGGAGCTGAGAACCTTTATATGTGCCTCCTCTATTTGCCAAGTAAGACTTCTATGCCTTATCAAGTTCTGATGTTTAGAGAAAGTTTTCACTATTGGTCACACTTCGGTCTAGGCTAGGTTGAAAGTATCTCATGTTAGAAGCAGCCAGAATTACTGAAGACTGTATGCTTGATGGCCTCCCCTACAATGTGCATATGCAGCTCCTCTGGGAATAACTATCACACTTAAATACTGTCAATAACTTTTATAAGAGCTGTAAATTGTGAACTCATCTGTAAGGTATATTGTTATTGAAAACTTAACTAAAGTGAAGTTTAAAAGACTTTTTAGATTTAATCTTACTGTATATATGTGTGTTTGTTTGTAGGTGCATACGTGTATGTAACCTAGGAGGGCAGAAGATGATGTCAGATACCTGGAAGTGGAGTTACAGGCAATTGTGAGCCACTCAATTTTGGTGTTTGGAATTGAATACAGCTCATCTGCAAGAATACTAAACACTCTTAACTGCTTGGTCATTTCTCCAGTCCCCCTTTTTTATTTTTTATGCATGTGTGTGTGTGTGTGTGTGTGTGTGTGTGTGTGTGTGTGCCTGGGTGTGTGCATGTGCATCATGTATGCCCTGTGAAACCTCTAAGAGAATTGGATTCCCTAGAGTTGGAGTTATAGGTAGTTGTGAGCTGCCCTGGAAACTGATTCCTGTTTCTCCAAAAGAACAGAAAGTGGGGATGTTTTTAATGAAGTTATGATTGGTATTTCAGCTTCAGATGTGATCCCTGTTTTCCACCATCCATGTATTGCATTCCACTACAAATCCCCTGTGTGGCTCCATCCTAAGACTCCCCTGAATCTCTTCTTTGGGAGTACACATAAGTGCTTGACAACTAATGCCAGTGAGGTGGGTTTTAAGCATGCACTGAGTCCATCTTGCTCCCTTTCATGCACAGCCATAGGGGCACACACTGACATGTGGGCTTTCTGCCATTTCTTCCTCAGAGCATACCAGAAAGAATAAATTCTATTCACCCATGGCACCAAGGTGCTAAACATTATATGATTATTTGCCTTTCATTCCCTGCCACACATTGTCTTTAGGGGTTTGTGATGGTTAATCTCAATTCTCAACTTGATGAGATCAAGAATCACTTGGAAGACAGGCTTCTGGAAATGCCTGTAGGGGATTGGTTTATCTTGATTAGGTTAACTGAAGTGGGGAGATCCATTCACTGAGGGTGACAACAGTACCTGGGATGGGATCCTGGACTACTTAAGGAGGAGAAAATGAGTGGAATATAAGTATTCATCATTCTGGCTCTTGACTATGGGTTTGATTAAACCAGCTTCCTCAAGATCTTACTACCAGGACCTTACCATTAAAGTAGATTGTACCTCGAATTAATGCCCAAACAAACCCTTCTTCTGCTAAGTTGCTCTCACAGAGTATTTTATCACAGTAATAGGAAAAGTAAGAGAATTTTTCTTAGAATCACTTGGAAAGTACTCTGCTTATATACAAATACATGTTTTGAGTTTGATTTTATGGAAACACATATTGAGATGATTGACTTTAAATGTAAAAATATGCTCAAGGGAGAAATTCAGTTTAGCAGGGTTTGTTTTTGTCTTCAAGCTCTTAGAAAATGTCTGAAGATAAAGTCCTGGGTCATGGTATTGGGATGTAAGAAAAGATAATATTGGAAGAGTGAGCTACTACATGGAAGCCCACTCTTTGAGTCACCATGAAGATTATATAACATGGAGAGCCAGTCAATGACCAGGACACACTCAGCCATGAAGAATTCTTAGAATTGGCAGTGCAAAACTTTCCTAGTAGTATTCCAATAAATATTTATGGATCATATCTCTCTCATAATATGGTATGAGCAACATGTTTTAATTTTAACTTTAGGTCTTCATAGTCCTACAAAATTTAGTTGTCAATGAGTCCAAGATGAAATGCATCCAGAGGACATTTGGTGAATGAGTGAGTTGTGTGTGTGTGTGTGTGTGTGTGTGTGTGTGTGTGTGTACTAGAAAAGTATAGTTTTATAAAAATGTTATACCTGAAGAAGTAAACCAGAACTCAACTTATATTCAAGACTTGGGATAGACATTCAATGCTATCGTTAAAAGACTGTGGGTCAACTGTGACCTGCACAAGACCAAGCCAGTCACCACTCCAGCACAGAGGAGGAGGGGGCTCTTAATGCTCCATCCTTAGGTGAGTAACAATTGGCAGTTAATGGCCACTGGAGGAAGGAGAATCAATTTCTTTCAGTGGTATGGTCCATGATCAGCAGCCCATTCTCCAGAGATGTACCAAATGGCTATCACACTCTATAATAAACACACATAGGCAACAATAACTTGTTGTGGGATATTCTATATGCAGTGAATGTGCTGCTTTGATTGGTTGATAAATAAAACATCAATTGGCCAGTAGCCATGCAGGAAGTATAGGCAGGAAAAGCAAACAAGGATAATTCTGGGAAGTGGAAGGCTGAGTCAGTAGATGCCAGCCTGCTGTCCAGGGAGCAGCATGTAATGGCACACAGGTAAAGCCATGGAACATGTAGCAATACATAGATTAACAGAAATGGGCTGAGTTTAAGTACAAGCACTAGTCAATAGTTAGTCCATGGCCGAGCAGTTTTAATTAATATAAGGATTTTTTTGTGATTACTTTACAAGCAGGTGGTGGGACTGAGGGGGCTTGGCAGGACCCAGAAAAAATTCCAACTACACTAACTGGACTCAGTGGAGTATAAAAGAAGAAGAAGAGAAAGAATAAAGATAAAAGGATGACAGTGACTATGCCAGTTGATAGCTCCAGTGTAGGAGGTGGATGTGAGGGATATGGAAGGTATTGGAGGTATGGAGGATATGATATAAATACATTTTAAAAGTGTGAAACTACTAAAGTACACTTTTTAATTGTAAAGGTTTTTTTAAGGCCATTTGTACAACAAAATATCTGAGAACCTAACATTGTAGAGAATATTGACAGACACAATCACTGTCTCAGTAGAGGATATTTCCTCATGTGCTGTATTTTGTTCCCTTGAAGACATTAATTTAATATTAAAAATGTTCATTGCTTAGATGAAGATTGGATTTTTGAAATGACCTCCCAAATAATTTATTCAGGAGGAAAATATGCTTTTCACCTAAAGTGCAGATTGCTGATCTGAAAGTGATCTCTTCTGTCATTGTGCATCCCACAAATCTACTGAAAAGTTAGGAGCCTGGCTGATGTTTCCACTTTTCATTTCCTTCATGAGAGTGTTACATGCACTACAATGCGAGAACATTAGTAACAGGCCAGCTTTTGCTAAAATTCCATTTCCTTTCTTCTTTGAGAATGCAAACTATATCTCTCTGTTATGATACAGATATGCAGGGGAAGACCTCAATCTTGACATCCCCGTTGTCAGCCATTATCAAGTGTGTGGATTAATTTCCTGCCTTGTTTAGGAATTTCAATACTCTACTGTGAAGGAGAATGATTTTTAAAAGCATTCACCTTGAATATTATTATTTTCCCTTATCCCCCTTATCTCAGTTTTTTTTTTTCCTGGACACTTGGAATTTGCACTTCTCTTAAATTTGTTACTAAAAAACAGCTAATTGTAAGTACTCCCTCTTGCGCACACTGTGAATCATGCTAGCAGTCTACATGCCAACAGCAGATACAAAAAGGCACTTAGTTCACTCTTGAGTAAATCAAGATTTCTGCTAATGATAACAAAGCAAAACAATGCAGCAAGTCAATATACACATACATTTCGGGAGATGGTACTGGGTATGCAGCTCCTTTTAAATAGATAATTATAAAACATGCTATTTTTAAAGGACTAATGTGGCTGACCTTGTAACTTGTTATTGATGATTAGGGTCTGCTGTGGGGTTGACTGTTATACACACACACACACACACACACACACACACACACACACACACACATGCTCATACAGAGAGCATATGGTAGATAGCATTCAAAATATTTTCATGGTCTTCTGCTCCAAGTAGCCTTATCCATGTCTCCCATGATGCATAGAGTTAATCTCAGAAAATGGTAGCCTATTGTGGCTTCAGAAAGCAAACAAAATAAGCATTTTTTTCTTTTAGGCTTTCTTGAATCATTTCATCTGAGTTCAGGCAGTTCTTATATTGGTTCACTAGGTAGAAATGAGGCCTTTGCCTACAGTCAGTGCTTTGCCATACATAAGGATGGTTAATTTTCAAAGCCCTCTCTTGGGCATCACTCAAACCTCAGTGACTACTAATGATTTCTCAGTAACTGGCTTATATCTCCACTTGAACCTTACTTGCAGGTACCCACTTCACACATTTAAACCCTTTAGATATTCCTAATACAGAAAACCTATGTGATAGCCAACGTTTAAAGTTAGTTTAAGGTACTAATTCTAAATAATCTTGAAGCAACCAAAGACTAGCACGCATCATTTGGAGTTTGAATTTTTACAATTTCTTTATTGAATTCCTACTCATGGAGAGGAAGAGCCAGCACTTGCTTTCCCACCAAACTCTCCCTTGTCATTCTCATACGCTAATGCAGGTATAGCACAGATTCTTCTTTTAACCACGAATCAGCTGAATCAGCTTCCATAATTCCACTTATTTATTTGTTTGTTTGTTTTCCATCTTACTTTTATCTATGAGGAGGCATGTGCAGGTCCAGTTGCCCATGGATGCAGAATAGAAGGTTAGACCCTTGGATCTGGAGTTACCAGGGTTGGGAGTTTCTTATTGTGAGTGCTGAAAACTGACCTGGAATCACCTGCAAGAGCAGCAAGAACTATTAACTGCCAAGTCATCTCTCTATCCCCAATAATTTCACTTTTAATAACTTTATAAATATTATCCAGCTTGAGCCATTCATTACATCCTTTCACTTGGTACCATTTTGATTTCATTAGCAGTAACACACTCTTCTTAATCTTTTTCTTTGTATCTCTATAACAGCTATTTTATCCTCTGACTCTTCAGATCATAAATGTCGGAATGGAGTCAGGTACTTTTCTTTAAGATGTGGGTTCTGGAGATCAAGCAAGTCTGCATGCTTGCAAAGGAAGCACTATACTGACCTATCTCTGCCTGGGCCCAGGTACATGTGTGTGTGTGTGTGTGTGTGTGTGTGTGTGTGTGTGTGTGTGTGTGTGTGTGTGTGTTTTCAAGATAGAGTTTCTCTGTGTTATAGCTCTGACAGTCCTGGAACTCACTTTGTAGACCAGGCTGACCTCGAACTCACAGAGTACCTCCTGCCTCTGCCTCCTAAGTGCTCTGCTTAAAGGGTGCGCCACCACTGCCTGGCTCCAGCACCAGGTTTTAATTGTCTGTTCTTCTCTTTAGAACCCTCTTCTTTCCTTACCATGTCATATCTGGAATGGCAGAGCAGTTGAGAGAAATCCCCACCTGAGATGGTCAAGGACACTCTAGTGGCTCTAATCATGCAGAAGGGACATGAAAGCTCCCATAGAGCTTTTTCTTTGCCCAGTATTTTTGCCACTTCTTATCTCTTCAAGTGGCAAAGACAAGGATTGTTGTAGTTTAGAAAATAAGAATGGAGCTTCCTTTGTATTGTTGTAGGAGGGTTTGTCCCTGCTCCTGAGCTGCTACGAGGATTCTCCTTGAGAACAGCCAGGAAACAAGCACTGTAAAAAGAGCACAAGCCTGTGCTCTGAAGGCTGACTAGTGTGACTTCCTTGCAGCAAGAATTGGCCTAATGGACACAGCAGCCCAGCTTCTTACACACAAAGAGAGGCACCTTTCAGGAACCAGGCTCATCTAAACTTAGACTATTAGAGACTATGAGACTGCCTCTGCCAAGTGTGGATAAATAGCTGTGATCTACTGCTATGCTCAATGTTTAGACTCTAAAGAGCAAAGCAAGAAAAATCATTTTAAATGTTAATCAATATTCAGTGGCAAGCTCCACCAGTTGAAGCAGAGACTGCAGAGAATGTTTTGGCCACCGTCTGTTCTGGCCATTGCTCTGCAGTTCTGTTCTTGTGCCCTCTTGATGTAAAGCTTAATACTCTCCTTTAAATGAATAATTCTTGAGATATTACTGAATTTAATTTATAACTTTTGTAATAAAACATCTTACTGTGATTCTCAGACTGGCTTAGAACCTGTGATCCTCCTGCCTCAAATTCTGGAGTGCTGAAATTATAGATGTACTCCACCAATTTCACCAAAATTTATAAATCTTTGAACAGCATTATTTGCTTTTTGAATTCAAAAGTAACACCATTGAAGTAATGATGAAAACTTGTAAGTGAATGTCCAACATTGTATGTTTCCCTTTGGAATTATAAGACATTTTTTCCCCAAGAATTAAGATTGTACTGTAAGTATTTTTAAGTGATAAAAATAAGCTAGATCAGAAATTTTAGTTCTTAGGCAAAAATATTTCAAATTTATGAGCCAAATAAATATTGATACTTCAATTTTGAAAAGGCTAAATAAATAAAACAATGTAAAAATTTCAAGGAGCATTCAATCAAGTATTTTGAAAACTAGATTTTCAATAAATGACATCCTATGCAGGATCATCACCCGAGTTCACTTTCTGTAAGAGCTTTGATAATGACTTCATGATTGTACATATTCTTAGGCCTCTGTTTAAACTTTAGTCTCACTTTAGCACCCCAGGAACAGACTAAAGGGGTCACTGGATCTCTATGTTCCTCTCACCCTGCGACCACATGAAATATGTCTTCTTTTTCTGCTTTTTCATATGAGCTTTTCTCTTTTAATTGGCTTCTCCAGAATGGGGTCCCAGTTTGGCTGTTTGGGGGCCAGATTGTGTGCTGAGCATGGTAAAGCCCCTATTGAAATCACTGTGGAGTTTCTTCAAAAAGAGAAAAATCTTTTTTTTTTTACATTCTGGCTCAGAAGTGGTGTATCTCAGAAAAATTAAGGAAAATAACTTGTCAACATCTTTAGAATGAGAAAAATAACAAAAAATTGAACTTTTTTTGGCACCACATGTTCTTATTACACTCAAATTTTGTTCCTTCCTTGAATCCCTCAAGTCCTTGATTTCCAAAAATACCTCCTGACATAGTTCTGAAAAAAAGATGAACACATGATCATCTTTTCTTTGACTTCATTGTCATGAAGTCATTCTCGCCTTGTATTATGAGAGCAGAATTACCTCTATCAAACTCTTCTTTAACCAGTAGGTTTTAAGAGAGTGGGCCATGAAGTCTTCTATTAAATTATATTAAACCTCTAAAATTTAAAGTTAATATAGCTAAAAGTTAATAACAATTAGTATTTTGTATAATAAACTGAAATGATCCCAGACATTTTTCTATTGTGTACAATAAATGAAATTCGAGGTTTTGAGGGCTTAGATAACTACAAATATTCTGTGTAGGGTTTTTATAATACAGCAAGAAAGAAATAGTTACTTAGTATGTACAAAAAAAAGATATCTTAGCACATGCCAGGAAGCCTGATGTCCTACGTTTGCTCCTGGGACATACACTGTGGAAAGAAAGAATCAGCCCTCCAAATTGTCTCCTGGTTCTCATGTGTACATACATACATACATACATGTGTACATACATACATATATACTAAATAAACGTAAAAACAAAAGAGCCAATGAATAGTATAAAATAATAGGCCATAATGTTGATATTAGCTTAGCAAACGGAGGTAACAGTTAAGAGATCTTGCTGATGTTGGGTGGTAAAATTAGCAAGACCAGATTTAGGTTTGGATACTGAAGAAGGAGGAGATAGATTAAACCTTAGAAGCATTTCTTTAATGAAAGAGAAGATGGTTATCAATCATGATGGCAGTTACACTCATGGCACAGAACTGTGGAAGATAAGACACTCAATTTGGGAGATTACCACTGCTGTTGGGAGCTGTCCGTGCCGTAGGTAGAAAAAATTCTTTGAATGTTTTAAAATATCAAATGTGAGAAATGCAGTTAGGCGCCCCCCTCTCTCTCCACATATGTATGAATGTGCTGATATCATAAATGTGTGCTAGCCAATGAGTCCCAGAGACCCTCCTGTCTCTGTCACTTCAGTATGGAGAGCACCTGCCACCATACCCTCCTTTGAAAAAGAGACCATAGATCAAGAGGATGGAACTCAAGTCCTCATGCTTACAAAATAAATATAACTGAGCTATCAAAACAGGCCAAGACAGCTTGATCTTAAGTCATAAGTGGATAATTTCTTTATAAGGTATATTCTTACTGTTTTTCACTAAGGTTTCCAAGGATTTAGCAAGGAAGACTAGAGAAAAGGATACTGAAAAGAGAGTCTAATGTCACCCTTCCAGGAGGAGCCATCATTTGTGGTTCAGACTGATTATCAACTTGGCAGGATCTAGAACACAAAGAAGAAATATCTCTAGAGAAGTCTTTGGATGAGTTTCTAGATTGAGTTAATTAACTAGGAAATATCTACCCTAAATGTGGGGGAGCATCATCCCATGGGCTGGGATCCTGTACTGAATGACTATGGGAAGATGAGCTAAACACCAGCCTCTCTCTTCTCTCTCTCTCTCTGTCTCTCTCTCTCTGTCTGTCTTCTGACTGTGGATGCCACGGGACCTGTTGACTCAAGCTTCTGCCACCAAGCTTTCCCATCATGAGGGACCATGCTCTTGGACTGTGAGCTAACAAGCTAACATAAACCTTCCTTCCTTTAGCTGCCTCTATCAGCTCTTTTGTCATAGTCAAAAGAGAAGTAATAAACTAATTACTCAACTTACTACCTGCCACCAAGTCACAGCACTCCCATTTGCTCAAGATGGACTCCATATCTTGCAAGGTGGGGCTGTCTCCACCAAAGCTACTATCTTTAGATAAAATATCCAGAAGGGACATTTGTTCAGAGTGAGTTAGTCCTCATTTTTATGTTCTCTCCATCCACCTAACATGCATTCATGCTTCTTCTTTAATAAAGGGAGTATTGATTATTCATGTGCATGTTTGTTTTGTAGTAGGATTCCTGTCTTCCTGATGGAGCAAACATCTTGGGGTTCCCCTTCCTGTAGGTTTTGAATAGACCACTCTGTACCAAGGATGGACTCTGCAGAGACTGTTACTTAATATATGATTCATCATTTAAATATTCATCATAGAAAATGTTTACCTTGGAGATGAATGCATTTTCCATTTATCTGTATCTCCAAAGTGGATCAGATTGGTTCCTAGACCTACATTCTGAGAAAGAAACATCACTATTCTAAAAATCATAAAAATTAAGATTTAGTGTATACAAAATGATGCTTTAAAAATGGGAGCCAAGCAAGGGTTCAGTGAGGAAGGCACTGGCCATGACACTATGAGGATCCCTAATAGAAACAAAGATTGTGTTGGTCCGTTACTAATAGATTAATATATTAGTGTCCTATTTAGAATTAGCTTTGTAAACTTGACACAGTCAAGAGTCACCTGCAAAGTATGTCAATTAAGTATTATCTTTTTTATGTTGGTCTGTAGGCATGTCTGTAATGGACTGTCTTGATTTTCTTAGCTCATGTAGAAGGTCAACCCACTGTGGGCTGTGCCATTTCCTGGGCAGACAGTCTTGAGCTAGGTAAGAAAGTTAGGAAAGCAATAAATAACTTGGGAATGAGCCAGGAAGCCAGGCAGCCAGCAAGCAGAACCCCTACATGGTTCCTATTGTACTTTCTTGGCTATGAGTAAATTCTCTAGTTGAAGGTAATGCTGTATGGAGTAGCCAACTGTCCTGCATTCAGCTTCCTTCAGCTTCCTGCCTAGAGTTCATTCAGTTATGGACTGTGACACTGAAGTGTGAGAGGAAATAAACTCTTTCACCCCCTAAGTTGCTTTTGATCAAGGTGGTTTATTATGGTAACAGCAAAAATTAGAATAATTAATATCTCTCATGTTACTCTAGATAAGATATTCTCAACCTGTGGGTCATGACCCTTTGGAGTCTCATAACAGATATTTGCACATCAGATATTACAGTAGCAAAATTCCAGTTATGAAGTAGCAACAAAATAATGTTGTGGTTGGGGGTCACCACAGCATGAGGAACTATATTACAAAAGGTCACACATGAAAAAGGTTGACAACCACTGGTCTAGATAAAAGGATGACTCAAACATTGTAATCATAAATATATTAATTTCTGAGCACAGAATGCCATTGAATATCAAAATCTTAGTAATATTCAACTCTCTTAAACTCTTTGCCATAAATTTACTGGGATAAACATTACACATTTCTTTTTGGAATTGTTCTAGCGAAATAAGATGGGCATATACTTCAAGCCAGTGCAACACAGCTTTCTTCAATGTATTGAGTGTATCACTGAGAATCTGGTGGGAGCCATTTGTTAAGCTCTGGAGCTCCACAGTGCATGTCCCCAGCCTGTGCTACTTGTGGCTCATGGGAGAGCATGCTGCCACCTTAATGATAGATGTTGTTTTTCTTGCATGGAGTTTTTCTTAAGAGGTAACTGATTCTTTCATTCATATTATCTCAACATCACAAGATAAGCAATTTTCCACGGGAGAAATGATCAAATGCAAACAAGCAAGTCGAGACTTTATGACTTAGTAGAGCAATAGGGATACTGATAAAATTTTTTTATTCATTTTACATACCATCCACAATTTCCCCTCTCTTCCCTCCTTCCACCCTCCAGCATTCCCCCTCCTAACCTACTCCCCAATCCTTCCTCCAACAAGGTAAGGCCTCCCATGGGGTGTCAGCAGATCCTGGTACATTCAGTTGAAGCAGGTCCAAAACCGTCTCCCCTGCATCAAAGCTGTGCAAAGCATCCCACCATAGGTAGTTGGCTCCAGAAAGCTAGCTCACGCACCATGGATGGATCCTGATCCTACTGCCAGGGGCCTTCTGACAAAATTTTTAAAAGTTGCATATTGCCCCTTGATGGTCAAGTAAAGATAGAAAATAAAAAATAGAAATGAATTAGGTAATATGCTTTAAATTTTAATATAAGGTTATCATAAAATAGGTGCTAAAATGACTTTACCAAATGACATATTCCTTAGAGAGTCATGTTTTACAAGTTTAACTTCATTACTGCTAGGAGCAGTCAACTCTCAGAATGGAGACTTCAGCAAATGGTTTTCAGACTTCTCAACACAGGCAAGAGCTGAGGAGGTGGTTCAGTTAGTCAGCTGGGGGTTATACAAACATGAAGACCTAAATTTTATCCTTAGAACCCGAATTAAAAAGCAAGGTGTATTGGAACAGACTTGTAATCCCACTGGTATGTAGAAAGAGACAAGGAAACCCCCAAGGCTGTCCAGCCAGTCTACTCTAATCAGCAAGCTTCAGTTTCATTGAGAGATTATATTTCAAAATAATGAAAGTAACTGAGGATGATACCTGATGGTTTATATATGGCTTTCACATACAATGCATCCATGCATATGTGCATCTCCACACACACACATATGCATACACACATGCCCACACTGTATGTAGGATAACTTGACCATGAGAACCTCATTGCTCACAGCCCTTGACCTGCTGACAGACATTTATCACACTTCTGCTCCTGTTCAGGGATATTATTTTTACAAGTCAATTTTTAGAAGAAACATGGAACTGAGAGGTGATTTAAAACAACATTTTTGTGCACTTTGTATAATCATTACTGAAAATGTAAAATTTAATGTGAAGCTCTATAGTTTCCAAATGCCTATTCCAACTGTACAGAAATCCGCTAAATTGTATAGACTTTGGGGCTGGTTAATTTGGGTGCATGATTTTATTTATTTGCAAGGATTTTTATAATAAAGTTATAAAATAAAAATATAAATATTGTATATGTGAAATAAATATTTCACATGTTATACTTTTTAATCGCTTTATTGTTCAACAGTTTTATACATGTATTCAATACATTTTAGGCATTCGCTCCCCAAGTCCCATCTGTCAGTCCCCCTTCTCTTGCTGGGAGCCTTTTTTCAACATCTCCTCCTGCACCGCTACTTTCATATCTTTCTATGTATGACTCACTGTATTTCATGGATTTCTAGCTTAAATATGGGAGGGAGGGAATTATTTGGAGCAAGAATAATGTATCAGTGGTCACACCACTGAAGAAAATGACATCCCTTCCCCAATAAGCATGAATTGCTGATATTACCATCAGGGAAGAATGAAGTCTTATGGTCCATTTCCCAACCATGATGAAATGCTGAGGGGGGCCCAATCTTGTGAAAGTTTTATGCAGATGAGTTCATGCTCACAATGCCCATGTCATGTCCTAAAAGCATCTTTTTGTTGCATAGCTCACCACCCTCTGCTCTTATATTCTTTCTTATCTCTTCCTCAGTGTTCCCTATGCACTGGAAAGGGGGTCAAAGCTTTGCCACTTAGGGCTGAGCCATTTCACCATCCCTTATTCTCATTATACATAACACTTTTAATGTTACAGTTGAAGGAACAGAGACTAGACACAGCATGGGTTATGAGTGTTGTACAACTTTTAAAAATTCAGAACTACACTACCTTCTAATGTTCATCAGGGCAAATAATTAATCCTCTGCTTCTCTCTGTAAGTTTTTATTTAATAGGTAGACATTTGACCAAATGGCATTTTCAAGGTACAATCAACATTAATAGCAACATGTTTAAAGCATGTGTGACCCATCCAAAGTACTAATCAACTACAACCCTGCTTAGCTTCAGAGATCAGATGAGATCAGCTTCATTCAAGACAACATCATCATTGACAGAAATATCTATCTACATTAGAATTTGAATTAGTACATCCAAAACGCAATAGTATTTCACATGCAAGACAAGGTTCCAATTAATTATTTACACTTGAGTAGTTGGTTTTCATGTTGATACTATAACAAAAGTTGTGTTTTTTAAAAACCCTAGTATACCCTCCCAAAATCAAATCTCAGGAAATTATCTTTCTGTCTTGTTGTTCTTTTTTGTTTATTTGTTTGTTTCTTCCTGAGACACATTCTCATAAATCTCAGGCCATCAGCCTCCAAACTCCAACTCATTATGAAGCCAAGATCCTTGGTCTTGAACTTCTGATACTCTTAGCTTCACTATCAAGAGCTAGCGCTACAGGACTTCTATCTCCACACTCAGTGCATGCAGAACTGGTTATTGACCATGTGGTTTCATATGCTAAAGGAGCACTTCACCACCTGAGATACATCCTAACCCCAATCTTGGTAAAATTGAATTATATTTTAAAGTCAAAATTCTAGAAAAATCCAGAACCATTTAATTGAATAAATTCTGATATCAATACTACTGACTACATGAAGATGGTTCCTTCAAAAATTAGAACTTTCACAGAAAGTATCAGCCAGAGTTTTATGATTTTGATTACTTTGTAATTTGCATATGTAGCTGGGACAAAACTGAAAAATAATTCCAGCCTCATAAAGACCTATAAAGAATTTAGAAAAGATAAATGCCCGAGTTGGGTATAAATAGCATAGTTAAAATAAAGCTTTTATTGTTTCTCAACTCTATAGCCATGAATTCTGCAAAAGCTAATTCATGAGGGAGCTGACTATGCTAGCTGGCTAGAGCAGATGATGGGGGAGGGTCACTCAAGGGATGTCATTGTTAATGGCAGCAGTTTTTCAACTATGGTTATGCTTTTGTATAAATTTAAATTAGATGTTATCTCCTTATAGATTATTAATCAAACAGAAATATCCAACTGAAGTTTCCTTCATGATTAAACTTTTAGTTTGCATAATTTGCCATTTGTGGTTCATCTGCTGCAGAGACCTCATTGATATGAAAGAAATGTCAGCTTCAAAGTTGGCTTCTCTTACAAATGACACATTCAACTTTGTGGATTAATGTTAGAAGGGTCCTCTTCTTAAGACAATTAAATGTGAATGAGCCATGCTTTAGAGGCAATCAAGCTGAAATCTCCTCCCTGAAAAGAAGAAATGACCTGAAAACTCTGATCCTGTGCTTCCTTAATATAGCCACAGAAATCAAATATTACATTCAAAAGGATTGATACATAAATGAGAGTTTCAGAAAAGAATGGAAGCTATTGTTCCTTGTCAAAATGTATTTCAATTCATCTCATAAGATGTCTTAAAATATTTACCAATCAGAAAGGATTATTACATTCTCATTTTAGTTATCTTAAAAATTATTGGACATGAATTGTGTGCATCTCAGAGTGATAATAAGCTTCTGCAAGATCTATCATCACACATAACAGCCCTAAAATGCTGGGGAAAATGCGAGAGTTTTGGATTGTGAAATAAATGGGATTCGGAACTTGCCAGGCAGCTGCAGCAAGATGTTCCTGCAGGTTAAGTTTTCTGACAACCTGAGGTCTGACAACATCTTCAGGACCTATATGGTACAAGAGAGAACTGACTCCTCAAGTTGTTTGTTGACCTCCATAGGTGTGCATGGTCCTAGAGGATCCCTGACACCACACCCACAAATAATAAATGTACTATTCATTTTGAAAACAAAACAACCTTTAAAGCATGCATTGGTTAATATTGATTGAATCAGAAATGTACTAAGAGATGCCTCTGAGTGGATCTGTCAGGATGTTTCCAGGAAGTAATAATTGCAACAGGAAGACTCTTGCCCAAAGTGGGCTGCACCCTCCAGTGATGGTCCAGATGTAAAGTATTCTGAGGGAGAAATCCATGGCACAGTTGTGTCACCACCATTGCTCCTTGCTGGTGAGTGAATCTACTCTGCTGTTGCTATTCTTGCTGACAATGGCACCAAGTTAGTATCTGCCTTTCAGTGTGGACTAAAGATCAATGGCTTTCTAGAAATCTTTTTAGGCCTTAAGTACCAGTTTAAGATTATTGATAAATCCAGCTTTACAACTGAGCAGCTACTGAGTCCTCAGCCTTTCCAGTGTGTAGACAACCAATGTTGAACTATACAATTCTTACTGTGTAAGCTGGTCTATAAATCTCCTTTGTAATACATAATTGCCCCATCAGTTCTGTTCCTCCAGAGAACTCTATCTAATACAGCCTAGCATAGCATTATGATTTACTCATAAAGAAGTTACCATGCCAGTATAGACAGGCTGAAAGTAGGAGCCATGGTCATAATAAGTAACTGAATAGCTCCAAAAGAAGAAGAGTTATCAACCAGAATGTGGGAGCCATTTTATTTCAGCTGTGGCCTGACATTGTTCCACAAACTCACTTTTCCATAGCTGATAGTCACCTCCAGATAGACATGCTTGAGCCATTTGTTTCCAATGGTCCGGGGGCAAAACTTCTAAAGCCAGGCTTTCTAACAATGCTGCTGTGAAATGAGCGGTGAGGCCATATTGACTGCATGCTGTTTTTAACTCCTTAAGGTGTTTGGAAGGAATGGGAACATGCACTCTTATAATATTACCCTGGCCGTCCTGCTCTTCCAGGACAGGGAACATTTGAAAGCCTTGAATTTCTTTCCCCTTACTAGCAGCTTCCAGAAGGCTAGCTTGAAGAGGAGATGTAGCTTTGACAGAGAGGGTTCCTATTGCCTCAGAGGATCTCTCTGCTATGGCAATTACAGGTGGCTTTTCCATTCTAAAAGACGACTCCCCATGTGAGTCTAATTCCACCCCTACAGAGGGAAGAGGAGAGACTTGGAGAGTTTCTATTTTTTTGAGCAAGAGAAGTTACTAGGCTTTTCAAGTTTTTCAGTTCCTCCCTTTTCTTATTCCAAGATTTGTGTTCCTTAAACTCAGCATCATGGCCAAAAGAAACCCAACCCTGTTTAAATGGTGTTGTATAAGGGTTTTCAGGTTCTGCTGGCTGAGCAGAGGGGTTTTATCTCTGCCTCATCTGCCTTAGGGAATGATCCCTCTTGCTTTTCAGGGTTAGGCTCTAAATTATCCCATATTAATGCCCACAGGCCAAGGGCTTCCATGGGAATCTTTTCTGGCCTGTGTTTTTCATAAAATTCTTGCATTTCAACCCCAGTTCTCTCCCAGGAATCTTCATTCAGCTTCCCATAATCAGAGAACCAGGGACACAATTCCTCTACAAACTTTAAGAACCTCTGTACTTGTAGTTCCTCCTTAACACCTTTGTTTTTCAGTCTTTCTACAAGTGACTCTTCAAAGATTTGCTTACGATTTTCCTGCCCCATATTGATTAGGAGGTCTTTGTTTTTCTTAAAGTGATTCACAGGTAATTCTCACACTAATATCGCCTGGTGATTCTAATCTCATCCTCCTGAGAGAGAAAGTTGAAGGTTTTAGTTTTTAAGTTTTTTAAAAGAGAAAGATTAAGGCTTTTTAGGGAGATGTTTTTCCCCCAAATTTTCCAAGAAAGGCTTTTTAGTTTAAGAAAAAGATTTTTTTCCCCAAGATAGAAAGACCAACTTTCCCCAAAACTTCTGAACTTCAAACTTTTTGGCTTTTTACACCCTCATTTTTGCCTTAGGGAGAAATCATTTTCTCCTGCCTCTTGGATTTAGCATTTCAGCTGTCCTCAGGTCTAAAGCTTCCATAGAAAACTTTTTCTTCCACATAAGCTCAAAGAAGAACTCTTTTACTATCCATAAAGCTCAAAGATTCTTCCCCCAGTTTGCATTCATAGCCCCAAAGATAGAAAATTGAAGTTTTTCTGTCTAGTTGCTTTACTTATTTTTTTTCTACACAATCTTACACTTCTAAGTTTTTCCTACATTATCTTACTACACTATACTTTATACTTATTTTTCACAGAAACTGAGAGAGGTATAGAAGATAGGAAATTTTTGTGCTGTAGCATTGGACATCCTTCCAGTCTGTTTTTCCTTTTCTCTCTAGGATAAAACCCCTGCACCTCATATATATATAACACTGGTATGCCATTTTCCACTGGCAGGGCTGACTCACACTTTCACCAAAAACTCTGTAATAAAACTATTACTTTCCTTTATCTTTTGTCCCTATTACTTTATCTTTAGTCCCTGTTCATTTGTCTTTAGTCCCTATTTTTTTTCTTAGTCCCTGTTCTGGCACCACTCTCTGGGGCATTTACCCACCAACCCCTATAGCTCCCCAGAGTTTTCTTGAGTGCAAGCAGCAGGAAATATTAGATAGAAGGATTTAGATTGTGGAGATAAACAGATAGAAAATAAAGGATAGCCTCAAGAGAGCCTATAACCTATTCCAACTGGCCCTGACTATCTCTGCTCCAGGGTATTTATAGAGATGCCCAAGGGGTGGAACAAAAGACCTCCCCCCGGCACAGCCAATGCAGACCATCTCAGACACCTGCACTCAGACCTGTGCTCCTAATCATCCTCCTTATGAGGACCTGCTGGGTAAAGCCAAGAGAAACCTGAAAACAGGCTCCCACACCAGAACATAGGAAAAAAGGAAAGATCCAGAAAATAGAAACATTTACTTGGTATACAAAGTAAGATCAGGTTCCTGGGAGATTTCTGGAGAATCTACAGAAATAAATAGAAGTATAGCATCTGAAACTGAATTCGGGCTAGTGCAATGTATGCCAAAGTTAAAAGCATTATCCACATTGATCGGCAAGAAAGAACAGAATCCAGAATTTATACAAAAAAATCTCTGTGAATATCTAAAATACAATTTATAATTAGCTCCTATGTAGTTGTGTGCTAGAAGGTCCATTAATATGTGACATTAGAGTCTTGGAGAGATATACACACCAATTCTGGAAGCAGAAAAAGGAGGACCATGAGTTTGAAGCTAGCCTGGAGTATTAATTTGAGGTCATCTCAGCCTCCTAGAGAAACCCTATCTCAAAAATAAATAAATAAATAAAATGTGCTGAATGCTAGTAAGAAATCTCTCATATGCTGTCTTAGAGTTTCTGTGGCTGTGAAGAGACACTATGACCACAGCAACTCTTACAAAGGAAAATATTTAATTCACGTGGTGACTTACAGTTCAGAGATTCAGTCCATTAATCGTGGTGGGATATGACAGTGTGTAGGCAGACATGGTGCTGGAGAAGTAGCCGAGAGTCCTACACTTGCAGGCAACAGAAAATGGTCTGTGACACTGAGCAAAACCTAAGCAAAAGAGACTTCAAGGCCTGCCTCCACAATGACACTTGAACAAGGCCATACATACTCCAACAAAGCCATACCTTTCAATAGTGCCTCTCCCTTTGGGGACTGTTTCCTTTTAAATCACTGCAGATAATTAGACAATTAAATAAGAAACAATCTAAGATGTCATAATTAGATCTGAATTAGATCTAAAAGTCAGCAAAAAACATTTCATAGGAGTTTGGAGATGACAGAGGAAAAGACCAGTGCATGCAAAGATGTATCAACAGTACCTATCAAAAAAGAAAGAGAGAAGAAAAGGGGTAAAATTTGAGAGAAGATGGAGTTGGAGGAGAAGTACAAGAAAAGGGGAAGAGGAGGAGAGAAAGTAGGATAAAGGAAAGACAGAAGATATGTGTGGATGGAAAGAGGGAAGGGATGGAAAAAGAAGAGGAAGAAGAAGGATGGAGGAGAGAGTGAGGGATGCAAGAGAAGATGAAAGAAGAACAGAGGGATGAGGGAAGGAAGAAAGAAGTGAAGGGAAGTAGGGAAGGAAGGAAGGAAGGAAGGAAGGAAGGAAGGAAGGAAGGAAGGAAGGAGGAAGGGATGAAGGGAGATAGGTAGGCAGCCAAAACTACTACCACCCAGTTTTGTTAAAGGAGTAGGATTCTATGTTTTATCTTCAGTAAATAAAAATAGAAGTGCAGAAAGTCTCATTAAGCACACTAAAGAACATTACCATATGAGGAGGGTCAACATCATGCCTTTTGTACTCATTCGCTAATCTCAAGTCAGTGTGTATGTGAGGCAAGTGTTCATGTGTGTCCATGCCTTCTGGGTGAGGCATTTGGCAGAGGTAATCAACCAGAAGTTTGCGATTATTTATAGTGTGTTCAATGTGATGGTTACAATATATCCTCTGAATTATCGAACATCAATACACATTGACATTGTGTTTAGATGCTTGATGAACTCCTGACTGCATCTTCTTATACATATGCACTTGGAATTATGCTTTTGAAACGTACAATGTCAATCTTTTACAGTTGAGCTGTGCTTCAGCTCTCAAGCTCTAGTATCACCACTGAATCTCATCAGTGTGAGTGTTGGTTCTAGAACTCATCAGAATTGTACCCTATTTCATATTTATGTTTCCTTTCTGCACTTATTGAGGGTTCCCAAAGACTGTTTAGACTGCCCTGAATGAAATACTATGATGATCTAAAGTAGTCTTTTAAAATTATATATTGGTGTGTGTGTGTGTGTGTGTGTGTGTGTGTGTGTGTGTGTGTGTGTTTTATGTTCTAAAAGTTGAGATCAGATTGTAAACTGCAGGAGTCAGTTCTCTCCTTTCACCATATATATTCTAGGATCAAACTCAGGTGGTCAGGCTTGGTGGCAGGCACCTTTAACCTCTCAGCCACCTTCTGGGCCCTTCTATTGTTCTTCATACAGATTAAGCTTCACCCTGATTTCTTCACTGAAATTGTGATTGTCCACCTCACAGAACATCAGTTCAATCCCTTCAAATCCATTCCATATATATAATCCCTAAATATTGAAGATGTTCTGGGATGTGTTACCAAAATGAAAATGAACGCTAGGAGAAATGAATGTCTTAATACAGCAATCAGAGAAAAAAGAAACTAGGAACCATGAGGACTTGGCTCAATGTGTAAAGTCCTTGCTACACAAATGTGAGGCTCTAAGTCTTTGTCCCAGAATCCATTGTGTAGGCTCTTAGAAGCTACCTTGGGAAACCACAGACAGGGGGATACCCTGGGTTTGCCAAATCCTTACTGAGTCTATGAATTCTAAACAAGCATGAGAGATGTTGTCACAAAGTATATTACAGAGAGAAATAAAGGAAAACACCAAGCATTGGCCTCTGGTTTCCACATGCAGCCCTACAGACATGTGCACATACATACACACATCATACATACCACAATTTCAGAAACTTATTTTTAATCTTGTGTCCAAATGAATTTCATTTAAATAAAAGTGAATGCAACATGAAGTATTTGCTTTTTCTTTCTTCCTTTCTTTCTTTTTTTTTTGGGGGGGGGGCAGGTCAGGAGACTTCAGTGGTACCTTAAACCCAGAGCTGTTGCACATGAATGGCACTGCAATTAGCCCACTCCAAAGAAGTCCTGATGAATTGACTTAATGAAATATGAAAGTATCTACTCATTTTAGTACTGCCTTTGTTTTAGTGTATCTTTCCAAGATCTCATTTATCTAGATTACCCATGTATGCAGCAGAAATTATGTCTGGGTTAATCATGGCAATTTATTACAGTGAAGGCCATTAGAACTTTGGTTAATGGTAATCCTCAATGATTAATTTACTCATTGCCCCACATCTGCTTTGGGGACTTAGGAAATATTCTCTGAATGAATTTAGTAACTCATATTCTGCCCCTAGAGCCTTGGAATGATTACTTTTTTCTTAACTACTCATTTTTTTTTCTAAAAGAATATATACAATATATACAGACTCAAGTGGTAGTTGAGTTCTAATATGGCCTTCCTATAGTACCTGTACTAGTAGAGATAATTTTAATATAATTATAGCTTGTGGGAGATCACAAAGATTAGTGATGTGTGTTCATAAAGCTGCCAACTGTTCATCATATGCCAGGACATAGGCTGGTGATTTAAGCAAAAGGGCAAGAGTATGAAGGGATAACAGATTAGTATAAGCCAGTAGTTAGTCACCTGGAATTCTCAATTAAACCTGTTCCTTACCTTCCATTAGTAAGAGTCTTTCTCATGAACTACTACATGCCAAAGCTCAGAGTTCCAAATTCTGGTATAATTTGTGGCTTAGAGTAGTTGCCTAGTATGCTGAAGTCCTGGTGTTCTATAGTGATCAACTATACCAACTTGATCATCACACTTTTTCTAAGAGAGCAAATATGTTAGGATTTGACAGTCATATATGGAATCTATTAAATTATTACTTTCTATCTCCAGCTACCCTTCTGTTTGTTTCTTCCCCTTCCATTCTTCATTTCTTTTTCCCTTCACTTATCTGTTTTTTTTTCCTAGCCCTTTTCTTCCTTTCCTACACTTATCTATCCTTTCTTTCCCTCCATTACTCCCTTCCCATTTAAAATTGCTTAATTTTTTCAGCTTGAAAAATGCAAAAAATAAAATAAAATCAATGTATCATCCTGAGTTGACTCTTGCCTTTTTTTTTAACCATCCTATGATTTGGTGCAAGAGTATCTGATAGAATTTTGCTTGAACATGGAAGAGTTGTATTCTGTAAACTCCATTACAGTACCTATAGTGAGCTGTTCTACTCAGTACCTAAAATACAACTAGTACAATGTAGATAATCAGATTTGATACCGATTTACTTTTTATATAATCCAAATTCAGGCACAGGCAGCTCAACACTTCTCCAAATCCTGTCCATATCTCGTGTTTTAACATCAAGTGTAGCCTTTGACCTGTACAGAGCACAATGACCTCACATAGGTGTTTACTCTTCATTAAATTGTCTTCCTCCCTTCCTCTGGCTCCTCCCTCTAGTTTTCCTCCTCCTCTTCCTCCTTCCTGTTCCTCCAACTGCTTCGCCTCATACTCTTCTTAGTCTTTCTTTCCTCCCTCCTCCCCCCCTCCTCTCACATTCCTTCTTCACTATGAACCCCAAACAGGCCTGGAAGGCATAATCCTTGCTGATGAATTTTGTCTTAAATATCATTTTCTTTTGGCCCTATATCTGCATGTCTGGATAGCCTTGTGTTCATCATATTGTCTTGTGTGATTTCTGTCGTCTCTGTCAATGCCACAAATGCTGTAGTTACAGACCAGATTGGGGGTCTAGCAGAGAACTTGACATAAAGCAGGAGGCTTGAAACAAACATCGTTGAGTGATAGCTTGGAGGTCTACTGCTCAAGAGTTCTGTAGTCAAACTGCCTGGGAAAGAGCTGGAAAAACCCACCTTCTTAAGGACTTTTGTATACTCAAACAACTGCTAAAATGAGTTGTAGTTATAACTCTTGCTCCAAACTTTGGAAGCCTTAAATATGTGAACTTGTTTCTGGAACATTGTTAACATCTTACTGAATATCAAAGTGCTGCTCTGGGTCTCAGTGCTTCTGGAGCAAGAGTGGTTACCACAGGTAAGCAGTGGGGTGTGGACATCTGCAAATTTAAGAAATGTTTCTTAGTGCCCCACTTCATGCTGTCTGTCATGTATCAGAGATTAAAGTAACTCAAAAGAGATGAACAAATTTAACAGGATTTTAACATACGTTTTTAGTATTTATCTTATGCCATTTTAAAATCTATGCAGTTTTTTAGAACCTTTGGTACGTAGTAGGTAATTTTTGTTGTTGTTGTTTTTCTAGGAAGGCATGTATGCATGATCAACAGTTCTTGTTTTTATTTATATGTGTGCATGAATGTTTGGTGTAGGTAAGAGTCCCATGGAGAACAAAAGAGTATGTCAGTCAGATCCCTGGAGCTTAATTTATAGGCAGTTGTGAGCCACCCAATGTAGTGTTGGAAATTAGATTCTCTGGAAGAGCAGCACTTGCTTGTAGCCACTGAGCCATCTCTCCAGTGCATCCACAGGACTTTTGTTTAGGGTAGTTTTCATATCTATGGTAATAGTCTTTAGTGATGTCTCTCAGAGTATGCCCAGAAAACCCTTGCATTAAAATTAGGCAGCAATGAAACACAGTGACCAAGGCCTTATGTCCAGGAACTAAACATGATGACTCATATCTCATCCTCATACCTACTACTGTTACTCTAGGATATGAATTTTGCCTCTGTCTTTCTTGTAAAGTATGACTAAAAAAAGACACATGGTATCCTGACTTGAAAGAAGTTAACATCTATAAAATGCTTATAAAAATGTCTGATGCATAACAAACACTCATAGTATTTGACTGAATAATTAAAATTGCCTGAAGTAGAAAAGGAAGTGTATTGCAGAGCCATTTCTTGATCCCACTCAATACCAAATGGACTAGAATCAATCTCTTTCTTCTCTCTTTTCTCCCTCTCTCTCCCATGTATCTTTTTTAGTGTGCATATGCATGTGTCTGTATTGACGTTCATGTATATGAATGCAGATGTGTGGACCACAGCACATATGTGGAAGTGAGCAGACAACCTTGGTTGCCAATCATCACCTTCTACCTTGCTTGATAATTGGTCTCTCATTGTTCTCTGCTGTGTACTCCAAGCTAGCCAGTCTTTGAGATTCTATGGATTCTCTCATTTGCTTCTTATCTTTCTGGGAAATCAAGTGTATTACAATCCCTCATGCTATCCAACCAGGTTCTATGTGGATTGTGGGGACTCAAACTCAGCTCCTCACAAGTGATTTTTATCCACTGAACCATATCCCCAGCCTGAATTCAAATTTCTTGTCTCTGTGGCATCTTTAAATGTTCTTCAGACAATTCACGACTGTTATTTTTTTAAAACCACTGTTTTTATATTAGGAACTTTGCAAGAATTGAATCCATCCATGTGGGTAATGTAGAAAATTCTAACTTACTGAACATGTTAGAGCCATATAGCTGCAAAATCTCCAAATCCTTATGGGAGACCCCCCATCTAATTAAATGAACTAATAAAGCATGTTTCTGTAGTGGTTAGTGTCTCAAGAGATGGATCTCAATAAACAGCTTTTCTAAGCTTATAAATAGGTAACTTCTTTCTATGATCAGATTCCCCAGGATAGTGACAGATTTCTACCTATATGTTTGTATATCTAAAACTTGTGTATAACTGGGACCCCTGAGACTTTAGGATATATCTCTTTTCCTGAAAAGCCAATGCAGACTCTACCCATGGTGAGTGAAGCTCTGATATAAAAATATAGCTTTGTGCATGATTTTCCAGTGTGTGCTTTTAACTCCAGAAGGGAATTTAGGAGTGCTGTGAAATCTGTTACTTTCTCCATATTTATTTTGTCATTAGAGTCAGTTTTCACAGTTGCATTGGATGACTTTACATAACACACAAAACAAGGCCATAGGGGCTGGAGGGATGGCTCAGCCGTTGGGAGCACTTGCTGCTCTTCCAGAAGATTCTAGTTCAATTCCCAGCACCCACATGTCAGTTCCCAGTTTTCTGTAACTCCAGTTCCAGGGTATCTGAAGTCCTCTTCTTACCTCCTCAGGCATCAGGCATACACATTGTATAAAGACATAAGTGCGGGCAAAACATCAATACATTTTCAAAAGTATTCTTAGCTGGACAGTGATGGCACACTTTTTTATTCTCAGCACTTAGGAGGCAGAGGCAGGAGCATCTCTGTAAGTTTGAAGCCAGCCTGTTCTACAGAGTGAGTTCCGAGACAGGCTCCAAAGCTATACAGAGAAACCTTGTCTTGAAAAAATACAAATAAATAAATATTTTTAAAATGGTATTATTATCTGGACCAGATTTTCACAGGTAAGGGGGAAAAAATCCAAGAAGGCTGAAGTACCCACTCCAGGGGTTGTTTGATACAAGTTAAGATGCTGTGACCTATCACAATTTAGGGACTCTGTGACATGAGGACCTCTAAAAAGCTTCCAGGAAACAAGTAGGCATTTGATAATTTATTTATTATTTATTTTGAAAATATATTTTAAATTTGTATATGTGTGGGGGAGGGGCATGTGGGTGGTGGTGTCTGCAGGGGCTAGAAAACAGCATCTGATCCCCTCTCACTGGAGCTACAGGGGTTGTGAGCTACCCCAGCATTGATGCTGGAAATAAATGGGGGTCCTATAAAGAGCGGCAAGCAGGTTTAACTACTGAAACATCTCTCCAGCATCCTCCTCTTTTATATTGATGAATGTTTTTATACATGACAGTTATAGGTTTTATAATAAAAAAAATTGTATTTTACAACTGAGCTGGCGTTCACAGTTTCATAGAAACAATAACTGGGGTGAACTGCATCCTTCCCAGCCCACAGGTGGAAGCTTAACCTAGTGCTTCAGTTTCATTTCTATTGCTCTGCTAAAACAGCCCAACTGAAAGCAACTCAGAAGAAAGGGTTTATTTGGCTTACAGCTTATTATATAGTCTATCATTATGGGGAAGCCAAGCAAGAATGTATTATAGTCACAGTCAAGAACAGAAAGAGATATTCACCCACTCTGTGCTTGCTTGCTATTTATGATCAACTAACTTTCTTTACTCTTATACAGTTCAATGCTCAGCCTAGGGAATGGTGCTGCTCATATTGGGTTGGGTCTGAGAACAAGTAAGATTGTCCTCCACAGACAACACCCACAGGTGAACCTGAATTAGATAATTGTTCATTAAGTGCTTTCTAGGTGATTTTGTATTTTAACAAGTTGACAGTTAAAACCAATCAACCTTTGTACTCCAAGTGTGTGTGTGTGTGTGTGTGTGTGTGTGTGTGTGTGTGTGTGTGTGTTGGGAAACTTTCTTTAAAGGGATAATTTGAAGTCATAACTTTCAAGTGGGCCATGCTCCAATATGCTTGTTTTACCCATAGGAATGGGCCTTTTGGACGTTGTATATGCACAGAGGAGAAGTCATTCAAGAGGACAAGGAGTATATGGCCACATCTAAGCCAAGGCAGGAAGCCTCAGGTGAAATAATTCTTGAAAACAGGATGATTTTTGACATCTTAACTCTGGATGATGAGGAAATAAACTTCTGTTATCTAAGCCATTCTGTTTGAGGAACATTAGTATAGAAACTCTAACACATTAAAATAATAATAATCACTGCGACATTACTTTGTGTGGTTTCCTTGAAATCTATACTCAAATGCAAAACTTAAAGAGAGGTACCTTAAAGGAAGTCATTGCCCTTTTGTACAGTAGTCTAGGTAATTGCTCACTTCCACCCCACAAGATTGGCTCCAGGAACTTCACTCCTGAGGAAAACTCATAGGGTCTTGTTGCGTCCCAGGGAATTATAGTCAGCTAATGGATGCTGTGAGTGATATCTTCTTTTTACCTTTATTGTTGTAGCCACAAACAAGCTCCTCATGTTCCTGTGAGTAACTCCTGACCCATGGCCCATCCAAGTAACCCAGATAAAATTAACTGGTTCACTGAGGTAATCTTGGGTGGTGCCATTTCTTTCATGGGTCATTCCTGACCTATCTGGGTGAGTCATCATTTGATCTTCTCCAGAAAAGTTTACACAAGAGTACCAGAGGAAATGGGGAAGAAGAGAGCCTCAGAAGGGGGGTGTGAGGGCTTGCTGCTCTTCAAGAGCACTGGAATTCAGCACCCAGTACCCATGTCAGGCAGCTTGCAACTGCCTGGAACTCCAGCTCCAGGGAATCTGATGGCCTCTTCTGGCCACCTTGGGTATGTGTGTGTGTGCATGTGTGTTAGTCAGTTAGTTAATTAATTAAACTAAATCTTCAAACATTACTAAAAATAAAATTAAAGTTCTAAGAGGTCAGGTCAGTGGTAAAAAGCATCATTATTAGCAAGTTCTAGCACAGAAAGCTTAGCCATATCTTCAGCTTTATATTGTGTCATTGTCTCGTTGTCCTGTGTGGCTTTGTTGAGTCTCCAGCCACAAGGAACTTAGCTTTGTGGAGCCGTGGGAACAGGGAGACTTTAGACACTTCCTCTCAATGCACTGCCTGTCTGTCCACTGCCTGTCAACGTAGTGCCTGTCTGTCTACAGCCTGTTAATATAATGCCTGTCACTACATTGTCTTGCAGTACATGGCCTGTCTATACACTGCCTCTCAGTGTACTGTCCCTTGGCTCACTCTCTTTCAGTCCATTGTTTTTCAGCTTGGGCCCTGTAAAGAAAGTGAGGCACCCTGAGTAGTCAGGGTCAGTTTCTGGTAGGTGGGGGTCAAACTCTTCCCTGATCATATAACTTGTGGAGCTGAGACACAATATGGGCAATGTGCTATCTCCTCATACCTTTGATGATACCACCATGGTTGGAGAAAGGTACAGAAACGCCAGTTTTCAACCTTATCTCCATCATAACATTTTCCTGAAAATATTGTAGGATCTGCTTACAATGCTAAATTCAGAGTCTCTTAGCAGTGGGCCTCTGAGAAAGCACTCAGGAGATGGATAACCTGTGCTTAGCCTCTATATTAGATTCCTACACTAGGAACCTGAAACTTTTCTCTCTATGTATTCATGCATTAAGACTGCACAGCAAAATTGTCAGAATGTTGTGTTAACCACTCTTACACACAAGTTGTTGTCATGGAAGACTGCTTCATGCTTCTGCCAGTGTGGAAAATTCCACGCATCTCTTGTGTTCTTTATTGGTGACAGTGCAGGATCGGCATTTTGTCCAAATGGAGTAAGGAGATAAGGGTTTTGAGAGATCATCCTACTGCTTCTCTTTACTATGTTCACACATTTAGAAAAGCTTGTGTTAAAGGGGACAAATCCACTTTCTTGTAGGTCAGAAATCTAACAAACATTTCACTGCATTAATGTCAAAATGTCAATGGTAAAGATTCCTGGGTAATGCAAAAAGGATCCCTCTTCCTATTTTTACAGTTGCCATTAAAGGCTCATGAAGAGAAATCTTTCTTTCTGGTTAAGAGAATGGATTCCCTGGCCTGGATGGAGAATAACAATTCAAAAGGATAGGTCAATAACCTGGATAAGGGCTTACACCTAAGAAAGTCAGGTCCTCCTTAAGCAATACTAAAGACAGAGGCAGAATAAATATCATTTCTTCTTCCCAGAGTCCTGCTTTGTTCAATTGCTTACAGAGCTGATTCCTTGTAGCTTTGTAAATACAAACAACTTTTTTTTTTTTTTTAATTACCCAGAAGTGTCAATTTTTCCTGTTCCTTCTCTTCCTATTCTAAGCAAATTTTTAGTAACACTTCCGGATTTTAATCCTCAAAATCCCTCTACCCACTTTGTAACTGCTTATCTGTCACATGGGTAACTTCTGTTTAACTCAAAAGGCATGACTTTTTCTATTTATCTTCTCCATGCTCCTCCTCTGGGCAGCTGCTAAGATTTACAGCTCACTGCCCCAGAGTTTTTCTTTTTTCTTTTTATTTATTTATTTATGTTCATGATAAATGAAGACAACATGTAAATAAGATTGGAAAAAGCACAGGAACAAATAGCCAATCTTGGTCTCAACAATTCATGCTCTTACAATCCGTCCTCTTTCTTGACAACTGGAATCCTGGAGTTCCACCTGGGGCCTAGCCATGGATCTCTGCACCTACTTCCATCAGTTATAGGATGAGAGTTCTAGCACAACAGTTAGGGTGTTCGGCCATCTGATCACCAGACTAGGTCAGTTTGGGCTTTTTCTCGACCATTGTCAGTAGTCTACAGTGGAGGTATCATTGTGGATTCCTGGGGACCTCTCTAGCACTTTGCTTCTTCCTATTCTCATGTGGTCTTCATTTATCATGGTCTGCTATTCCTTGTTCTCCCTTTCTGTTCTTGATCTAGCTCTTTCCATCGAACTTTGTCCTTCATTACCCCCACTCATGTCCAGGTTGTTCATGTAGGTTGTTCACCAACCCCACATCTGACAGAGGGCTGATATCCAGAATATATAAAGAACTCAAGAAAGTAGACACCAAAATGACCAACTTGTCCAAAATGTCCAATTAAGAAATGGGCTATAGAACTAAGCAGAGAATTCTCAACAGAGGAAGCTCAAATGGCTGAAATACATTTAAGGAACTGCTCAACATCCCTAATTATCCGGGAAATGCAAATCAAAATGACTCTGAGATACTACCTTACACTTGTCAGAATGGCTAAGTTAAAAAACACTGAAGACAGCTTATGCTGGAGAGGATATGGAGCAAGGGGAACTCTCCTCCACTGCTGGTGGGAATGTACAGCCACTTTGGAAATCAATATGGCACTTTCTTAGAAAACTGGGAATCTATCTCCCTCAATACCCAGATATACCACTCTTGGGCATATGCCTAAGGAATACTCAATCATACCACTAGGACATTTGCTCAGCTATGTTCATATCATCGTTTGTAATAGCCAGAACCTGGAAACAACCTAGATGCCCTTCAATTGAAGAATGAACTGTGGTGGTATTGAATTCCCCAAAAATATTGTGCACCCTAATAAATTTATCTGAGGTCAGAGAACAGACAGCCACTAGATACAGAGCCAAAAATGGTGACTAGAAAATGAGTCAGAGCAAGCCATAGCAGAAGCTGGGTGGTGGTGGTGCTTGCTTTAATCCCAGTACTTGGGAGGCAGAGCCAGGCAGATCTCTGTGAGTTCAAGGCCACATTGGAAACAGCCAGGCATGATGACACACACCTTTAATCCCAGCGGGTGGGGGCAGAAAGGGAAAGATTATATAAGGCATGAAGACTAGAAATTAGAAGCATTTGGCTGGTTAAGCATTCAGTCTTTAAGCAGCACAGTTCAGCTGAGATTTATTTGGATGAGGATTCAGAGGCTATAAGTCTGAGGAAATAGGATCAGGTGAGGAACTGGTGAGGTGAGGAAGCTGTAGCTTGTTCTGCTTCTCTGATCTTCCAGCATTCACCCTAATAACTGGCTTCAGGTTTGATTTTATTAATAAGTACCTTTAAGATTCCTGCTACAATGGATAAAGAAAATGTGGTACATATACACAATGGAGTACTACTTAGCAGAGAAAAACAATGACATCATGAGGTTTGCAGGCAAATGGATGGATCTAGAAAAAAATCATCCTGAGTGAGGTAATCCAGACTCAGAAAGACAAACATGGCCTGTACTCACTCATAGGAAGATACTAGATGTAAAACAAAGATGACCAGACTGCTACTCACAAATCTAGGGTGGCTACCTAGAAAACAGAACCCTAAGAAAGACACAGGGATTGCCCAATGACAGAGAAATGGATGAGTTTTTCTTTTAAAAGATTGAAAAACAATTGGCCTTGAGCTTCCTTCTGAACCTGTTCTTAAATTCTTTTATCAACAATAACTCTCAGAGGGGATCCAAATTTTCCCAGTGGTGTTATTATTTAGATCAGGAGCAGAACTGAGCTCTTTGTTGTTACAATATTAAGGCACTCTTGCCTTTTTAAAAATTATTAGCTTGCTATTGGAGTTGTTAGGGTCAGAGCCTGTTGTGCTCTGGAAGCTGCCAGGCCTAGCCACCCTTCCTCAAAATTATAAATAAAGAGTCAAATAAAAGAGAAAAACAGAAAAAAGAGATGTCTTAGTTAGGGTTTCTATTGCTGTGAAGAGACACCATTACCACAGCAACTCTTACAAAGGAAAATATTTAATTGGGGTTGGCTCAAAGTTTCCGAAGTTTAGTCCATTATCATCACGGTGAGAAGCATGGCAGCATGCTGGCAAACATGGTCCTGGAGAAAGAGCTGAGAGTTCTACATCTTGATCCACAGCCAACAGGAAGTGAAGCAAGTTCCACATTGGGCATAACTTGAGCATTGAGACTTCAAAGCCTGCCCCAACAGTGACATACTTTCTCAAACAAGGCCACACCTTCTAATAATGCCACTCCCTACAGGCTAAGCATTTAAACATATGAATCTATGGGGGCCATATCTATTCAAATCACCACAGAAGATTTATTCAATGTGGCCATCTTGAGAAGGGAAACAAAAAAGTCCAGTGACCACCTCCCTTATTCACCTTGGTGGCTTAGCAGTGACCACCTCCCCTGTTCTCTTTTGTGGCTTAGCAGAGGTTTAAGTTTAAATCAAAGGCAAAATAACTAAGACCTGGTTGTGGTGTGGTCCTACCCATTGTTATTCTCCATGCTTCAGTCTATCCTACAGTTTTGTTCTTCTAGGAGACAAGCTCCCTTTCTGGTTGACATCAGGGACACGGTTCTGTCTTTCTCCCAGTATAAGATTTATAGAGGAAAACCAAGTTCTTGACATCAGTTGTCTTAGGGTGTGATAGCCAAAGGGAGGGTGCAAGCAACCATGTTGAGTATCTTCATTCCTCCCTGGACCAGCACAAACTGAAAGCTGCTCCCAGCTTATCCAGAGGCTGCTCACACTCACTGGTTCATGATGAGTTTTCTGCATCTTTGTCACATCTCTTAGAATGAACTTTCCTCTTTCTGTGTTCAGCAGCCATTTTTCTTGTTGTTGTTGTTGTTCTAAATTGAAACATTCCTTCACAGAGGCTGGAGAATACTTCATGAAACCCACAGAGCTCTGGAAGTTTACAAAGTACAAGATTCACAAGTCCCTGTCCCAAGTTGTCATAAGCAGTGAAGCCACAGAAAAGGGTCAACTCTCTTTAGTGGCTCTGCCTGTAAGTTGTGCAAGAGATGCAGCTTTTGTGAGCCACCACCCATACAAGTGTGGACTTTCCAGTAATTCAGCTGCCTTTTATAAGGAACCCTGATGAATTCTCTGGTGTCTAAGCTAGACTTCTGTGTAATTTTCATCCATCTGTCACTGGTGTCCTCTCTGGGATGAACAGGGATTTGTTCATGTTCCCATGTGAAAAGGAACACAACATTCCTTTCCATCCTTTACATGACTGTGATGTTTCTGGTTACGGATTATCTGGTATTCAGTTTTAATTCCATTTACCATAAATCATATTTACTCATTCTGGGGTTTATGGTGTGGTCATTGCAGGGATCACCCTACCTACCACAGTCATCTAACTTGGACAATTAGCAGGCAGGTCTTGTGTTGGTGAGTTCTGAGACTGATTCTGGCAGCTCTGAACACAAATTGAATTCAGCCAGTGAGCTGAGACTTCTAGGGGAAGTGTCATGCTCTGAGGGACACAATGTGTACAAAGAAAAACCACATTTGATCCTTCAGGCATAAGGGTGATAAATGCAAAGGAGCTTCCACTTGACATTAATAATGGTGACAGGAAGTGTCTCTAGAGGAGGCCAGCTCTGCACACTTGAAACCCTTTTCAAGTTTAAACTCTAAAGTAGTACCAAGCCTTCATTTTTCTATAATGAAGTTTAAAGCTGAATTGCAGGTAATAAATCAAAACTAAATATACAAATATGAGAAAAGTTTTTCCTAAATTTTAGTGCAATTTCTTATTTATTTTGTTGGCATACATTAATTATGTGGAATAAGGGGTTGTGCCAAGACATTTTCATACATATTTATAATGTATGTTTAGGAGGTGGAGGCAGGAGGATCAGAAAGAAGTTCAAGGTCATCTTCAACTACATAGGAAGTACTGGAGTACATGAGACCCTGTCTCAAAAAAAGTAATAAAATTATATTAAAGTTAACAAATAGAACAAATTATTAAAAACATAAAAAATAAAATAATAAGTAATGTGATAAGACGTGTTGGTTATATTCATTCTCATCCACTTCTCTCATCTCCTTTCCACTCTTGCTATTCTGCTTCCTCTTTTCAGTCAGTAGTGCATCTTTTATTTTCATGAGGGGTGTGCATGTGTGTGAGTGTGTGTGTGTGTGTATGTGTGTGTGTGTGTGTGTGTGTGTGTGTGTGTGTGTGTGGTGTAGCAATGAATGAGTTTCATGGGTAAGAAGCTATTTATATGAGTATGGTCAACTTACCTGTGGCTGGACCACAGAAGAAAATGTAAAAGCATATATGTGTATGTGTGTGTGTGTGTGTGTGTGTGTGTGTGTGTGTGTGTGTGTGTGTGTGTGTGTGTGTGTGTGTGTGTGTGTGTGTGTGGTGTAGCAATGAATGAGTTTCATGGGTAAGAAGCTATTTATATGAGTATGGTCAACTTACCTGTGGCTGGACCACAGAAGAAAATGTAAAAGCATATATGTGTATGTGTGTGTGTGTGTGTGTGTGTGTGTGTGTGTGTGTGTGTGTGTGTGTTTGAGATACAGTTTTTTTTGTGTGTGTAATCTTCACTTTCCTGGAACTAACTTTGTAGTCCAGGGTCACCTCAAACTCACAGAGATCCACCTGCCTCTGCCTCCAGAGTGCTGGGATTAAAAGTGTGCAACATTACCAGGCAATGGGAATTTGTTTTCATTTATTGTTGTATTCCTGTCTTGAACAGTTTGATGGAAGAGGTGGCACCCACCCTGAATCACATTGCCCCTGCTCTGCAGCCCCCACTCTTGGGATCAGAACATATGTTTCTCAAGCTCTTCTTATAAAAGAGAAAACATAAGAAGCAACAAGTGAAGTTGTTGTTGTTTTCTAAATTCATGGCCAATTGTAGAAGGTAAATTTGAAGATATTGTAAAAGAAACATGAGGAGGCCTGGGGATGTGGCTCAGTTGGCAAATTGCTTGGCTAGCATATACAAATCCCTGAGTTAGATTCTCAGGATTGCATGAAGCAGGTGCTGCAGTTCCTACCTACAATTCCAGCTCTGGGGTGATGGATGTAGGAGGGTCAGTAGGCCAAGGTCATCCTAACCCACATAGAAAATTAGAGGCCGGCTTGCATTACATGAGGCACCATCTCAAAAGAGAAAAAGAATAAAAAAAGAATAAATAAATAGAATGGATAAATAGAGGATAAAGTGTTTTTAGTAACATCACTTCTCAGGGAAACCACAAGAGTTCAACTTACTGTACAGACACTGCACTTGAAACTTTTTTAAGTCCATTCTTTCAAAACCTCATGTTCCAGGTGACAGGCACAAACTAGGTTTGGCATAGCAGGTAAATATACTTCCAGAGTCAGTCTTGCTACAGAGACCAATGGGGCCAAGTTGACACTGCAAGAGACTTCTAGACATCATTTGAATCTATACATTATACTTCCTAAAGTACATTGACACAAAAAATATTTACTGGTTACTAGCATATCCCAAACATTTCCAGGTTTTGGTTAAAATCTAAGAGAGTTCTTACATTCAGTGATCTAGATACCTAACTAGACAATGGAGCCATTTGATCAGCAGACAATTATATGTGTTAAATTATAGAAACACAGATATAGAAGCACAGAATAGAGTTAAATCATCATGTTTAGGAAAATTTTTATGAAGACACAATAGACTGATGACACCAAACATGCAGAAGTCAGGATGGTGCTCAGCTAGAAGCTTCACCCTTTTCACTAGCATTCATAGTGATGGAAGGTAAGTAATTATGAATATAAAAACTTGGTGAGCTAAAAGGTCACTGTATATAGTGACATTCCTATAAGACATACCTACTGGAACAATAGTGGTATAAACATCATGGGAGTAACCAAGCACCTTTTGATTGGATTTAAGATCTGTTCCATCAAATGAAACCCATATCAGACATTGATAATGAAGTCAAGACCCTAAGACTACATAGTTCATGGGCCCAAGAAGAAAACTTACTACTAATATTCTGCTAAATGTAAATACCAATAAAAAACTCCTAATGACATATTATTATATCCATATGTCAGTGTCTCATACAATCATCATCAGAAAATTCTTGTAATAGATGGTAATTAACCCAGATCCATAACTGGACAACAAAGACAGAGTGAAAAACTATGGATCACTCGGCTATAAATGGTGTGTCTGTATCACACTGCTCCCTCAGGACTCAGAGATCTCTGCAGAAGAGGAGTCAGAAAGATTGTAAGAGTCAGAGATGGAAGCTGACTTCCAGGAAATAGCATTTTATAGACACAACAGGAATGGTACATTCAGAGAATGAATTCACTGAGATTACAGTACCTGTAAGTCACACACAAGTTCAGACCAGACAAAATCCAGCACTGAGAAGTAAAAGTAGGCACAAACTCTTACTCATAATCAAGAACCTTTTTGCAATTGATATGTGCTGAGAGAAGTGAAAAAAAAATCAATTTTCTTCAGCAGGGTGTTCCTGGTTATATTAACCCTATCACAGGGCAGGCAGGCAGCATTCTCAGAAAGAGCTAACCAACACAAAAGGAATTTCATGCTTTCTTTTGTTTTGGTGTGTGTGTGTGTGTGTGTGTGTGTGTGTGTGTGTGTGTGTGTGCAACTTGTTATTTTTGTGTGGATTTGTTTTGTTCTTTGCTTTGATCTTGTCTTTCTTTCTACTCTTTTCTTTTTTCCTCCTTTTTTAAAAAAATTATTCCCTCATACAATACATCCCAAACACAGCCTCTCCTTGATCTATTCCTCACAGTCCCTGCTCCCCACCTCCCCCAGAAGGAGCATCACTATTCCAGACTGACTTTTCTTCTCTTTCTCTTCAGTAAAGAATAGGCATCCCAGGGATATTAACTGAACATGGCATAATAAGATGCAATAAGACTAGGGAAGATCTTCATATCAAAGCTGGAGGAGGTAACCCAGTAGGAGGAAAAGGGTCTGAAGAGCAGACAAAGGAGTCAAAGACAACCCCACTCCAACTGATAGGAGTCCCACAAAATTTTCAAGTTAAATCACTGCAAGTCAGCCCTTTCTTTAATAGATAAAGAATATGATCCAGAAAGCCAGCTCATGAACCAGCCAAAGACCCTGATCACACTGCATCACACTGCCAGGAGCCCTTCAAGCAGACCCAGCTACACAACTGTCTCCCATCTGCAGAGGGTCTAGTCTGGTCCCATGCAGGTTCCACAGCTGTTTGTCTAAATTTCATGAGTTCCTTTGAGCTTGACTCAGTTGTCTCTGTAGATTTCCCCATCATGATCTTGACCGCCCCCTCTTGCTCATAGCATCCTTTTTTCCTGTCTTCAATTGGACTCCAGCACCTTGCTCATCTCTGATTATGCAGGGAGGGGCTTGGTCCTGCCTGAACTGAAAGTATCATGCTTAGCTGTCCCCCATGGGAGCACTTACCCTGTTGGATAAAGCGATGGGGCAGAGATGGGAGGAAGTTGGGTAGATGGGGGAAGTGGGTGGAGGCATGAGAGGGGGAACTGTGGTTGGTTTGTAAAATGAATTTTTTTTAATTAAAAAATAAATAAATAAGAGAAAGAATATGAAATAGATTGGGTAGGAAAGGGGGATTTGGGAAGAGTTGGGCAAGGGGAAAGAGTAAGACTAAAATATATTGTATGAACAATTTAAAAAATAAATAAATAAAAGAAAAAGGAGCATTTAATTAAATGTTGGTAAGTCAGTGGAAGATAGTCTAGAAGACAGATGAGGAGAGGTATCTGAATCTGTGGAAGAAACTAAATCTGGAGCCCCAGAAATAATGGTATCTTAGAACATGGTGGGAGCAAAATTACTGTGAAAGGATTCCACCAGAAAACATCTGTAGTGGGTAGCCATCCCAGCATTGGCCTGGAAGTTCCAACCCCCAATGAGGCTTAGGTAATGGTCACGCCCACAAGGCGGGGCTGAGGGAGGGAGCAGAAGACTCAGGATGGAGAGGAGAAGTCTCTCTTGGTTCTGGGACCCTGGACTCAGGAGGTAGACTGAGCAGAGTTCTCCAGAGAACATCGCCGGACTGTACCATACCTTTGCCAGACCCTACAACCTATCCCTTCATTTGTAAGTTACCCCACAAAATAAACCTCCCTTTAAACTACGTGGAGTGGCCTTAATAATTTCACCAATAAACATCATTCTATTTAAATGACATATCTGTCAAATAAAAGCATGGGGGACAATGGAAAATAGGGTGAGTGGGAGCAAATTATGTGCAATGATTTTTATCATTTTCCTTTTCCTTCTTTATTTGTGTGTGTGTGTGTGTGTGTGTGTGTGTGTGTGTGTGTGTGTGTGTGGTATCTTGTACATTCATGTGTGTATGCACCTTCTCATGTGTAGTATGCAGGTGAGTGTAGCCTGAGGTTGTTACTGAGATTCTTCCTTGGTTGCTCTCCACTTAACTCTTTTCAAGGCAGAGTATCTCACTGGGATCTAGTGCTTGCATGCATACCTACTTTCCTTAGCCAGTTAGCTCTGAAGATCTTGTGTCTCTTTGGAGCAGGCTGGAATTACAGAAGTCTGCTGCTTCTACAAAGCGTTTATGCAAGTTCTGGGAATCTGAACTCTGGTTTTCCTTTGTGCAGTAAGCTTTAACTGCTGAACCATATCCTCAGACTCTTGTCCCAGTAGATTTAAAAAGCATGCACTGTCCAGTATCCATTCAAGATGCTTAGTCATCTTAGGGCCTTACGTCCTAGTCCTACATAATCTATGCACTGCGTGGTCACATAATCTGTACTCAGCATGACCACGTAATCTATGTGCATGCGTGACATAACTACAAAAACCAATATGTGCATGTGTGAGGTGGACCTATAAAAGCAGGTTCCACTGGTCAGTGGTGGCACACACCTTTAATCCCAGCACTCGGGAGGCAGAGGCAGTTGGATCTCTGTGAGTGTGAGGCTAGCCTGGGCTACAGAGTGAGTTCCAGGAAAGGTGTCAAAGCTACACAGAGAAACCCTGCCTAGAAAAACAAAAATAAAAATAAAAATAAAAGAGCTTGTCCCACTTATTCCTCCCCTCTCTTCCTTCATAGTCATTCCATAGGCCTATGCACACCCCTTCTGTTCCCTTCCCTTAATAAACTCTTACAGTGGGGAAAAAAAGATGTATTACTATGCTGAAAGTGTAACATTCACAAAAAATGAGTGAAAGTTGATGATAAAAAATATGGAGCCTGTCAGGGCTTGGAGTAGAGGGAAGTAAACCTGTAATTGTTTACAGAAGAATGAAGACACTAAATAGACATGTATGCCCTTCCCATAGGTCTCAGACTATTGAAACAATGGAGCACAAGGAGCTAGAATTTCTTTAGAAATCTTAAGCTAGAAAGAAACAGGCTGAATGGACCACAAATAAGCTGGGATTTCTCTAGAAATATCAAGCTAGGGAGAGAAAGGCTGAAACTTAGTTCTAAGCAGAGGAACAGAGTCTGACAACTTCTCAAACGACCTTGCATAGGAGGAAGAAGTCCAGACAACAATGGATCAGGAGTGGCTGGGATCACATTTTGACAAGAGCTGCTGAGCTATGCATACCTCCTGCCCTCTATTAAAACCTTAACACCTGAAGATGGACATAGGCGTCATACTGTACATTTGACAAGCTAAGGTTGAAGAAATAAAGAAGTAGCTTGTCCTACTAACAGTTAAAAATCAAGGAAATGAGTCATGGAGGAGCATGTATCAGAATAAAAGTTATCAGACTGGGAAATGTAACTAATTAAAAGGCACAAAGTATCTTGCACCTGTATTTTTCCTATAGTATTTATGAAAAGCTAACGTGGGTGTTCAAGTTATGGTAAGATTTCTTAGCAGACACATTACAGATGCATTTATTGTTAAAGGTGGGTGGTTTTTTGTTTTGTTTTTTGCTTTTTTGATAAAATTTAGACATCTCTATAGCAAACCCAGGTGTGGTATTACATGCTCTGATCTGTAAATATAATAAGCTTTTTAATGAGCACAAAGTATAATACTGTAATTAGACAGTGTTGCTGTGTTGAGACAATAGCTGGGAAAAGACTTCATATTTAAATTGAGTTATGTGATTGTTTGATAGAAAAATGATGTTTGAAAGTTAGTTTGCAAAGGCAAAAATGGTTTATTTTACATCCCCTTTATGAAAGACAAGTTTTACTTATAAAACACACACACACACACACACACACACACACACACACACACACACTCACTCACTCACTCACTCATGCATAACCACAATGGCACTCAAACATGCACACATAACTATAATACTGCACACAAGATTTTGGAGGAAAATAAATTAAAAGAATTAAAAATTCTTCTACAGATCCTGTGAGAGCTTCAAAGTTATCAGAAATTTTAGTTTTATTTTCCAGGATCAAGAACAACATTCTTTACATTGCTGTAAATTGTCCATAGGTTCCTTGTGTAGCTCATTTGCAGTTGATGCCTGCCTGTGGAGGAAGAGCGAGGAGTTCTCTTTGAGAGCATTGCCCACACCTACATGCCTGGCCCTACATCCATGTACTGATACATACTCACAGCACTGATAGAACTACGTGGATTATAGTAAAAGGAAAAAGCGGGAAGAACATGAAGTTGGGAGGAAGATGGATTATGGCACTCAGAGGGAGCTGGGAGAGAAGAGTGAGAGGTGGATATGGTATATGGTTAAGACACATTGCTTACATGTGTGCAATTTTCAAAGAGTAAACAAACTATTTTTAAAGTTATCAATTTTAATGTTATTCCGGTGAATAAATACTTTTAGTAACAACAAAAGTGTACAATAATAATAATCTGCAAGTTCTTTTGAAAGAAAAACAGGTTGATCCCTCTTAGGAATTGTCCTTTCTTAAAAGCAGAGCAAAGAGAAACTGTCAGTGCCTCTGTGAAGGACAATCCTCCCCTTCTTTGCATCTATACACTGCACATTAGATGAAGGATGGTGGCGGGAATCATGAACAGAGTGACTGGACAGCACAGTTTCTTCTTCACTGTCTTCATTCAAGCCCAGTATCTCCACGGGTCTTATTATTGGCCTTCCCCAGCATGTCTAGGAAAACAGTGTTAGGCAGAGAGTTTGCACCATAGGAACTGCTTCTGACTTCATCAAACATTAAGCAGGTGTGAAGGTGCCCAGGGCAAGTGATAGTCTCTGAAGCTTCACACACAGAGCTATAGTGCTGCTCACATACATCGGCTCCCTTCTCAGCACTGTCTCGGGAACCAATGCATTAACATTGATTCCATTTCTGCAAAGAATGATCCTGAGGCTGGGGAGATGGCTTGGTCAGTAAATTACTTACTCTGCAAGCATGAGATCTGATTTTGATTCCCAGAAAACATGTTAAAAAGTTGAGAGTAATGCCAGTTTTAGAAAGGCAGAATCAAGAGATTGCTATAGCTTGCTTGGCCAGTTGGATAGCAGAATTGGTGAGCCCTGTGCCAGTAAGAAATTGCTTCAAACAACAAGGTGGTATAAAGTGCAAGAAGACATTTGGGAGTTGTCCTGTGTGTTCCATATGCATGTGTATGTGCACACCACATGTACATACCCTCCTAGCCTCAACATACACATGACACAATGGTAGCTAGTCATAGAATACCAGTATTTTTTTTTTTTCAAAGACAGGGTTTCTCTGTGTAGCTTTGTGCCTTTCCTGGAACTCACTTGGAAGCCTAGGCTGGCCTCAAATTCACAGAGATCTGCCTGGCTCTGTCTCCCGAGTGCTGGGATTAAAGGTGTGTGCCACCACCGCCCAGCCAGAAAACCAATATTTGTAACGGCAATTTTTAATCTTATATTTTATCTTATCATTTGAACCTTCTGTCATGCATATTCATTCTATCAACTGACAGTTTTATACTCAAGTAAAATGCATCTCTGTATATACTCTTCTAACAGAAAAACTTTATCCTCATGCTGTATTTGTTTATTTTATGTTTGTGTACTATGAACTGACATAGTCATATTATCATAACTTTCTTGGAAGGAATGAAAACATATGGTCTAAAGAGACTCTTGTACCCTTGTCTTTGACTATCAGACTGGAATTTCCCCAGTAATCTCATGATGAGAAAAGGAAAAGATTGAGGCTCTGGGGCCAAAGAGAAACTCATCTCCTGGAAAGGATTTAAAACTTCTAAGAAAACCTGGCAGGAGATCCCAGAGGATAGATGGTGATGATGATGACAGGACGGACCACACCAGGACCGCTTAGCTACATATAACCCTTGCTGTCCTTGTGAACATAAACCCTATATCAGATCCCAAGATTGTCTTGAAGGAGTCACTTGACATCTTTATTGATCTGTTCAATGTGGCAACATTGCATAATTGCTTTTTTATGTTTTTCACTGTTATTTATGCTTCTGACTGGCATGTTGACGATGGTTCATCAAGCCTACAGGGGTCCAAGCTCCAACACTAACTATTCTAGTAAAACTAAGGAATTGAAATTTCTATATTAACTAGGAGCCAATGGCACATGGCGAAACATTGGGTTCTTTAAGAGTTAATTCCTGTGATAAATTCTATTCTGAATTTTCTGACATGTAGGCATAGAAGGAAACTTTTTAGTACAGATTTTTACCTGCAATCATATGTACAGATTATTTATAGTACCAAAATATTTAATATTAGATGCATCAATCACATATTTCATCCATGGTTTAACAATGGGCAATATCTCCCAGGGGAAAATGTCGCCGTTTTCATGGGACTTCACTTCCAAGCTTGAGCAATTTTAGGTGAGTTCAGACTTGAGATCTTCCTTTCTTATCCTCCATTAGATAGATGAGTTCATGGGATTGTTTTCAGTGTTTCTGGTTAAAACTCTGTAGGTGTTGTCTTACAGCTTTTAAGCAGGGCTCAGTTTCTACTAACTGACTGCAATAGATGCCACGAGACCCAAGTCTGAAAACACTGCTGATGGTGACATGTGTTTTCCAATTGTTTTGATCTTTCTGCAGAAATCAAAATCCTTCAGAAAGCAACAGTTTAATGTCAAGAGAAATGTGTTTCATGGCTTTTTCTTCTACCTTGTGTTTTATCCATTTATAACAGATCTTATTATATGACAATACACATGACCATGGGCCACACCTAGATTTGATGATAAAAATGATTCCAGTACGATGGCCATTGACAAACCTCTGAAAATGTAAGCAAGCTTCCGATCAAATGCTTCCTTTTGTAAGTTGCCTTTGGGATGGTGTTTCATCACACCAGTAGAGCAGTAACCAAGACAATGGGAAAATCAGCTAACACGATAGGAAATCCTAACAGTATCTGCATGATATGTGATCATTCTGTATTTTTTTTCATATTAACTTTAGCTCACTAAAAATAATTCATGCAAACATGAACAAAACATATAAGACATATGCATCAAAATGTCATCACAAAACCTATAATTTTGTACTCTAATATTTAAAAGTGAAGAATTTCCAGAGCATAAAATTGCACTTAGTACTACCTCATTTCTGACATGGCTCCACAGCACCTCCCAGGTCAGGCAGATGTGAGGTACGTGGGCATGGCTGTGAGTTCATACTTACACCATCTCAGACCAGGAAAACTCCATTAGATCAAAGTGCATTCCTCATTGATAATTTCTCATTTTATCACATAACTCTTCTACTAAATATGCTCCAATATCCCATAACCACATAGATGTGATCTAAGTATATTTTAATAAACCAATGAATTTTACTTTTAATACTCTGTATTTATTCATTTTTCCCCAACCAGTCATAATCAATCATTGATATATCAAATTAAATATCAATTAATTTTCAAAATCAATGATGCTACTTCAGAACTGTAATCATTTTAGATATGAAATGCAGCCTATTGTCCTTTTAATTAACCCTGTATATAATATATTAAGCAACAGCTTTTGATTTTTTAAGCTCAGTGCATGATTTTATGTGTTTTCATATTTGTTAAATCAATCAATTACAGTATCAATCACTGGTTCTGATCCATCCTTCTAAAATCAACCTTCTGTGATTGCAACTTGCTCATAATAACCACATCTATGAACTCAATAATTCTAGCTCCCTCAGACTGATTTTTCATGTATGGATGAGTGTCTGTGAGTACATGTGTGTGATGTATGTGTGTACAGTGGTCATAAGTCAACTTCCATTATCATTCTTGAGGTAATGACCAACCTATTTTTGAGACAGGACCTGGTACTTACCCGTTTGGCTAGATTGCCTGCCCAGTGAGTTCATAGACTCCTCTTGTGTCCACCTCCCTAGCACTCAGTTTATAAATGCACACTACTATGCCTAGCTCCTGGAGTTCTGAGGAATCAAACTTAGGTCTTTACACTTGCAAGGCAAGCACTCTACTGGAGTCATAACTGCTTTCCCTTATATTTTTTTTTCCTTTTTTACTAAGAATTAGAAAAAGTCTTTATAACCTGGGACGCTGTAAAACATGGGAGATGTAGTACAAAAACTAAAGTTGCAGCATGCTGGTACTTCTAACATCTAGCAAATGAACAGTAGACACGGTCTTGGTATGGGGCACAGAAAAAAGTTAGGATAAGCTCTCAGGTGATCACACAAAGGTGCTGATGCCTAGAAATAAAGTGAATGAACCACCACAAAAAAGTGTGATGGTCCCTCACACGGACTTGCTGTGGTAAGTATTACACCATCTCATTCTGGTCATGTTTGGTTAAGGTTATTCATGATTTAAAACAAGCTGTTTCTACTGAGGAAATGCTGCTGAGACAGGGAACAGAAAAGAAAGGCTGACTGTTTGCTGAATTTGGAAGAAGAAATGGAGAGCACACAGGTTTGCTTCACAGCACCACAGAAACTGACAAGAAAAATAGAACAGAAGCAACCCTCTCTCTCACACACACACCCTGGTAGGATTTGAGTTTATTTGCATATCAATGCAGATAGCTAAGTAGATTATAGGTAGACAGGTGGTCTGATACTCAGGCACACAATCAGAGTGCTGGTTTCTGTTATTTGTAACCTTGGCAGGATCAAGAATTACCATGGAGACAAACTTCTGATTATGTCTGCGAGGGAGTTTGTAGATTGGCTAACCGAGGTGGAAAGACCCACCCTAAATATGAGTGACACTAACCCATGCATTAGGATCCTAGCCTGAATAAAAGGGAGAAGGTGAGCTGAGCACCAGCATTCATCTCTCTCTGCTTCCTGACCATGATAAAGTATGTGTAGGCACCTTATGTACCTGCTGCCGTGCCTTCCTCAACACAACAGATTGTGCCCCTGAACTGTGACACAAAAATAAACCTCTTCTTCCAAAGTTGCAATTGTCAGTTATTTTATTATAGTAATTATGGAAATAATGAATGCATTCTGTCTGGCTTCTATTGCTTAATATGATAGTCTCCAATTCTGTACATTTTCTTACACATGATTTGATTCATTTATCATACTGGAATAAAACTCCATTGTGCAATCTACCACATTATCTATTTCTATCACCTGTTGATAGATTACTGACACCTGTATCACTTTTATGAGAAGCCTGTCATTTACAATTTAGAACACCATTCGGAAACAGAAGAGTCCTCAAAAGATTGGTAGAGGATTAGTCAAAGGTGGGTTTAGACGGAGTTTCCTTAAACTCAGTTTATATTGACAGGTAAAGCCTATCAAAAGAGAAGCCAAGCCTGCTGTGATGTAGTGTATTCTGTTCGAGTATTTAATCAAATGACAAAGTGATTACAGTAGTAAAGAAAACAATAGTGTTGGCCCTCATGGTGCACACTGTGAGTCCTAGCACTTGGGAAGAGTTGTAGGCAGATCTCTCTGTGATTTCCAAGCCAGCTAAGGCTACATAGTAAGACACTCTCTCAATGAAGATCTTTGTCTCTCTTTCCATATACGTATATATGGAGATGTACACACACACACACACACACACACACACACACACATATATATATATATATATATATATATATATATATATATATATATATATAAATGGAAAGAGATACAAATATATAGACATAAATATGTGTATACATACATATAGTGATTCCATGACTCTTGGTGTTTTATACTGCGAGGGACCACCATAGCATTGTGGCCAAAATTCTATAGCCTGAGCCTCATCATAAGAAAATATCACATACCCCAACTGAAGGAATAGCTGCAAATAATTGGCCTTAATTTCTTAAAAATATCAAGTTCAGAACCAGGAAAATGGCTTAGTAAATAAAAGCTCTTGACAATATAGGCCTGGATACCTGAGTTTGGACTCCAAAATACACTTAAAAAGCGACATGTGGTGGCACACATCCATAGCCCTGGAACTCCTTTGGTGGGAAGATGGGAGGCAGGAGCAGGAGAAGCAGCTCCTGAGTCAGCTGGACTAGAGTCATGGTACCTTAGGAAGAGATCCAGCCTCAACTGGAAAAAAGGGAGAATGGCTCTTAAAAGATGTCCTCTGACTATTCTCACCCTGTAGATACAGAAATATAAAGATCTGTGTACATACATGAATGGGCACACACATAAACACATTGAAAAGTGTTAAGCCCATTAAAGCACAGATTTATTGTGGTGGTGTTGTGTTCCCCAAAATATTGTGCACGCTAATAAACTTATCTGGGGCCAGAGAACAGGATGGACACAATATTAAAAATAGAGGATAGACAGTGGTAGCACACGCCTTTAATGCTAGCTTTCCAGAGGCAGAGATCTATCTGGATCTCTGTGTGTTCAAGGATAGAGCCAAGCATGGTGACTCACGCCTTTAATCCTAGGGACTGATGGCACAAAGCAGAAAGGTATATAAGGTGTGGAGACCAGAAACTAGCAGCATTTGGCTGCATAAGCTTTTAGGCTTTGGAGCAGCATTTCAGCTGAGGTTCATTCCAGATGAGGACTCGGAGGTTTCCAGTCTGAGGAAACAGGATCAGATGAGGAACTAGCTAGGTAAGGTGGCTGTGGCTTGTTCTGCTTCTCTGATCTTCCAGTGTTCACCCCAATAACTGGCCTCAGGCTTGGTTTTATTAACAAGCACCTTTAAGATTCATGCTACAATTTAAGTATATAAAAAGATACCTTCATTCTACCACAGTAGAATTCAGAGGGACACTGCCAACATATGGGAATGCCTACAGATACTGACTTTTGACTAACAACTGTCAACTTTCAGGGAAAGATGGACACATGAGATACGTCTTGTGAAGAACTTAGAAGTATGGATCAGTTTTATAAATCAGAGTAAGGTTTATAAGGATTCAGCAGACACTTTCTGTTTACTTTGGAGAAGCTGGAGGAGTAGCTCACAGATTCCCAACACATAAATACACGTCTAAATGCACATCCATCCATCCATAGGCACATGTTTTTCCAGATTATTCCAAAATATTTTTGTTCATATTTTCTCCCTCCATAAAGAAAATCACCACAGTAAAACAAAGTGAGGATATATGAGGGTTTCATATTATCTAAAATCTTTCTTGTTCGTAAGAAAGATTAGTCAATTTCTGATGGTATTTGATTCTTGCCATAGAGGAGAGAATTCATTCCCTGAACTGGAGCATTGGTCAAGGACTCATGGCTGGGCAGATTCTAAGCAAACTACTACTGTTTTGGAAAATGACCTCGTGGCAAGCTACCTTTAGAAGAGTTATCTTTATTCTCATATGTAAGTGCTGATTTTAGCCTCAGTCAGGGAGACTTCTCCTGCAGTGATAGTCAATGCATAGACTAAAAATTGGTCGAAGTGGGAATCTGTGACTGCTGAGAGCTCAGCACAAAAGGGGCATCTATAACACTTCCTGCAAGGCTCCTGGGACATCTTGGAAGACAGAACATCAAGAATGAGAATGTATGAGCAGAAGAAGGGGTGAGAGCTCAGACCATCTTCTGAGTATCATATGGCTGATGTACCCACAGATTGACATCACAGGTGGTTGCCTGAACAAGACATGCTCAATGATGGCTGGGAGGAACTCAGAAGAGTCTGTCCATCACTGAGGAACCAGAGTCACGTAAGGGATGTAGGGGAATTATACCCTTGGTGGTGTTGCCAGTAATAAGTTACCCTTGATCATGTAAGAAACACCCCACTTATGAGTATGTAGACAACCCCAAATAAGCAGTATGTGTCAAAAATAAATAAATAAAAAGTTTCCGTGAGCTTAAAGAATACCCTCGGTATTTCTTCACGTAAATACTTAAAGGTATACTTAGAATGATGTTGTATACTTAATCCCCATCATCCAAGAAGCTGAGAAAGAGGTATCAGAGATTCAAGGCTGAATCTATGGCTGTGCCTCAAACAAATAAGTAGACAAATATTTACATTTTATACATGCACTGTGTCTAGTCTCTTATTCTCCTAAACAGAGCACCCTGTAAGTGACAGTTTTGGAGCCAGCAAGGTGACTCAGTAGGTAAATAAACTTTGTTTTTCATTTCTTTGTTTTTGTTTCTTGTTTGTTTGGTTTTGGGTTTAGGTTTTTGCTTGTTTTGAGACAGAGTTTTCTCTGTGTAGCCTTGCCTGTCCAGGAATTTGCTCTATAGCTCAGGCTGACCTTCAACTCCTAAATGCTGGAATTAAAGGCATGGCCATCACCACCCTGCTGGGAAAGGTACTTGTTGTCAAGACTGACAAGTTGAGTTCAATCCCTGTGGCCAAAGGAAAGAACAGACTCCTGCCAAATATTCTGAGATCTGACACGTGCTGCTCCATCCATGTGCATGCCCTCCCATACACAAAATAAATGGAAAACAAATGTTTTCTTGAAAGAAATGGAAGGTATATGTTTTCCAAGTAATTTCTGCACAAAATTATTTTAATTCTCCGAAAATAATTTCTGAAGAGCAGTGCTGTTTTGGATGAAGTAACTTGACAATGGATTCGATTTTTTCAATCCTTATAATTTTAGCAGGCACATCTGTCAGCTTTGTAGCAATGGGCTTATTTCCACAGGGGTCCTCTTAGGACACAGACTAGCAAAAACAGTGAAGTTCCTGTAGCATTTGGCCTTTGTACTTTGAATGTCCAGAGACAATCCTGCATTGGCTCACTGGGCTCTTTGTGCTCTCTTTGGGAAGGAGGTAAGAGCAGGGCAGAATTCTCTGTGGGCTTAAGCTATCCATGTGTCTGTGACAGATCAAGACCAGTGCCACAGGGAGTAAGAAGGTAGAATGTGTGTGTGTGTGTGTGTGTGTGTGTGTGTGTGTGTGAGAGAGAGAGAGAGAGAGAGAGAGAGAGAGAGAGAGAGAGAGAGAGAGAGAGAGAGACTAGTGTTTCACTAAGGACATATTTCAGAATGAAAGAATTGGTTGGCAAAAAAGATGCATTTATTGAGAACGTTAAAGCACTTATTTCTTTCTTTTTATGCTTTTTCAATGCATACCTATCACTCTGCTTAACATTTTTCTGTGGCTCACCAGGTTGAGAGCTGTAAAGGTCTGCAGTGAAGTTTGATAGCCATTATTCCAAACAGAACTCCCCAGGGAGTGGATTTATGAGAGTTCTTTTTTTTATTTTTATTTTTTTTGTAGATACTCAGATCAGCAGGACAACCTTTAAAAACTAAACACACACACACACACACACACACACACACACACACACACACACACACACATATATATGCCATGTGCCAATGGATTCTTTGAAGAATGACCTTAAACCTAAGGGTTGGAGTTTGAAATAGGTGGAATCTACCAACTCTCACAGAAGAAAGTTATTTTTCTCTTTACATATCTGTGTATATGCCCATAGATGGGTCAAACCCAGGACTGAAAAACCAGGACACAATGAAACCTTTGTGGAACACTGTGTTTGACAGAGAGTCTAACACAGACTTAGGTCAGGGCATTGGAAATGGTGTACATAAGGTTCCAGAAGAGCTAAACGATGTCTAGACAAATGACAGTATCCAATGAACAGCCTGCCTTTCCTCCTCATTTGACCTTGATACACAGAGGGTAAATTTCAGGATGATGACTGAACGCTACAGCTGTGAAGTTAACAGCAGTCTCCCACCAAGTGCTGCATCATTAGAAAATATGTGTACAATTATTTTTGTTCAGCTATAAAATAAGGTTGTAAGTCACAAGATCATAATTTTGTCCATTCCTAGAAGTTGAAGCCTAATGTACCAAGGAAGTAGTCTCACACTCAATTTTGTAAAACAGAAATGGAATTGAAGAACAAACAAGAATCACCCCCATTAGGTGACTCAATGATCCAAGGCTAAGAAAGTCACTGTCATAAAGCTAAAAATCTGTCACTAATTACTATTTTCAAAGCACTGAAAAATTCCAGAAATGTTAACAGGAAGGGATATTTCAGAAAAATTTTTACTCACATTAAATGGATTTCTTTCAGAATGTTATACCATATTTCACAAGGCATTTGCATTTATACTAAGCCTGACTCTCGTTCATGTTATGAAAACAGAAAAACAATAATCTTGAGTATTTTCTTAGTGTACCTGATCAATCTTTGAGGAAAAAAACAAACAAAAGCACCCCGTGGTATTTTAGATGGAATGACAGAATCTAATGATTTCTTCTATATCTCTCTAGAGATTTATCTGATCTGGGAGAAAGTCCTACTTGACCTGAAAAGCTTGATCAACTGAGCTAGCTCAATGTGGCGATTCATTTGCATAAGTAAGTGCCTGCCATTCACAAAGGCAGCTTGCCCCATAATTCATTATGATTAAAGTAGATAATGGAACCCAGTGTGGCAGAGTGATAGCAGCCGAGGAGCAAAAGGAAGTCCTTGGGAAAGCTGTCAGTACCCACAATCTTCCTGCACTTTCATAAATCTACTAATCTATTAATGCCCCAAGCCCCAATTACATATTATAAAAAATATTCTGAGCAAAGGAATATAACGCTTAATTCCCCAGAACAGGTGGTGTGTGTGTGTGTGTGTGTGTGTGTGTGTGTGTGTGTGTGTGTGTGTGTAACTTGCCTACCATCCTGTGTGAGTGCACAGCTCCTCCCCAGTCCCCTTGAGATACTGTCTTTGGTTGAGAGCTTCACAGCTTCCTCTTGTTTCTGCCTCCAAACACCCCTATAGAGCACTGGGATTGTAGTTACATACAACCACTTCCAGCTTGATGTGGGATCTGGAATCCAAACTTAGTTCTTCACACTTCTGGCAAGCACTTTATCCTCTGTGTTATCACACCAGCAGATAGAACACGGTTTTAAAGATTGAATACATAACCTAATACTTTAAAAAAAATGTTAAACCTTGCATCATATAGGGAACACAGTTTTGTATGTTCTATGGAACATACTGAGGTAAGTTTGCATTTTTCATTTCACCCATTCAGATTCCCCTTGGTTGCTCTTAGGATGAATATTATTCATCTTTATCAGCAAATACTGAATCATGATTTCTGAGTCTGGAATTTACAGTTTAGCAAACCCTAGACTGTTCCCATCACCCTAGCATTTGAAAGCTTCTGACAGGTGCTTTTCATTAATAACTGTTCCTACCATTACTTGACAGTGATGTTTGGAGAACTTTCCAGATTCTTTGTCAATCCTCCCAATCAAAATCCCATATGCACTCTCTCCCTACTCTATGTCTCTGTGTATCTATTTATCTATGTATCTCTCTATGCATTTGTGTATCTATCTCTCTATCTACCTATCTACCTTTCTCTCTCTCTCTCTCTCTCTCTCTCTCTCTCTCTCTCTCTCTCTCTCTCTCTCTCTCTCTGTCTCTCTCTCTCTCCATGAAAACCCTTCACTCAGACCTCAGCCATGAGGACATGCTGTGAAAGTTGAGTTGACAACAGTCTGTCTGCTGCCCCTCTGGACCAACCAACTGCTGAGCTCAAAGGCAAAAGGCCATGCCTATTCGAAGGCTGCTCTTAGGCGTGAAAATGGAAAAAAGAAAAAGAAAAAACTTCTCACAATGGACCTTCTTCAAGGGCTATTGAACATAAATGTGTCTGGCTGGCCACCTACTTGAAAGTTCCTTAGACCTATAGTCAGATCTAAATACTATAAAACATTTACTTTATTCTAGTTATTTATTTAGGATTTATCAACATGTGTCAATTTCACATAATGATGTCATTATGACCTTTGCATATATGTACACAAAGCACTTTGATGATGTTCATGTTGTCACTCTTTCTTGTCTCCTCCACTCCCACTGATGCCCTTCCTCTTTCCAACTAGTCCTCCTTCTATTCTCATGGCCTTTTTTTCATTTTGGTTTGGGTTTGGTGACTCAGTGAGTTAGATTATGGTTGATTATAGGATCATGAGTGGGAGGTTCTTTCTAAGAGCATTGGCACCATACCAGTGGCTTCACCACTGATGACAATATCTCTGTCATCTTCTAGCAAAGCACAGACTGCTTATAGATCTTCAGGGAGGGATGAAGTCCTCACCCCCTCCTCTAAAACCCTTCTTCATTGATCCTTTCCTTCCTAAGTATCAATTTTACACCAAGAGCTAAGGGCCTTTCCTTCTTTTGTCATTTCCCCCCGTCATTCTCAGATTTTTTTTTTCCCTCATGAAACATCAGCACATATAAACAAACTATCTTGTTTCTGCTTCCAGTAAGGAAACACGCATACACACACATACACCACACTATGCTAGAGATGGCCACATATATATATGATCGAACTTCAATTCATACACATATCTTATAAAATACACATATTTCATCCTGCTTAGAAATGTTCCTATAAGGGCTGGAGAGATGTCTTTACAATTAGAAGCATATACTACCCCTGTCCTGCAGAGGACCTGTGTTTGATTCCCAGCATTCACAGTGGCCAGCTTACAACCACCTGCAACTCTAGCTCCAAGAGATCCCATGTCCCCTTCTGGGCTTTGTATGTACTGCACTCATATGCACATACCAACATGCATGGAAATAATTCAAAATAGTAAAAAAAAAATATAGCATATAATAAAACACACACACACACACACACACACACACACACACACACACACACACACACACATGGCCCTGCAAGTGGCCAGGCATAATGAATGGAGCCTTCACTATTTGATTTCAAATGCTCTGAGCCCCAAATTATTGGTACTATACTGTCATTGCACAATACTGTTTCCCACTTTTGAGTGTTACCCTTGCATTTAAAATGAGGCTGGAAAACTTACCACAATGGAAAGATTCCTGAGACTTCTAAGTGTCTGAAAAAAGATAACAGAATCTGTCTACATGTTTCAGAAAAGTGACACTTGGGGCAAGATTTCCTCTTATCCTTCCTATCCCTCTTTCTTTGCCAAGGGTCTTGCAATCTAGCATGGATGTGTGACCCCTGAAACACTTGTAAGTATAGTTATATCTCAGAACAAATGGTAAATACTCCCATGAACATTAGAGCCAGCTCAACAGGTTACAGAAAACTTCACAGACAGGAAGCAGAGTTTATGGAAAGAGGACAAAAGAAGCCAGGATCAAAGCTTCACAGAAGATTCCGGATCAACTAGCACTTCTCTCTGCAATCTGCAAAGAAGAGGAAGACACATCTCCCAGTGAAGAAATTCGTCATGATAGGTATTCTATTGGGTGTCCTACCAAATCCAAGTGGCTATTGGTTTGGGTTTGGTAATTTGCTTCATAAAAGAAAAGTTGAGGGTTGGGGCGACTCTTCAGGAAGGAGCTTGTTTCACAATCGTAAGAACCATGGGGGAAAAGCCATGAGGGGTGACCAGCTGTGACCCCAGCACTGTGGAGGCAGAGACAGGAAGATCCCTGGGTTTAACCCAACAGCTAGCCCATCCTAATTAATGAAGTCCAGGTCAATGAGAAGCCCTGTCTCAGAAAACAAAGTAGACAGTCATTGAAGAAGAAAAGCCAAGATTATTGTCTGGATTGGATATGTACACACACACACACACACACACACACACACACACACACACACACACAACTGCACTGCTTCCATGTTCATACTACCACAAGCACACGTACCCAAAGACAAACACGTGAATCTGATTCCTACTGCTACATGGAAACTTCTAACCAAATTCCTTGCTGTAGTTTTTGAAAGCTTAAAAACTAATTTGGTCTTTTATGTTTTAGGAGCAATGTAGTAAATTTCAAATTAACACCAATAACAAAATGAGTCAGCTGCAATGGCTCATACCTTTAAACTCAGCACTCAGGAAACAGAAGTAGGCAAACCTCTGAGTCCACAGCCACCCTGGTCTGCTACAATGTATTCCAAGGATATACAATGCAATCCTACATGTATCTGTTTGTATGTATATTAATTGGAACACCTATTACAGTATTTAATTATATTTGCTCTGATTCTCTATGTATTTACCTATTTCTTCATTTATATTTCTATGCATACACAGACATACAGATACACATATACTTCATATCTAATAACTTTTAATTTTAATGGAACATAAGCTGTTGTTTGTGCAATCCTTGGATAATCTTTAAGTTGCAACTGAAAAACTATTTCATTTAGTTTTATATTTAACAAATAGTCATTGTATTCAGTTAAAAAGAATGGTGGCAATTGTTAGCACTATTCTGTGTTATCCTCACTTGAAAATAGCATAACAGTGCTCATATCACTAGGCTCTGCGAGCTCTACGTTTTATAACCTCATAGTAGAACATAAAGCAGAAAGCAGAAAGCTGTATTGTGATTTTTTTCACCCTCCTTCACACTGGAACTCTCTCTAAATTGCATGTTACATTGAAGGAAAGATTATTTCGATGTCTCCATGCTAGCTTAAATTATTTACTAGATGAATATATTTATTCAGAATGCCCTTGAAGGGATGGGGGGGGGTGGATGGGACAAATGTTTTCTAGAGGTTAAATCAATATGGAAATGTGGGCTAAGAAGTACATATCTTTATGGAATGAGTGTCTTAACCACAGATCATGATACACACAGACATGTTATACCAGCACTATTGATTTGAACACATGATTAGGATCCTAGCACTCACTGTTTGTGAAGAAAGTATATTCATCAGTGTGGTGAGACCTCTATTCTCAAAATTTATCTGATTTTCTATATTTTTATTTTCATATTAAGAGTATAAAAATGATTTTGCATATATGTATGTATGTGTGGGGGTGCTTATACACATGAGTGTACATGTAGATGTGGAGGGCAGAAGACAAAGGTGGCTATTCCTTCTCAGGTCATGTTCACATTATTTTTGAGACAGGGTCTCACTTGACAGGAACTCACCAATTGGGCTACACAACCTAGACAACTAACTCCAAGGATCACCCTATCCCACCTCCTGAGTAATGGAATTGTAAGAACACATTCAACATGAATGTCCTTTTTTGTGGGTTCTGGGGATTGAACTCAAGTCCTCATGTTTGTATGGCAAACACTTTATAAACTGAGCCATCTTTCCAGTGAAACCTTCTCATTTTAAAGATGAAAAGACTACAAAGACCTCTGAAGTCTAGACACGCTATTGACAATAATTTTGAAGCATACAGAAAAATAAACTCATTCTTTGATAACCGAGTTTAGGAGGAAGTACTGAGCAATCTTACCTGAGATCTCTCAACCATACACTCATCCACATGACAGCAGAGACATATGCATCCTTGGGACTGTGCTTCAAAACTGCTGCCTCCTATGGATTTTTTAAGGAGTAATGTGGACAGCTTTGTGAAATGGTGAAGAATGCATTCATGGGTGTGGATCCTGATCGGAAAGAGAAACTTCACCATTTCAGTCTAACAATTGTTGAAGGCAGTGGAGAGAAATGGTTACAAAGAGCTTGGCATTCTCCACAAAGGCAGGGCAAAAATTTCTCTCACAGAAGGAATCTTTTCTCTCATATCAGGAGTAGAGAGTAACTGTGATCAGAGAATGAGACAGCACAAAAATGAGTCTATATTTTAAAAATTACATAGAAATTTATATCACCAATTTTCCCACATATGGCCTACTAACTTGTCCTCGGACAATAAAGCCCATCTCCTTTGATGGCTCATAGGATTTATCACCTTATAGTAAGATAAGTTTAACTTCTCCTTCAGCTTCTCTACTAGTTTGTTGTTGCTGTTTGTGAAGCTCTATGTATACAAAACCAGAAGGGGAGCTGAGAGAAACACTTGCCAACAACATGAGGGCCTGATGATGCATCCCTAGAACCCATGTCAAGCTGGACATAATAGTTCACTTCTGCAAGCACAGCTCTCCTGTGACGAAATGGGAGGTAGGTACTGTAGAACCACCGGCAGCTTATGGGAAACAGTCCAGGGTATGCAGAGCCTCTCCCAAACAAAGGGACAAGTAAAGAACAACAGCTTAGACTGTCCCCTGACCTTCCACTGTGCTCGGGCATGGTGTATTATGTTCTCCAATATATTGTGCAACTTAATAAACTTATCTGGGGTCAGAGAACAGAACTGCCACTAGATATAGAGGCCAGAAAATGGTGGCACACACACCTTTAATCCTAGCATTCCTAGATTCCAGATGGATCTCTGTGAGTTCAAAGCCACACTGGAAACATCTGGGCGTGGTAACACACGCCTTTAATCCCACGAAGTGATGGCAGGAAGGAGAAAGGTATATAAGGCATGAGGACCAGGAGCTAGAGCTGGATAAGCTTTTAGGCTTTTAGCAGCAGTTCAGCTGAGATTCATTGGGATGAAGACTCAGAGGCTTCCAGTCTGAGGAAACAAGATGAGCTGAGAAGTTGGCGAGGTGAGGAAGCTGTGGCTTGTTCTGTTTCTCTGATCTTCCAGCATTCACCCCAATACCAGGCTTCAGGTTTGTTTTTATTAGTAAGACCTTTTAAGATTCCTGCTACACTCTGGGGCACACTGACATCCCTACACATGAACCATTACACATTCATAAAGAGAGATAAAATACTAATACTAAAAATCACCATCAATAAAACCACATGATTTTCTTTCAATTAATATTCTTCTGGGTCATTATAATTTAAAGCCCCAGTTACTGCATTTAAGGAGTAGGGAAATATCCCATATTGCTTTCCAACTTCCTAGGAAACACTTTATGAACCTGAAAATAATACCTTCTAGATGTGCGAGTAAAGCTCAATTCTTAGATTGAAAGCAAATTCCCACATCAATATACAGATCGACCATCAGATACCAAAGCAAGGAGAAGAATAAACTGCTGGTGTGAGGCCCAGCCCCCTCTCCTCTGTGTTATGAAGATGAGAAAATCTAGAAAATGATTTTCTTCCAATAATCAAGGAGTCAGATCTACCTCTGTAGCAGAAGAGAAGGTTTCTGGGAAAAGTGTCAGAAGACTCATCTGTTAGGACTTGAGTCTACCTCATTGTTCATTGATATAGCAGGCTTGTACATTATGTACAATACTCTAGGCTCACTTCCCAGCATCTCAGATACATGCACACAAACACTTGCATATGCAAATAGTCAACCTGAGGCATATTGCTACCTTGTAGGAAACAGGGGAAGTTAACAGAGACTACCAGAAAAGGCAGTCAGTTTTGTTATGGAAAGATATCATATGGAAATTAGGACATATAG